>NW_004567117.1:20624836-20641714 GCF_000260355.1 Condylura cristata | reverse complement strand
GTTATTTTCCTTCTAGTGAGTCCAGGGCATTCTCATTTGGGTTGAAACTCGTAGCATGAAAGTCTATAGTCCGTTTTTGTATAATCCCTTGCGAGTTTGGATGTAGTCTCCTTGGAGTCTTTATTCTGCCGCTATCTTGCCGGTTCCCGAGCTGGTCGAGCTGCTCAGCAGCTTTGCGTGGCGCCCAGGTGCTCTGGATCGGGTCTGAAGTTTCAGCGGTTTTTCTCTCACCCAGGTATTGAGGCTCAGATTTGCAGTCTTTCTGCAGCCTGGGCTCCACTCTCTGAGCTGAGCTGTCCAGCTTTACCTCCAGGGTTTAGCGTGGGGCAAAGCGGCTCCTGCAGCCCGCGGAACTTCCAGGGGCCCGGGTTTTCCCGGGAGTTCCCTCCTGGGAACTCCCCATCACCGATTCCCTCTCAGTTATCTACCTTCTAGTGAGTCCAGGGTGTTTTCGTTTCGGTTAAAACTTGTAGTAAGTGAGTCTATAGTCCGTTTTCAGTCCTCAATTCCTATGCAGGCTTGGACGCTGTGATCTCGGTGTCTTTACTCTGCCGCCATCTTCCGGAAGTCCCTCGGAGGAGTGGCTTTTTAAGAACATGGCCATGGCTCTATCTAGTGTGTATCTATTTTGTGGAATATACTCTAGAGCAGCATCCAGTATCTGGTACTATTTCTCCCATGACCAGAATTTGCAAATCCAAAATTCATGGATCAGTACTTTAGATTCTGCTTTATAGAAACTAAAATTTCAAATAAGCAAATGCTTTCATTAGGGAATGAGTTGGAAATTGAGACTCCCATCTGATTACTTTGGACATCTCATGCCATTGAACCAAATGTCAAAGAAGGTGATTGCTTTACCTGCTGGTGTGGATTTCCTGTCAAAGGCAAATTGATTTCTATTATATATGAGGATAAGCAAGACTATGTCTAAAATGTAGGAATCCCTCATCTCTTAAATGCGAATGTAACTTGCTCTTATAAAAATGATGCTTATGTGCTTTTATTTTTTTTAAATCACTTATTAAGTGTACAACTTGCTGAATATAGCTTTTCATTTGTTCATTTTGCAGCTATTGAATGAAAAATAAAAGGGTATTGAAGTCAAAAGTTAATCAGCACAGTAGAATGAATCAGGATTTGTTTTCCTAAAATCTCATTTTCTTAATTTTCCCATATAACCAGCAATGTATTTTCAGAATAATAAGATAAAATGATCTATGAGCAGTTTCTCCTTAGCATGGTCATTTTGATTCTGTACACATTCTGCCACAACTTTTTGATCCATTTTTGTAGCCTTCAATGCTCCTCTTTTATCTCTACCTTAGCAGTGTGACTGCTGAACAAATTGCTTCAGGCTCTTAAAGGGGAAAGACAAGACCACTTTTTTTTTATCATGATTAACTTTTGGGCTTTTTGAGGAAAGCTGCTCACACAGTGTGGGTAGAAATCAGCCACTACCCATATTTTGCTGGCAATGATAACATGTAAAATCTATGGAATAAGACTGTACAATCAAGCTTTATTTGAAGACTGGAAGTTTGAAGTTCTCTTATATTTTTCTTATTAATTATTTGACCTCCAAAGACATTCCTACTATCTGTCTTTTATGGTCTTATAAAATATTGTGAAAATAGGGATAATTTAATGGATATTCTCAGAAGTTGCAATTTTGGGAGAATTGATTTTATGGCTATATCTCTGTTGTCATACAGGGTCCCAAACTCAGGACTTCACGTTTTGTTAAATGTCCTGCATTTAAACTATTATTATTATTATTATTATTATCTTGAATTTGTGATTTGTAAGTGAGGTCCAGTAGCACAGTGAATCATGTCCATGAACAGAGATGATACATACAAATTCATATTTGCCCCTATTGACTTTCCAATGTATGCAAGCTTCAGGATGCTTATAACATAAAAATAAAATTTTGGTGGATTCATTACTCTATGTTATCTGAAATAAACGGATACATCGAGAATGAATTTAAAAATTTAGTTCTCATTCAACTTTTACAAAGCATATATATTTGTCATCTTGGAATAGGAAGTAATTTGATTTTAAGGAAATTAGTAGAGTGTTGACAACTTCAAGTCAGAATGATATTCAGTTATTTAAACCAAATCTATTCTTTTAAGGGTACTGAAAAAAAATCTGACCCAAGTGCTACAAGTAAATTTTATTTATTTTCATTTTGAAAAAGGAAGATAACTGAAGTTTAGAGAGCTAATATGGCATACCCATAAGTTGTATATGTGATGGACTGAGACTTAGAATATGATTCTTACCATCTATAATTGTTTTTTTTTCCTTTTAATTATGTTTTGATGGCTAGTCATATTAATATTCAAGGCTTATGGCAAAATGCTCTTCTTTACTAGCTTGTCATTGATTGTTCCCAAAGTTCCACAACATGAGTGATTACTGGCATATTTCCCACTTTAGAAGGTGCACTTCAGATTGATTGTGCACCTAAGAATAGAGAAGGATGATTCCAAGAAATGAATGGAGCCCAAAGAAGGGGCATTATCTATGCACAAGCAGTTCTGGAGACATCTTCCTATCCTTTTGGAAAAACTAATGTAGTGGCGACTGAGTTCATTTAATTTTTGTGACTAGTGGAATATTCTATCGATTAGTATTAGGAATATGTTTATTCTCTTTGTGGTTACAAAACTGAGTTCATGTACCATAAATGTGTTATCATTTTGAGAATGGAGTAGTTGGATGGTTAACCTGGTTTATGTTTGGGAGGTTGCAGTGTAACTACATCCAGAAGCAGAAAACATTTGAGAAGGATGATAAGAAGTTTTTAATGTAATGTACCTAGTGACTGAAGAAGGAAGGGAAGCCCTCAGTGAGGGAGTTACAGAAAAATTTGATGCAGAGACTGCACAAAATACTAGGTGGAACAGAAGTATGGTAGGTGAGAAGTGGAAGGACAGGAACGTATGAGTGGTTGAATATTGGTGCCTAAGATTTCTGAATTGAAGCAATTATTGGTAATGGCAAAATCCAAGTTGTGGTCAAGTTGAAGAGAAAAGGAGAAGGGCATAATCTGAATTATGGAGGTCAAAGAACTATGAAGTCAGGTAACAAGTGGGTAATTTAAATATTCACGATTGGGCCTCCCTGGTGGTGCAAGGGATTAAAGTGGAGCACTCTGAAACTATCCTCAGCCATTGCAGCACAAGTTCAATCCCCGGGCAGGGAGCTCATCCACATGGCACAGCAGAACTCTCCTGAGTTGGCCTGCTGCTCCCCTTAGTAGTGTATTTCAGTCTCTCTGCCTGTTCTACTCCCCAATATGGTGTTGGTAAATCCTCTTACCCCATGCACCACTGGCCTGTACCCCAGTTCTTGTATGAGTAAATATATAAATCTTTTAAAAATAAATAAATGTCACAGTAGTCCCCAGAATGATGGCAGCAGATAGTTTGAAGAATGAAGCAGGAGATGGATAAGGAAGGATAAATAGGGCCCAGCACTTGAGGCTGAATTGAATTAAATTGTTCATTGGACAAAAAACTTTGAGTTTTTTGTGCATTTTAACTATCTTTACACAGCTTTCTGGAAGTGCTCATTATTCCCACAGTAGATGTCGTGTGGGTAGGAAGTGAGGAAGGTAACAGCTGCTGCAGGGAAATGGTTGGAATGAAAGATCAGAAACTATTTACTTACTCATGGTTTCATACTCTTTCTTTCACTCTCAGTTTCTTTCCCTAAAGCCCCAAGATAGGTGGAGCTTTGCTGTCCTTCAGAAATATGAGTAATTTAGTTATGGAAATTGCTGAGGGTGACTCTGCTCATATTATTCTCTTTACTTTCTGGTCTCAGAGACAAAATCCAACCAATTCACCAGTTTTATCAGAATCTCTTCTGATAAAACACCAAACTAGATTTCTGAAACATAGACTTTGTGTGAAGAGTAACCTGGATGGCGTGACAGACCTCCCAATGGGAAATGATTCAAGATACCCTCCACTCCCAGAGTCATGGGCCATCCCCAGACTAGGAAGTAACAATGACATATGACTCCCTGGTCACTTAAGACCCTCTGTTCAGAGTCTTGGACACCCATCCTCTTTGGCAGTAGCACCCCAAACTTTTTCACTCATATAAATGTATGAATAACTGGAATCTGTAATTCACCATGCTTAAAAATCTCCCTTGAACATACATTCTTGCATCCTGAATAATTATAGATTTTTAAAAAAGGCCTCTTTTTCCTCCATAGGTGGACTATAATTTATATCTCACCCCTAGGAGCTCTTCTATTTTGCATAAGACCAAGTAAATACAAAAGTCAAAGTGCCCATATGGCTACATTTTTCTGGAAGCCAGTTGGAGAGCATGGATTCTAAGCAGGCCTTTTGCATTGTTCCTGGAAACTTTTACAGCAATGTAGTTAGCATACCTGTGCTGGTTCCTGCTTATGAGGATCTTATCCTCAGGAAACTCACTCATCCTTTCAATAATATCAATTCCCCAAATTCAAATTGGTAGTTCAGTTTCCATCATAATAAGTCTATGTTGTTTCCCCTTTTATGCTTCTGAATTTACTTCACTAGTGGAGAAATATTGAAAGGGTTCTTCACTTTCTTTGAGCTTGTATTTCCATAAGAAATTATGTGTTGGTAAGTTGTTCCAAATAAACCTAAAGTTTCCAAACTCTCTTTACTAGTCCAAAATGATGGCTTGTAGCAGGAGACCCTTTGGTTAGAATGCTGTAAGGGAGACATTTTTCCTTTTTTATCTCAGTGATTTTATATGAAGAGTTGGTTATTCAAACAAGTCACTAAATGCCAAGTTTCCTGGCCTTTAGTTCACCCTACCCCACCCTTTCATGACAGTGATAGTGCCCTGGGCATACAAAATGATACCACTCACAGATTTTTTGTCCCAGATTCAGCTTTTTCCCAGTGATATATTTAACTATTGAAAATATTATATGCTGCATCCAGGAACAAATGGTTAAAAGAAAGGCATAAATTCCTACTCATATAGTGCTTATAGTCTAGTGGCAAAGTTAGACAATTAATAAAATTTTTAAGGAAAAACACAGATGCTATTTAATGGTGATAAGTGCTTTGGTGGGGGGAAATAAAGAAATGAGAAGGAATGAACAATGTTGAGGTGATTTATTTTAAATAGCAATTTACAGTTGGGCGGTCAGAGAAAAATCTCACTGGGAATGAGAAGATCTTGGGAAGAGGGATAAAGCAAGCCAGGAAGAACACTCTGGATAAAAGGACCAGCAGTTACAAAACTCTCAGTCTGGAAAACCTCTAGTATGTGTGAGGAAGCAAATGTTTACCACAGTGATGTAAAAAGCAGGGAATAGGAGATAAAATTAGAGATGTAGCTAGATAGCATTGGGGATAGACAGAAGAGATGTGAGAGGAATCAGATCACAAGGAAACTTGCAGGCAATTACAAAGTGCTCTAACCAGGCAAAGGCCAGGAAGTGTAGGAGTAACTGGATCTGTGTAGGATTCATCACGCTGTGGGGATTAGAGAAGTTTACCTGGGGGGAGTAAGTGTGGAACAAGGATGTTAGTTAGGAGGCTATTGTAGTGATCCAGTGGGGAAATCGTTGAGTATTGGACTGGCTGGGTGGTTAGCAGTTGGTGTATATTGATGAGGTCACAGATACTTTTTTTTTGGGGGGGAGTTAAGAAGTTTTTATTTTATCTGCAAATATACATTATGATTCTGTAATGGTAACTGAGAATGCAACTGTTCGTATTACTTACACAGTCAGCATGCTACAAGGTATAAGGTCTGTGGGACCTGGAGCATACAGTGGTAAAAAAGGTAAACACAACAGTTGTTCTAATGTTAACATTTTAATGTGAGAAATACATGCAATATCATACAATGAATTGGTACAATTTTAAATCTATAAAGAGTGAACCCTATTAGGGCATTTAGCAGAGAATATGAACTGGTCTGGGTCACAGATACTTTTAATGTAAGGTTGAAAAGATGTGGAATATGAAACAAAGAGAGGAGTTTTGGCTTCCAGCTGGACAAAAAGAATTGTCTGGGACTGAAGAGGACACAACTGAGGATGGAAAATGTTTGCTTGGGGAGATGAAGAGCCCAGTTTTAAACATATTCTGATTCTGAGATGTATTATACATCCTAGTGGATATCTTGCATAGGCAATTGAAATAGGAAATAAGGAATTTAGGGAAGGGGCTTGAACTCAAAAATTTAGAATTTTCATATATTTTTTCCTTGTGTATTTTTAGTTTAGTCTTTATATATATATATATATATGTGTGTGTGTGTATATATATATATATACACATATATATGTATATATATACATATATATGCACAAAATATGTAAAAATAATATATATATATATTATTTTTACATATTTTGTGCATTTTTCCATCTCAGTTGCAATCCCCTTGGTCTACCCATCACCAGATCACCCATGTGCCATCACCATAGTCCAGTGTATTTCCCTCCCCCTACTGTTTTTGATCCCATTCCCCACTCCAACCCCACAAAATGCCTCTGGTATTTAGCTGCTCATTATTATCATTATTTTCTCTCCTGTTCCATTATATTACTGCTGTGAGAGAAGCCATCTGATATTTTTCCTTTTCTTTCTGACTTATTTCACTAAGCATGATCTTTTCCAGCTCCATCCATGTTTCTGCAAAAGACATGTGTTTCTCTTTTTTTGGTTGCTGAATAATATTCCATTGTGTATATGTACCACATCTTTCTAATCCAGTCATCCATTTTTGGGCATTTGGGCTGTTTCCATGTCTTTCCAATTGTTAATAAAGCAGCAATAAAAATGGGGGTGCAGGTATCTTTCTGAATTAGTGTTTTTTTGTCTTTTGGGTAGATACTTAGGAGTGGGATTGTTGGGTTTTAGGGAAGCTCCATGTTTAGCAATTTGAGGAACCTCCAAATAGTTTTCCATAGTGGTTGTACTGGTTTGCATTCCCACCAGCAAGGCAAGAGAGTTCCTTTTTCTCCACATCCTTGCCAACATTTGTTGTTGCTAGTTGTTTGAAGATGTGCCATTCTCACTGGGGTGAGGTGGTATCTAATTGTGGTTTTAATTTGCATCTCCCTTATCATGAGTGATGTTGAACATTTTTTCATGTGCTTTTTGGCCATCTGCATTTCCTCTTTGGAGAAGTGTCTTTTTAGCTCTTCTGACCATTTTTTGATGGGGTTGTTTACTTCATTTTTGTTGTTTCATCAGTTCTCCATATATTTTTGTGATCAGTCCTTTATCGCTAGTTTTTTGTGAGAAAAATTTTTTCCCATTCAGTGGGATTTCTGTTTGTTTTTTGTAATGTCTCCTTTGATGTACAGAAGCTCTTTAACTTGATGTAGTCCCATCTGTTTATCCTTGCCTTCATTATTGTTGCATTGAGTGCTCTATCTGTAAAGAAGTCGCTGAAGTGTATGTCATGTAGTGTTTGACCCATCTTTGCTTCCAGGTATTTTATGGTTTTTGTTCTTATGTCTAGGTCTTTAATCCACTTAAAGTTGATTTTTGTGTATGGTGAGAAGTAGTGATCTAGTTTCATATTTTGCATAAAGCTTCTAGCACCATTTGCTGAACAAACTTTCTTTGTTCCATTGAATCTTCATTGCTCCTTTGTCAAAGATTAGCTGTCCATAAACCTGTGGGTTTATGTCTGGGTTTTCTGTGTAAATCCATTGGTCTGTATGTCTGTTCTTGTTCCAGTACCATGCAGTTTTGATTATTATGGCTTTGTAGTATATTTGAAGTTTGGGATTATAATGCCTCCATTCTTTTTCTTCCTAGTCATGAGAGTTTTGGCTATTTGAGGTCTTTTGTTGTTCCATATGAGTCTCATCAATATTTTTCCTATTTATTTGAAGAATGTCATTGAGACTTTTATTGGGATGGCATTAAATCTGTATATTGCTTTAGGTAGGATGGCCATTTTGATGATGTTAATTCTCCTGATCCATGAGCAGGGGATGTCTTTCGATTTTATTGTGTCTTCTTGTATTTCTTTTAACAGTGTTTTGTAATTTTCTTTGTAGAGGTCTTTTACCTCCTTTGTTAGGTTGACTCCCAGGTATTTGATTCTTTTTGTTTTAATTGAAAAGGGGATGGTTCTTTTTATTTCTGTTTCTTCTGATTGGTTGTTTGTGTATAGGAAGACCTCTGATTTTTGTGTGTTGATTTTATATCCTGCTACCTTGCTAAACTGGTGGATGGTTTTGATTAGTTCCTCTGTGGAGCTTTTAGGGTTTTCCATATAAATTAACATATCATCTGCAAAGAAGGACAGTTTTACTTCTTCTTTCCCTGTTTGGATTCCTTGTATGTCTTTTTTTTTTGAAGGACAGTTTTACTTCTTCTTTCCCTGTTTGGATTCCTTGTATGTCTTTTTTTTTTCTTTTTTTTTTTTTTTAAATTGAAGTAACTAACTTACCACACTGTATAGGTTTCAGGTATACAGTTTCTCACATCAGTAACTCTATATCGTACCACATCCACCACCAAATGATTAATCACTACCTACCCTGAAACAAATGGTCCTTATTTTCTACCTGTTCTTCTCCTTTGGTAATCATCATTCATTTTTCACAGTCTGAAAGTTTGTTTTCATTTTTATTTTGTTTGTTTTCATTTTATTTTATTTGTTTTATTTTGTTGCTTCTTTTTCTTTGATTCCATAAGTGGAATCCTAACATTATTTGCTTTCTCCTCCTATTACATTAGCAAAATCTTCTCATGTTCCATTCATTTTTTCACAAATAGTAAGATGTCATTCATTGGATGAATAGTATTCCATTGTGTATATTATATATGCCTTATCTTCTTTATCCCTTTGTATTTACTACCATGAGTCTGATGCGACCAGTGGGCATCATTGAAATAAAAGAGGTATAATAGATAGTCCATTAGGTAAACTCATTTTCTTTAGTGGAACTCCTACCCAGTGAGGTATGGATTTGTTCTAGAAACTGCCACTCACCTCCTTTCCCTTCCCTACCCCCATCCTTTGGGATAAATTAATCTGACCTCAGAAGTTTTCCCATAATCCTGTGGGAATGTGGTAGGTTACCACTCAATTGCATCAAGAAAATACGTCTGTCCTAAGGCAAGCCCTGCTCCTCCTCAGCGTAAGGCCAAGAATATATGTGTGTGTCCCTACAGGTTCTCCAGGGTCTCTACTTATGCACTTTGTGATACTGACTGTGTGAATAAAAATAATACCTAAGAATAAGTATAGGAAACAACATTTTCAAAGCAGTGTCAATCTCTAGAGACTTTTACATGACTATGCAGAATGTGCACTGTCTCAGATACCATATTGAGGGTTGTCCTCAAGAAAATGTATAGCACTTGCTTTATCATTGTAAAACTGAAAAGCCCCTGGTGTTCATTTTCCCACAAAATAGGACAGTTTCTTATATAAATATGTTCAAGATATTTTAGGTGGCTGTTGTTTAGACTACTGTAGCTTCTTAAAGCCTTTTTACATCAATGTATACAATGAGAATAAATAAAATTCTAAGAAGTATTTGTGGTGCTTCACTAGAATTTAGACATCTTAAAATGCAGCTTTAAAAAAAATATTTATTTATGTATACAGAACTGGGGTACAGCCCAGAGGTGGTGAGACAATTCACCAGAGACAGAGTGAGGAACAGATCAGGCAGTTCTATGAAGTACACTGCTGAGGGGAGCAGTGGGCAGATCAAGAGAGGTCTGCTTGCCATGTGAGTCATCTCCAGGGCCAGGGACTGAACTCTGAAGTGGCTGGGTAGCTTGCAGTGTTGCATTCTAACCCTTTGTGCCACCAAGGAGGACCTAAAATGCAACTTTAAGTTGTATCCATAGGCACTGATAGAAAAATACTATTAGAATTTATGTAAAACTTCACCTGTTTCATATCTTACCTAAATAAAACTTTCTTTTTGATTTATCTAAAAGATAAATTTATTTTTTATTAGACAGTTTTAATTATGTCTAGCTAAATTCTTTAATTTTAAAATAGGATAATTAAGAGTAAGTGACAATTGCACAAACTTGACAACCAATAAAATTTCCCAGGACACTTTCAAAGCAAATTTTACAAATAGAACATGTAGGAAGTCAGAACTAAGAGCACTACAAAAAGAATTTTACTGGTCACTTTAGACAGCATATTAAGCATGAGTCACTACAGTGATTCTTTTTTTGAAAGGTAATTATGGCATTGAAATGCTAAATGAGAATTCAGAATGTAGGAACAGCTTGGCACCTTTTCCATTGGTACTCAAAGCTGTCAAATCTCTACATGCTCCTTCTGAATCTGTAATTAAATAAGGCAGTATACATGGAGGTTATTCAAAAGATGCAATATGAGATAATGTAAATAATAAGGATGTTAACAAATTATCTAAAAGAAAACATGACATTAAAAGTATGACATAATCATCAATTTGTTGGAAAAGAATGCTGAATTTCAGAGTCAAAAAAGCAGATAGTTAAATATGGTCTCATCTATTAGCTTATATGACTTTGGGAAAGAAACTTAGCATCTTTTAGTTTCTTCAGCTGTAAAAGGGAGTAAAATTCAGTCCTCATGAGTTGCTGTAGGTAGAAATAGGTAATATAAGTAAAACTCATAGCAAAGTGCCTGGTAGAAGTCAATAATGGACTTGACAATGATAAACTAATAAAACATGTTGGTGGTATTTACAGTCTTCTGGCAATACTAGACAGTTGTTGGGAATATGAGCTATATACCCTGATTTCAGTTTTTATCTACATCATGGGGCAGTTGCTTAATTTTCTCATCTTTATTGTCTGTTAACACAGAATTCTCCCCTTAGATCTTGTGATATATTAGTTAATGTGCAAAATATTTAGCATAGCTCCAGGAACTAATTTTCTTCTTGCTCTTCCATATCTCATTATCATTTCTCATCTACCTCCTTCTTATAGTTAGTATGGTTCAAGGGTATAACATTTGACATTTCCAGTAAGTTGTGAATATGAATATTGAGTTACTACAAAAAATGCATCATTACTGTCTTATTTGTTTGGCCAGACCTCCTTTCTTCCCTTCCATTCTACATGGTAATCCCAAGAGTACACCTTAATAAACCTCCTCCAGGCTGATATCTATCTAGAGTCTATTTTCTGGGGATTCAGCACCTCAAAATCACCACTATCCTCCCACAAGTAATGATATCTTCACAACAATAGTAAATAGTATTTGAGTATTTACTATGTGCCAAATTGTGTTTTCTGGGTATTATTTGATAGCTTTCCACAGATAAGTACAATTATTACTTCCATTTTGTATATATGGCATATTTGTTCAGAGAGGTTAAGAAAATTTTCTTGGTCTCTCAGCTATAAAATCATAGAAATAGGATTTGAAGCCATGTTTGATGCCAAAGGCACAACATTTTACAGAGATACTATGCTGTCCAATAAATGTTTATAGAATATTTTGAGATGTTTTGATATTTTCAAAAAATTGTTTTCAGTGTTCCCTTACTGTGATAAATTTCTACCCTGAATAAGTCCACAAATGTTGACAATAAATGCATACCACAGGGAAAACAGGAAATAAAAATGAGAAGATATGCAGAGAAGTGTCAGAGCAAGATCTATCTCAAAGGGAAAACTTTTTTTGAGAAGGTAAATAATTTCAGGAATGTCAGGTACACAATAAATATATTTCACAGTGTATACTAAATGTCACAGGTAGTTGGGGAGATACCCATTGAAACAAAATTGAGATACTATCAATTGACACAGTTTGTAGAGAAATGATAGTTATACATTACCATAAAAGTTAAAAATGATTTCAGAAAATGAAGATCACCATATTCTGCTGACTTATGTCAATGCTTTGGAGAACAATTTGATAATAAATAGTAAAGAAGAAAATACATAGTAAATAGCAAATGCAAGAAAATACCTTACAACTTTGCAGTGAAACTCCAATACTCTAGAAACTTCTTGAACATAAGCAATATGAGGGGAATATATAGATGTTCTGGCAGCATTTTTAGTGAAGGCAAAAATTTTTAAAAGTTCAAATAGCTACGAGAAAGCAATGGCTATATTGTGTTGCTATATTTATATTACATATGTACACACAGTATGTAAGCTGAATAGATTCAATATAAATGTTTCAACATGGGCAGATCTTTTTAAAAAATATTTATTTTGATTTACTTATGCATGCAATAACTGGGGTATAGGTCAGAGGTTGTGGGGTGTGCGAGGATTCACCAGAGACAGAGTAGGGAGCAGAAAAGGCAGACCTACTGAAGTATATTACGAGGGGAGCAATGAGTGGGACAGAAGAGGTCTACTGTGCCATGTGGGTCACCTTCCTGGCCACAGTGGCTGGCAATAATTTCATAGTGCTGAGATTTTAACCCCTGCAAAACCAGGAAGGTCCTCAACATACTAATGAAAAAAGAAAACAAGTTTTCTGAATGTATGATATAACATGCTATAATTTATGTATATTAATATGTAGATCAGCATATGAATATACAGATCTGTAGATACAGTATAAAACTGTAAAATCTTCCTGTAGCCACCTATAATAGTATTTATCTTATTGGAGAGATGGAGAGATGGTGTGTAGAATAGAACTGGTTTGAACATTTTCTCCAACATTTTATTTTTCAAAACAGACAGTAACAAAAAAGATCTGAGATAAATATAAAAAGTAAATTAACATACACTTTTAAAAATTTTTATAACAGTTTATTTTTACATTTTTTTTACATTTTTTTGTGCATTTTTCCATCTCAGTAACATACACTTTTGAGTCACTGGATTTTTGTATTTTTAAAAGCATAACAATGAAATAACTAAAATAATAGTAAAAGAAAAACTTGTGTTTTACTAATGAATTATGTCTTGAACTGAAATATTAATCTCACTGTATTTACTTAAATAGAACTGGATATGTAAGTTATTTATAGGTAGACTTCTAAGTATAAATACATTTTATACTATACATTTCTCTCCTTTTTTAACAACAGCTTCTTGTCTCACTGGGGGTGATTTTTAAGGTGATTTTTCGTGGTGTGGAGAGGATGATGAACTGATGGTTCCTAAACCTGGCTGATCTTCAGAAAGACGTGAGGATTTAGCCAATATGCAAAACTGTGAGGCAACCCCTAGGTTTAAAACTGTATTCTTGGGGGATATATGATTCCCCCCTTATTTGGAATCTAGAGATTTGCTCCTTTTATTTCTGTAGTATTTCATAACTCTCATGGGAGTCTGGTAATTAGTCTGGCTAGAAAATATATCCTCTCAAGTTTCCTTCATCTCCATTATTTTTTAAGATAAATTAGTTCAGTATAGGAGTGATGTAGTTGTTTCTCAGAGAGAGACTGGAAGTGGGTAAGAGAAAGGTCTTCTAGCTATGCCCCTGCACAGTATATTTCTCCTTACCTTATAGGTCAGTCTACACTTCAGATGTCATGTGGCACTTAAAACCCAGATACTTCCAGTGTCTACTTTTATATAAAATCCCAAAGCTTTTCTTCCTTTGTTGGCTGCATTGTAGTTTACCTCTGTTAATCTTCAAAAATACTATGTGGTTGAATATCAGTAAGAGTTACAGTTTTGCCTGCCAGAAAGTTAAATATGATTGCAGTTCACTTTTTTAAAGATGTATTTATTTATGCATACAAGAACTTGGTTGCAGGTCAGAGGTGCAGGCCAGAGGTAGAGTGGGGAGCAGACAGGTGGACTGACTGAAATACACTGCTGAGGGGAACAGCAGGCAAGTCAGGAGAGGTTTGGTGCACCATGTGGGTTAGCTCCTTCGCCTGGGATAAAACTTGTGCAGCAGCGGCTGCCATTAGCTTCACAGTGCTGAAACTTAAACCCTGGTACCACCAGAGAGGCCCCATGCAGTTCTATTTATATGAAGTTCCTTGTTGGTACAAACACTGACTGGTAAGCAGAGATCTTTGATTCTGAATTGCAGTATTCTTTGTATTTTACTTGCAGGTGAATATAACCTCCATTTGTACCTCAAAATAAAAGAGGATAATGATTTGTGCCTGGGAGGCATTTTCTTTTTCAGAGAGACTGCACTATAAATCCTTCTGTGGGTTATTGGAAGAGTTATGTCTTATAGAGCTTAAGACTATAAATATATGGGTCAGAGAGTGATCCTGACAGAGAGTTCTCATCTGTATCTGCCTCAGAGGCCTTTTCTCAGGAATAGAAAAGGGAAGACAGCAGAGAACTCTTTCAGGAAGCATTTTGTTTTACTAGTTTTTAAAACTGTATTCTAGGAAGTAGCCTAAATTTCTATGTTTTAAATGCTTTTTCAACATGAAAAGATAAAAACAGGCCCTCCCTGGTGGCGCAGCGGGTTAAAGCACAGCACTAAGAGCTCAAGCCATTTCCGCATGAGTTCGATCCCTGCCTGCCCCAGAGGTGACCACATGGCAAGGCAGACCTCTCCTGACCCGCCCGCAGCTCCCCTCAGTAGTGTACTTTGTCAGTCGGCCTGTTTTGCTCCTCACTCTGTCTCTGGTGGCTCCTCCCACCCTCTGCATCTCTGGCCTGTACCCCAGTTCTGTATGAATAAATAAATAAATCTTTAAAAAAAAAGAAAGATAACATCATTTTGTTACTGAGAATAATTTTGTTGATGTTTTCTATCAGTTGTTTCCTTCAGTGCAACTACAGCACCTCATTTGTGCCATTAGCCCATGCTGACCCCCTACCATCTACTTTGTGAAAAGAAACTCAGATGTCTATTGTGCCAATAGTTTTAGAACATCTTCATTCTCACTCTTGCCCCCATCCTGGCTCTATGTTCATTCAGCTCCTGATCTCCAATTTGTCTGTTAATAGCATAATACTTGGCCCTAACTTAATTCTAGATACAACTTTTCCAACCCAATCCTCACATCTATTCTTAGCCTCAGTTTTGCCCGTTTTGAGACCATTTTTTTGTGTTTCTGGTTCTTATAGGCCAACCCAGTGTAGTATATGCTTCTGGACTCACCCAAGAGAGAAGGTTCTCCCTCTGCCCCTCAGGGTCCAATAATTTGCATCAGTTTCTCCAGTCATACATGAGTCCAGATTTCTTTTGTAAATTTCATTATACATCTGTAAGGTTTCATTTGTATTTTTATGATGCTGTCATTTTCAGAATATTTTTGAAACACCCTGTTTGGAATTGCCTTCTGAACACAATGTCTCATACAATAAGAACCCAGTTGGTGTTTGTTGAGTGAGTCAATTACAGATATGAACAAGGGAATCAATCTTGTTGCTTTGTAAAAATATTGCTAGTTAGATTCAAAAGAACATTTCCCTGCTTTGATGGACTACCTTATTTTTCTCACATGTCACTAGGTAGCTAGGAAACATTTTTAAAAAATTAGCACCCCTTTAACCCACCTCCTTTGGAGATTGTTAAATGAATATGCCACAGACTGGGAAGGAATTTCCTACATAAGTAAACTGAACAAGTTCCAATTAGTGGTTGGAATTTCTAGTATAGGATCTCCTACAGTGAATTCTTTGAAATAATTGACATGTTTACCTGTTTTAAAAATTAGCCACAGTATTTTAGAGCTGACCTTCCTATACTGAGCTGCCTAGAAATTTTGTAATCTTGGCCTTGTTGACAATAACACCATTTGATTTTACCTTATGGAAGTCATTTAAGAGAGAGAATGATTGCCTCCTATAGAAAACTCTAATGCTTATAAAGTCATAATGAGTATTTTTCTCAGTGAAACAATGAAAAACATTTTACTTTCCTTCTCATTTTCTGCTTTAGAGTTTTAGTTGATCCCTCTGATTCTTTATTCATTAAGCCAACAACATGAGTATGTTCTCTGTTTCAGATACTGCACTGGGAACTGGCAATAAAACTATAGATAAAATAGTTCCTGTCTACCTACAAGAAACAGAGTGGTATTGGGAAGGATAGTTACATAAACAAATTTGCAAACAGTGGTAGGTACTTTTTAGTGGTTAGTCAAGAATGCACCAGGATTATACAATGATCTATTGACTAGGAGACTAAGATAGAATGGTTATTTTACTAGAAAATCAATATTGATTTTTGAGGTCAGCAAGTTTTATTTTTTTCTCTGCAGAGTCAAGTAGTAAATATTTTAGTTTTTATTACCAGTGTCTGTTCCAGCTCCTTCATTTGGAAACTGTAGTTTGAGGCAGCCATAGGCAATAACTATGTTCTAATGAAAGTTTAATAATAAATGGTTGTGCCCTAATAAATGTTATTTACAAAACAGGCAAAGCAACAAACCAGATTTGATCCATGAATCATAGTTTACTACCCCAAATCTAGGTGATGAAGGATATGTAAAGTAAATATAACTCACAAGGAACAGTATGATAAAATATCAGAAGTAAAAGAGTGTGGATAATAGCAACATGAAGATAACCAGAACTAAAAAATAACACGTGTAATGAACTGAGCAAAAATGATGAAGGCTGTATGGGAAATACCTCATATCAGTATAATATTTTTGATTTGGTAGGGAGTAACCAAATGAGCTTCTGTCCTCTAAAACTAGTAAAACCAACTCACTCAGCCCCAAAAGTCAATGATGGGAAGTCTGTTAGAAGAGAAATCATAGGGTAAATAAGTATTATTAATTTTAACATATTTCTCATTAGCAGTGACTAGATTATTGGACACATATAATTTCTCTTCAACTGTGTAGTATTTTTCCTACACAGCAGTTAGAAACTAACAAAGGCAGCGGATAGCTGTATCAGTGCCACTTCTCAGCCTGTTCTGTATTCATCAAACAACTTGTTCATCTACAAATAATGGGACGTTCAAAGAAAATGACCCCCTGTAATAGTTTTGCCTTAGACA
>NW_004567117.1:20608910-20624396 GCF_000260355.1 Condylura cristata | reverse complement strand
GACAGAGTGGGGAGCAGAACAGGTGAATCTTCTGAAACACACTGCTAAGGGGAGCAGCAGGCAGATCAGGAGAGTTCTTCCATGCCATGTGGATCACTTCCCGGCCTGGACATTGAACTCATGCTGCAGTGGCTGCAGATAGTTTCATAGTGCTGTGCTTTCACCCCTTGTGCCTCCAGGGAGAGCCCAGTAATTTAATGATCTTTAACACTTGGAAATTATATTTATGCAATTTTAATTTTCATAATTTCTCTATGATTTTAATCATAGAGAATTTTCACTGCTTTCTAACATAAAATTAAAACTGAGCAAATTTCATTAAGGAAAGAGATCTTAGACATGCAGGGTCAGAGTATCTGTGGGGAAAACTATGGTCGGAATCAGAATATTGGAAGTCTAGTTCACTCTAAGGGCCCACAATTCTGGGCCACTCTGGACACCAGCATATACCAATTCTTTCATAGCAGTGAAATAGTAATCAAGAAGTATCAAGAAACTCAGCCAGAGAAATTGAAGCATCAGTGATTACTGCAGATCTGCAAATGAACCTTTTCAGGTAAAACTGGCCAACTTCTGTGGAAATGAGAGCTGAGGGGGGGGGGGGGTTTGAAGGGACAGAGAGAAGGCCAAAAATGTTCTGTCCTCTGTCATAATTCCATTTATGCGATAAATTAAGGGACAAAGGTGTCAATTTATAACAACCCTCTTTTGCCTAATTTGGAACACTGTTCAGAAGAGTTCTCACTAATCTATTTGCAAAATATAAAAGCTAAAGAATTAGCAGTCATAAATCCTCAAAGAAAGGGGGCTTAGGGCATGGGGGACACTTAAACATAGCAGTAATATCAAAGAAAAATTTAACATAGAAGTCTCAGCATCACATGACTCTCATCACAAACAAGCTCTTTCTTAGAAGGGGCACGAAGACATTAGCACACAAGCCAGTGACCTTAATTGCCTTACAAAAGGGAAAAAGCATTTTACTGAGGTTTTAAAGTGCTTGGAAATTGTGCTTTCTTAGAGGCTTATAATCAAATGGCAGATAACCTCAGTGACTTTGTTGAAACTGTAACTGGGGAGTACACACTGGCAGAATAACCAGCAGACCCAGAGAGATCAGAAAGAGTTCTGGGTCTTTCAGAAATAAGATCAACAAGCAGACTAGTTGCTGTGACATACTTTGATCTATATGGTACCCAGTGATGGTCTAGGCCTTGAGTATTCTGTTTGCACACTTTGGTCTATATGGTACCCAGTAATGGTCTAGGTAGGCCTTGAGTATTCTTTTTGCCTGCCACCTTGCTACTGTTTCCTTTTCATTTTGGGAACTGACCCTTCACTGCATGTATTGTTGGTAAGATTAGAAATCAAGCCACTTGGATAAAGTGGATCAGAAGATCACACAAAGCTAATCATACATAACTTTTCCAGAATTTAAACCTAAAGCAGACACAATAATTGCAATTGATTATTCTATTGGGAGTGTGAGGTAACTTTTATTTCTGTCTTCTCAAAACTAAATAACCCGAAATACATCACCTTCATCCAAATAACCCTGAATCCACTGCCATAGTCAACAGCATTTGAGTATCAGGTGATAGACCGACATAAAGAATTTTCATAAATTTGGTTATTCTTGAACAAGAGAAAATGCTGTTTTGTTCTGTGATGTATGCTAGAACTCATTTTATTTATGTTAATAATCAGGGCAATTAAATGAAATAATTCCATTTTAAAAAAGATAACTTGTAGTGTTAGATATAAAAATGAAAGTTATGGTCACAGCTTGTAGGAATATGATGATTATAAAAATAAAAACCTATCACCAATATTTCAAAAACATATATGATCTTTCACAGCAAGTTTCTGGCTTTTATTAGGGTGTTTTAACCGGTTCTTACTTTTCTTCTTGCAATACTTTTCAGTCTGCAAATCCACTGTACACCATGGACAGCCCTTGAAGACTCCACCACATGGTGGCGCTCTGGTTGTGCCTTTAATGAAATCTCTGGCATTTTCTTTTTAGAAACATGGTTGATCAAAACACGAAGTTTTAAAAAATAATCCACTGCTCAGCTTTCGATGGGCTGAAGACAAAATGTTCTCTTCAGCATTTTCTCTGTGGCCCCGTGTCATTCTGCTGCTTCACAGACCTGCAGGGCTTGACTTGGTTCCACACAGTTGGAAACTTCAGGACTCAAATGTGGAGTCCTGGTGACCCAGCCTGATTCTGAACAATAGGAGGCTGGTTTAACGATCCTCCTAACCATTTCTTGTGACTGTTCCTTTCTTTGCCCATTCAGAGCTCCTGTGATCCATAAATGAATCACTGGAGATTTCCTGCAAACCCAGGCTTGCTGAGCAACTGCTTGATCACTTCTTCTCAGCAACCTGAAATAAAATCTACTAATGCAGTAAAGAAAAGCAACACATCATGAGCTCCTAGTTCTGTAGCTCTGAGTCTGGGCATGGCATAGCTGGGTTCTGTGCCATCAGATAAAAACAAGGTCAAATAAAGGCTTGAATCCTGGATGAAGTTATTCCAATTTAAACTCCAAATCTGCTCAAACCCATAGTGATAGGGTGGGGGCTTCTGGAAGAGCAGTACCTTTGGCTTTCTGGTAGTCTGAGGGAAAAGTTGATTTCAGATAGAGGAAAAGCTGAGGTGGGAATAAAGTGGGGAGGGAGACACTAGTCTATGGTAAAGACAGCAGGTGCTTGGATGATAAGGTGGGAGGGGTGGTTACTTTTGATGAGGCATGTACCTACTCCCCTGAATCATGCACATTGTTATAAAACAACGTCACCTCAGAAAAGAAAAGGTAGAGGGTGATCTAGACCTCTGTATCTGGAGAAAGGCTTGTCTGGGGATTCCTGATACTATTCCAACTGAGCTATATGAAGAGGAAAACAGAGGTTGACTGCTTAGGGAGCATTTTTTACTAAAATAAAAGACTATTACATTAGCCATTCTTTTCTCTAGTTATGGCAATATATTAGATTTCTATTGCTATGTGAAAAATTCCATAAACTGGATAGCTTAAAAATGTTCATTATGAGCTCCCAGTTCTGTAGGTATGAGTCTAGCCATGGCATGTCTGGGTTTGTGCCATCAGAGAACAAGATCAAAATCAAGATGGCCACCAGGTTGTGTTCCTTTCTGGGGAAAAACAAAACAAAACAATGCAAAAACTGCTTCCTGGTTCAGTGGTTGCTGGCTCACTTCATGTCTGTGATATTGTAAGCTCAGGACTAGCACCGTGGTCCACATTTTCCTGCCAGTTGCCAACCAAGGGCCACAATAATATTCCAAAAGACCACTCTGCTCTTTGCCATTTGTTCCTCCTAGGTAATTCACAGCATGGTGTTTCTAATTCCAGCCCAGCCAGATCTTCTGACTTCTTCTGAGACCAGTCAAAAAAAAAAAAAACAAAAAAAACCTTTTCACTTTAAAGGGCTTATATGGAATCTATTTATTTGGATGAACTGGTACAGGGCCTAACGAAATATGCAAAATTTGTTCAATGTAGCACCCAGATTAGTATCTGATTGAGTTCTTGGGAGAAGGTAAATGTCTATCAGGGAGTGGTATAACATCTCAAATCATTGCTTTTTTTTTTTTTTTAACTCTACTCCTTCACTCTCCTTATGATGTTAGCATGTAGCAAGGCTGATGTGGTAGTCTCCTAAGGGAAGAACTTCTCTGCTCAAGAAATGGTTTAGTCCTATGTACCACCCCTGGGCTGAGTCAGCTCACTAAAAAGTTAGAGCTGGAAAACTTACTAGAGATGGTTTCAGACCTAGAGAGATGTACAGAGGGTAGCAGATCTGGCTCTGACCAGTAACTTCTGGCCTCCAGTCTTATCCTCTGGTCTCTTCCAGACAGTGCTGCTTCACGGCAAGGTGTTTTTTTGTTGTTGTTGTTTGTTTGTTTGTTTTTTCACCAGGCTAGCTAAGGTGAAATGACCAAAATAAGAATGACTTGGTAACATTTTGACAATAATAGATTTTTTAATTTAAGTAACTTTGTTTATTATGAGATAATACTGCCTTCTTTTCCCTCTTTGTTGGTGGTGGTAGTGTTGAGGGAGAGCTAGCTGAACCCCAGAGAAATGAATTATTCCATGGCTCTCTTTTTGGCAATTAGGACAATGTAGTCATTTGATTTTTAGGTTAGAGCTTGGTTGATAAATATGATATCTTTCTCCTCAGAATGTCAAGGAAACCCTTTAAAAGACAAAACAAAAACAAAAACAAACAAAAAAACACCTCTATTTCAAATGCTTAGTCTGCTTTTAAGTTAATAGTCATTATTAGTCTAAACAATTTTCATATTGTTTTACCTTCCCTCCCCCCTGCATTCATCTTGTGATCTTGTATGCAACTTACCCTATAGTGTTAATGAAATTTAAGCATAGAGTATTCAGTTATCATTATTATGTTCATTGATATTCCAATGACTCTCAGGATGAAGCCACAAACCCACTTATTTCTAGTTTGTTCTACCACAATAGTTTCTGATATGTTCAGAATACATTATGAAGATGATAATCATTTTGCCACTGGACTGATAAGTGCATATATAAGGATTATTAAGAATTAGTAATTGGATAAAGCAAATAGATAAATATCTAAATATATCAAAGGTATCATTTTGTGACTGCGACTTTATGCCACCAGGCACATTTTTTCTAAATCACTCACCAACCTGCAAGGTAGATATTATTCTCTTCACTCCTCATGTGAATTGCAATTTTCAGAGAGTTTAAATCACTTGGCCACAGTCAGAAATCTGGGAAATGACAGAGCTGATTTTTGATCTCAGGGTTCCATCATCCAGGTTCATTCTGCTACAGCGTGTGTGGCCATCAGCCCACCACTCTGTATGTGCAGATCTTTATACCAGAGAGTGATGATTATACCAGAGATGACAGAATGTACTGCAACCTAGACGTGCTAGACCTGGAACTGAAGGGTGTCTAACTTGACACAGTCAGTAACTGATGAACTTGGATGTGTCACTTTGTTAAGTTCTCTGACCTTCCATTTCTTCATCTGTAAAATAAAGTAACAGTATAAACTGATTCCCACTGGTGGCTGCTGATCTGAAAAGTTGGTTCATTTACACTTAGAGTAACTGCCCTTGTTTTATTAACTTCTAGAATTCTTTCCTCCCTCCCTCCCTTCCTCCATTACTTACTTATACATGGCTGTTAAATTATCCATGCTCATATCAACATTTTTCTGGTGCTGCCAGAATACTTATGCTGCTGTATTTATGTTGAGGTGACTGTAATATCTCTACTAACTGCTATGGCATATACTCCTTTTTTTAATTCCAAAATCTCTATGAGACACATTATCTCCACTTTACAACTGAGAATAAAAAAAATGTCTGGAGAAATTGGAAACCTTTCTAGAGGATATATCATTAATCACTGGCAGGTAGAGAATTTAAAATGCCCTGAAAGCCCAAGGTCTTTACTACAACTACCAGTATGACAATTATTAGATTGTCTTTATCCAGTGTTTGTGCTAATAGACTTAAATTTGACCTCACGGAAAAAAAAAAAAAAAAAAAAGACTTTCCAGGAAGATGTATTAGGTTTATCCTGTGACTTCTCCTATTCCCTGGAAAACTGGCATCTAGTCCTACACACACACACACACACACACACACACACACACACACACACACACACACATATATATATATATGGGGATTTGGGAAACAGAGAGAAAGGATTCAATGTCAGGACTTCATTATTCAACAGGACTTTACTAAATTCTGCTCTGTGATGGGCACTTTGCAAGGCACTGTGGATGCAAAGAAGAATAAGACATTATCCTGCAGAAGGGCTTGCTAAAGCGCAGTGAGAAAATCCCAAACAGCTGCTCCACTGGCTTTCCAGTGGGAGTGGGGAGGGGAGTTGGTTAACTACTTGTTAATCTGAAACATAGGTGTCTAAAAATTCTGTGTCTTCCTCCTGTACTTCAGTGAAAGGTGTGCAAAACATGGTCCTTAAATCAGACTACATATGGATACTACCTGTTGAAGAGAGTGATTTTTTTTTTGAAATGGAAAGAATTGACTTTGGGGCCTAATAAGGGAAGGGGATATGGAAAAAAACAATAGGGATGAACTTTCCCTGAGGCACTGAGGAGCGTTTTGCTGAAGATGATTATCTTCAATAATAAAAATGAGCATTAGCCCAGCAGCCTGGTGTCCTAAAACAGGCCACGGGAAGACAGATACCTTCTCTCAATAACCAGCCAGGGTAGGTGTGTGTGTGTGTGTGTGTGTGTGTGTTGGGTTTGCACATGTGTGTGCCTGTCTACCTGCCTTGCACCTTAATGCATGTTTGTGCACATGTGATTTGCATGGGTTCTGCATTGTGTCCATGTCTGTGCGTGCATGTGTGTCTCTGCACATGTCTGGGCACTGTGATGTCTGTGCATATGCACTGTGGAAAGGAAACCAGCAAACTATATTTCTGTTGAGGCTGTAGGCAGATGCATATTTGCTCTTAGTTCCAGATGGATGGGTATTGGAAATTATGTGGATGGATGTGTCTAGGTTCCATAAGACTAAAAACAATGCAAATTTTGAATATTAACAATATTTTTGATGTATTATGAATTCCCAAACAGTTTACCATGTTCTTCATTTTAGATACTGAGGTCCACAATGTATGGGAAAGGAATTTTGGGGCCATAAAGGGGTTCGTTTTCTGTTATAATCTATGCTTTCTATGCAGTCCTCTCCATCTCCTCAGCTCCATACTTGCCAGAGAAATTGTTTCCTTTGTCTGAACTTGTTTACAACAGATGCCTTATTACAGCCTGGGTTTTAATTGTACTATGAACACTGAAAACAAAATGAAAAGAGAAAAAAACAACAAACAGTATCTATCTACAAATATGTTTAACCAGTGCTGAAGGACATGGCAAATGTATTTCGAAATAATTATACTTTGACAAGGAGGCTGGAAGCCTGGTGTTTCCTCTGAAGGGGTTAAGTCTCTAGGGCGGGGATAATTATGACTATTTGTGTTCGTTACACACATGGAGCCATAAGGATCTGTTGTCTTTCTCTCTGGTACATGATTTCTAGTCTAGTGAGCTTCTGCTAAAACACAGCTTTTATATTTATTTCTGAAACAGATTTTAATCCTTTTTCTTTCACCCCAAACCAAAATATTTTATTTCAGATCCTGCTTTGATAATAGTGAAATTCCAGACCTAGAATGCAGTGTTTGTTTATTTAGACCCAGAATCTGTGCATATGAATGTGATGTTGCATAGGAAACAGCACCTTTCTTCCCGCATTTACAACTGATTAAGAAAACCAAACGACTAACTGTAAATCCAAAGTTGGAAATTAACAAGCTTTGGATGTCTAATTTTGAAAACAGTCTGTGCTCTGGAAGGCAGTCTTTGTGCACAGAGTGCGGACAGGCCTGGAGAAGCCCCAGAGCTACTGCACTGCAGGCCCCAGGCTACAGCAGCGGCTGCTGTGGCAAGTTCCTGCTTTCAGGGGGTAAGAAGTGCTTCTCTTGGCCACTTCATCAGTAACTCAGAGAACTGATTAATTAGAAAGAGTACCCAGCATTTCCCACATCCACCTTTGCAATGGAATATAGGAAAGTAGCTTTGACTCATATAGCATTGAATCTCTACTTTCATTAAAATCAGTCTATTGGGAAAAGGGTAGAGGCTGAATATTTCTGCACTAAAAGCCATACCTAGCCACATGAGAAACCCACAGGATTTTAGGATTAACTCAGTGTGCAGCATAGGAAATATTCTGGGTCACCACAAAAAGCAGGAGAATGACAGCATGTGCTTGGGGTCAAGGGGCTGTAACCAATAGGACATTAGAATCCCACTGAAGTCCTCACAGATAGGTTGAGAGAAAGAAGGGAGAATGAAAGGCGGAGGGGCTATGTTGGTGGTCAGAAGCCTCCTGTTATATACAGAATTAGTTGCAGGGTACATTTATGTAAACAGGCATGAAAAGGAGAATAGATTGATCTTACTTTTACAAATGGTATTCAAAAGCCAAAAGGTGGGGATGATTTCCACACTCAGAAAGGCATCACCAAGATAAGTAGTAGATAAAGTGTCATTTTAAATTACTGGCCATCAGCAAATTGTGGACAATACATGGCAGGCCTTGCTG
Organism: Condylura cristata; assembly: GCF_000260355.1. NCBI lineage: Eukaryota > Metazoa > Chordata > Mammalia > Eulipotyphla > Talpidae > Condylura > Condylura cristata. The sequence goes on along the minus strand of NW_004567117.1, from coordinate 20,616,214 downwards.
GATAAAATATTCCCTAAGAGGTTGTTGATTTATGGTTCTAGAATGAAACATGGGAAACTGAAACATGGGAAAGAATATTACATTTGGAGGAAATGGGAATAAGACAGAATTCAGGTCAGTGTAAGCAGGATAGAGGCTTTAAAATGGGATATAGGGCTTGGGTTTTCCTTCTGACACTCTCTTAAGATAATTGCTTCCTCCTGTTGGGAGGAATTGTTTTGGTTCTTGAGTCATACTAGCTAAGCTGAAGACCTACTTTCTAGAGGCTGAATATAATTTAAAGACATATGAGTAAAGAACAGGGAGTCATGGTGTCTTGGAATGGAGGAGCTGGAAAGAAATTTACTCTAAATTTATTAAACTTTAAAATTATGATGAAGAAACTGAGAATCCAAGATAGTAAACCATACCTTAGGAGGGATTACAGGGATTTGAGCTAACATTAAATACCCAAAGTATACAGGAATGGTAGTTTCCATTGTGTGATTATTCAGTGTAATTGTAAGGCTACGACAGAACCTTTGTGGGTTGTGGGGCGTGGTGGAGGATTGCATAAACTTAACCAAATGGTTGCCCTTATTGCAATTGTTGTGCTGTGGATGGAATTTTTGCAAGGCCATTTTCTGGAATTATATATGTGACTGTTGACCTGGTATTCTTTCCCAGTCCCAACACATTAGAAAACCCAAAGCAGTTCTATTATGTAGGAAAACCATCAACTCCCTTGTTCTTTGTCACTACGTAATTCTCATAGACCCTGGTCAATTTCAGGTTCTAAAAACTGTCATACTGGTCTACTACACTCATGATAATATGTTAACTGGACTTGGTGATAGGAAATGGCAAGAATTGCATATTCCTTAGCAAGACACATATAGATCAGAAAGTGGGAAAATAACACCATGGAGATTCATGTAACTTGATAATCAGTAAAGGTGTCAGGTGCTTTGGAACATAATACTGTTGCTTCTGGGACAGAGGGAAAGTTACTACCCATATATTATTATCAAAAAAGAGACACAACTTATAGTGATTTTTGTTTTTTTTTATTTTGGTGGGAGATTTTGGGTGGTGCCCATAGTATACTTCAAATTACTGATATAAGTGACTTATTGATCGGAAGGCTTATGCTTTGGGTTGTGGCTCAGAATAAGAAAGAACTCTGTAACCTTCCATGTGATGGATAGATCAGATGCTATGTATAATCTCTATCTAGTACAAAGAGCAGAATAATAGCACAAATACCTGGTATCCTTAAGCAATGTCACATAAGTCAAACTGTTAAGGGCAGGGAGAGGGGCACCCCAAACCCCCAAACCTGCCTACTCCAAATAGGTTTTGCCATCTGCCACATCAAGACAAAATATATAAAACCTAATACAATATTACATGCCAATTTTATTTCTATGATTATTTACAAAAGATAGCACAAAGATATTAATTTGGAGACAGTGCCTTGCTGGGTTGGAACATAAGCCTCAGAATGTAATATAAACCCTGAATCAAGGCATTGTGGCTCCAATAGCTGCAATGCACAGATCCCAAAACCCGGTTGGCCTTTTTTTTTTTAAGATTTCTTTATTTTTACTTACAGAACTGGGGTGTAAGCCAGAGGTGCAGGGGCAGTGAGAGGATTCACCAGAGATAGAGTGGGTAGCAGAAAAGGCAGATCTATGAAGTACACTGCTGAGGGGAGCAGTGGGCGGGTCAGGAAAGATCTACATGCCATGTGGGTCAGCTCCTGGAATGGAGATCCAACTCGCACTGAAGTGGCTGTGGCTAGCTTGCAGTGCTGCATCTTAACCCATTGTGCCACCATGGAGGGCCCGGCATTTGCCATTTCTTACTTCCCTAATTATCTATTTATAAAATTTGTGTTTTCTGTCCCATCAGCTTTAGGTACTGAGAAAAAAAATATTTTGGAGAAAGAGATGTTTTTATTAAGGGACATACTGAAGATTCCACTGAACTTCAAGTTGTAACATTCACTGGATCTTCTTCTTGATCCTCACACTAGTAGGTATTCAGGCAAAGAAAGTAGTTGGCCATATTGATAAGGGAAATGGAGCCTAACCACTATGGGGAACTAGGATTGCTAACAGCACTATTTCTGAAACCCAGGGACCTCCCTGAGGTGTAGTCTATTTTCCTTGTTAACATGGTGATAAGAGTAGATGAGCAGTGGTAACAACCATGTCACAGCTGGGATAAAGCAACTGAATCCTTTGGAAATAAAAATCTGATTTTTTTTTTAATAAGAAAAGCAAATTAGGCCCTCCCTGGTGGTGCAGTGGGTTAAAGCACAGCACTGAGAAGCTAAAGCCACTTCCGCATGAGTTCGATTCCCACCTGCCCCAGAGGTGACCGCATGGCGAGGCAGACCTCTCCTGACCCACCCACTGTTCCTCTCAGCAGTGTACTTCGTCCATCTGTCTGTTCTGCTCCCCACTCTGTCTCTGGTGAAGCCTCTCACCCTCCGCATTTCTGGCCTGTACCCCAGTGCTGTATGCACATATAAATAAATCTTAAAAAAAAAAAAAAGAAAAAGAAAAGAAAATTAGTCTCAACAAAAATTCCAAATGGGTGATGGAGGAGAAAGATAAATATCAATTATGATATTGGGGTCAGTCACAGCATTTGGTAACTGTCTTTTCCATATCATTTTGTATTAAATCTCTGCCTATAGTGCAGATCACCACCACCCTAAGGTACTGTAACAGATTGGACTTAGTGTAAAGGGCTCAAGTGCAAGGGATGGATTGATTGTAGGTATCTCTCACACCCTGCCTAGGATCTCTCTGTCCATCTTGTTGTTCCAGGTGCTATTGTGATACCTTTTAAGTGCAGTGTAATGTGATTGCATCTTAATTCAGATGGACTGAGTACCTCTTTTTGCTATGAGTTTTCTGCTGCTAATACCTGGATGTCTGTGGAATTCACTTGGCCGTCTTGATATTTTTGCAAACCTGCAGGTGCTGTGAGCAAATTTGAGCTGTCATTTTAGTAGCTAGTGGATAAACATTTTCTTTTCCCCTTGAACAGTCAACACTGAGTCACATACTGTAGTTCTTCAGGAGGCCCCCAAAAGGATCCATTACACAAGGTGTGCACAGTAAAAACCAGTTTGATATAATCCCTTGTACCATCTCTCCTTCCTTCCTGGAGTCACCCAAATTTTATTCCTTGGGGTCATTTTCCACAATAAAATACCTGTCTTAAATGCATGCTTTTGTCTCAGGCTCAGCATTGCTAAGTGACTTTGGCTAAAATAATAGAGGGCCTCTAACTTTCTTTTGCATTTCTCTTTATGGGTTGTTGGACCAGGCATGTGTTCTGTGCACTTACATGCTTACCATTACTGTGGTCAAATCCCCCTATTCTGAGTGTGTATTTTACTGAACTCCTCTGGGTTTTACCTCACTCTCTGTGCTCTACTTGTTTTGATAGGATGCTTTTACATTTTTTTTCATACATGAAAATCTTTACTATGTCCTTGTATCATGTCCCCAAATGCAGGGCTCTGATACCTGTGCAAAAGTGGGACCATTGTGACATCCTATTTGAGATGAAACTCTCATCCTTTCCCTTTACTTTTTATGTCTATAAGTTACTGGAAACTGTGTATCTACTTGAAAAGAAAAAAAAACAATATTTGTGATATATTTAGAGTATTTTAGAATTTATTAATGTACAAAATGTGGATAATCATATAGCGTCTGTGGCAACCCTAATTTAAACAACCAGCTTATGCATGCTGCAGTATAATTACTTAAATTTTAGAAACACAGCATGATTCTCTATAAATAATTGTGCTGAGTTGATTATTTAGGATTTTATTTTATTCTAGATGGATTTGCATCTGTTCTAAATCACTGAGTAGAAATTCAAAAGAGCTATAGCTTGATTTTCAGTATCAATCAGAACTCAGAAAACCACATGCATACATTTCACATAGCTTCTGGTACTGATTAATAAATTAATAGTGTTATTTAAATAGTGTGTCAGAAGAAGAAAAGCATAACTTTTCCATTTCTCCTATAACTGTGTGCACATACCTATAGCATGTTTAATGATATGTGTGGTAGAATCTATCTCATCCAATTAAGCTCCCCTTCAATAGTATAGTTCAAGTATGAAAGAATACCAGACTGAGTTATATATTATTGGTAAAAGTAATGCTAAAAATGGAAGTCAAATAGAGTAACTCAAGAACAGATTTGAAGTGTAAAGTTGAAAAAAGTAACACAAATTGAATCCAAAAGAGACAATGCCCAAAGAAAGGTGGGAAGAGCCTATCTCAAATATGCTTTACCCTAGCAGAATCAAAAGATGTAGCCACTATCCATGGACTTCAAGACATGTGATAAAATAGAAAGCTTGAGGAACACATAGTAATTTTTCCATGTCAATATATCAATTAAAAAAATATATATATAGGGGGCTTCCCTGGTGGCACAGTGGGTTAAAGCTAGGCCACTTCTGCATGAGTTCAATCCCTGCTTGCCCTAGAGGTGATCCTCATGGCGCGGCAGACTTCTCCCTGCCTGCCTGCTACTCCCCTAAGCAGTGTATTTCATCGATCTGCCTGTTCTGCTCCCCACTCTATCTCTGGTGAATCCTCTCACTGCCCCTGCACCTCTGACCTGTGCTGCAATTCTGTATGCATAAATAAATAAATCTCTCTCTATATATATATAGGGCTATTTATGATAACATTTTAACTTCCTAAATATTTCTAAGCTGTCAAAAGCTATGCTCCTTCAAAATTAATCTATTTGCCAAAGCAAATGATAGTGTCTATTAGACCTAAGATTTTATTCTATACTTTTACTTATTAAATTCAATTTTAGATCAATTTTTGAAATATTTGTTTTTTTCTCATCTCCCTCAAAGACATACATTTGTACACACATAGATAAAGCACACATATATATGTATATGTATATGTATATGTATATGTATATGTATATGTATATGTATATGTATATGTATATGATGTATATGTATATGTATATATAGTATCTTGTGAATGGGTCCATATTTATACTAGTACCAAAGTACTATTTTCCATGACTTACACCTATGGATACAGTTGAAAATTTATAAGCAGTATAAAAATGGCAATATAAATAAATTGAACTTTTTCATCCAAATGTAATGTTTTCTACTACATAATAATAGTCAAAGGAATAAAAATTCTCTTTGATTTTAAATGTCCCTTTAATTCATTTTATTAATTATAACAATCATAAATATCCTATATTATTTGAGTGTGAAATAATCATCAGAATATTTTAAATATTGTCCATATTGTAAATTTTGATGAAGTATTTCTGAAGACTCATACTTAAAATGACAGACATCAAAAAAAACATATTAAAATCAAATCTTTAAAAATTAGTTTCATAAATAAATATTGAAGAGAAAATGAAATATTAGTTATTTGTAAGTTTATATACCAGATGAGCTTAAGGTTTCAGTCAGAAATTGAGCCATAATCAGTTAAATTTGTTCTAAGCATCCAGTTCGTGTCTAACACAGAGCACAGAGTAAGAGATAAAAGAAAACCTAAGTGTAAATATCTACATATTATCTACAATATTATTTCTACTTGAGGATAACTATTTATTTTTGGAAGCTTATCTCAAAATAACAACTTGTTCCTTTGACCCAGAGAGAAAATTCAGAGCCCAAAGGCTGATTCCATGGTGTTTATATTTATAATCATCAAGCAATTCTTCATGAGTCTAGAAAACAGTATTCCTTGTACTTGTCTTAATACTTAAAAAGATAAATAAATAATGCATACAAGAACTGGGGTATAGGCCAGAGATAGGGGTGAGAGGATTTACCAGAGACAGAGTGGGGAGCAGATAAGGCCAATCTAGTGAAATATACTGCTGAGGGGAGCAGCAGAGGAGAGTTCTGCCACACACCATGTTAGGTCACCTCTCTGGTGCTGCAGTGGCTACTGAGGGTTTCAAAGTGCTGTGCTTTAACCCATTGTGCCACCAGGGAGAGCCCAGTTTTCTTAGTACTTGTAAGCATATGAAAACCTGAACCAAAAAAAAAACAGAAACTGACAGGAAAGAGCAACTCCCAGAAAAATATTGTGGAAGAATGTGAAGAAGAAATTTGTGTTGGATATAAGATGACTGACTAGTTCACTGACCAAAAGAAAACAGGCTTGATTTTATGGCCAAGTGTTCACTGTGCAAATAAAGTTGATCAAGAAAATGGAAGAAATAAAAGGGAAATAGATTAAAAAGAAGTCAAGATACAAAACATATCAGCAAAGAATAGCTGGGTTGGTGGTAATAAACGTGAAAAACAGTACTAAGTTCCAGGGCAAGATAGTCCTCACCTCTGATTCCCCAGGGTATCACTACATCAGGTTGTGAGGATAGGCCTGAGGAAACAGCAGTATGCAGATAACTTCATATACCTCCATAGAAAACATCTGGAGAAAAGGCAAACTAAATTCTCTTTGTTGTGATCATCTCAAAGCACATCAGTATTCAGTATCATGCTTAAGGCAGCCCAATAGCTGTTCGTGGCACAGTCCCTCTTGTTCAGCAAAGAGTTAACCTTCCTAACAGTATGCCTGTGGTTGCATGCTTTGGTAAGGTGTTACATATAAGCTGTCCTACACTAAAATTCAAAACCCCATCACTGCCAGCAAACACCTCCCTTTACACTCCATGCAAATTGAAAAAGCAAAGTATTTTATATGCAAATGTTGCTGACTGAGTTGTGTGAGACACAACATTAGAAGGCTAGGTGTAACTGGTTAAAAAAAAATGAAACAGAAAAGTCATGCAGTTACAGAACAGTTTTGCAGCTTCCTCCACCTGCCCCCCTGAAAAGTCTAGCCCCTTAAGTAGTCTTTTTTTTTTTTTTAAGGCTGATGAAACTGGCCTATTTTGGCAAAGCTTGCTAAATTCTAACCTAGCAGGGGCCAGCAAATCAAGTGCCTGAGGGTGTAGGAAGAATAAGGAAAGGCTGACTGCTGTTATATGAGCAAGTAGTTGAGGCTTCAAAAAATAAAGTGATGATGAAAATATTCCACTCTTCTAGAGTTTTCATAGGTGTCAACATTTCTATACTGTTTATGGACTGGATATCTTTCATAAAGGAACACATAATTGTTTGATTCCCTTCACAATTTGCTCACTTTATTTCTTCATTCCCTAACTCCCCAGGTGAGTTGAGTATGAAACCAAGATTGACAGAAGCACTGACACTGGGAGGTATTTAAATGTTTTCTTGGTCTTCTATGTTAAACTTTTTTTTTCTTAAGATTT
>NW_004567117.1:20594991-20607545 GCF_000260355.1 Condylura cristata | reverse complement strand
TGATCTGTCTGTTTGTTTTTAGTAATGTCTCTTTTGCTGTACAGAAGCTCTTTAACTTGATGTAGTCCCATCTATTTATCTTTGCCTTCACTGTCAATGCAATAATTTTAAATGATGCTTTTTCATGGTCATATCTTTTAAATATAAGGTTTATATTTAATCTTTATCTTTTAATGGTTTTATTAATTTTTTGATGAACTGTTTTTGTTCTTATGATTAATTATTCCTTTCAGAATAAATTTTAAGCTCTACTTAGACCACTTAGCATTCAGGAGTTATTGAATAGAGTGATATTCAGACATTTAACAACCAGTAAAGTTCAGGAACTGACCAGTTGCAAGGATATGACTCTAGCTCTCAGTTTGTTCTTGAGGAAAACCTAGACACCAAATTAGCCTTCTAATTGCTGAATCAAAATGCAGTTTCAGTGGGTGCTTTGGACAATGCTATTTATCAATCAGAAAAACCATTTTTAAATATCTAATAATGAATAACATTCTATCAATTTACACCAATTAAGAGTTCAAATCCTCTAAGTTAAAATATCCATAATTAAGGCATCTTGGTGAAACCATTATCAGAGGATATCAGTTCAAAACCTCACTCACTTTGTGAAACTACTTTATAGCTTTCACCATGTTTACAATGGAAAATCATAGACTTGAAATTCATACAGAACTGCATTTGAATTTTAGCTTTGCTACTTATGGTTATATAACCTTGCGTAAAGTGTCTCCTTGAGCCACAATTTCTATCATTGCTTAGTTTTTATAAGAAGAAATGGAGGCAGGAATGTAGGATCTTACTGTGTTCTTAGTAAATCATAGTTATATTTATTTATGATAATGAACTTTTTTCAGCTTCTGGGATTTTTTTTTATTGTTTACCACTACTAACTTTAAATCTAGTTATATTTTTAGTTGGCTGCAATTAAAAAATATAGTGACTGTCCTCCATGAAAGAATTATCTACTTCTACCCACTCAAATCAAGCTTGGTCATGGAACTTGCTTAAGCAAAGGAAGTTTGAACAATATTATCCTGTCACTTTCAAAGAATAGTTTGAAGAACCTAAATTTGGTTCTGCATTGTTCTGTTTTCTTCTTTATGAAATTATCAATATCTTTGCTAAAGTCTTCTTTACTGACCTAGGTACTAGGAACAAACTGACTTACAGTATATACATATGGTATGATTTGGTTTTTTAAGTACTAATATTTAAAGTTTTAGGCTATTAAAAATATAAAATTTGGCACCTAGAAGTGCAGTGTTGACTTAATAAAAAAAAACAAATTTTGTGACCTTGGTTATAGGCTCTGGCAGAAGGTGGCAAGGAAATTATTTAGAAACTGAAAGAAGTCAACTTGCATTATGCAGAGGTCCCATCATTTCTCCTATCTAATATGTAAGCCAAGGTCATGGGTATGTTAGTCCTTTGCTAATTGTCTTAACTTGATTATTAATACATCCCGTTAATCTTTTTAGTTGGACAAATAGACTCAAGTGTTGGTTCTCCCCTGGATTACTAAACTTATAATTAAGTCTAAAAGCATGTCTTGAAAAGAGTTGTTGTTGCCATTGGCACGTAGAAGAAATTACTAAACTTAGAATTAACTCTAAAGCCCTGTCTTTAAAAGGATTGTACCCAATGATATAAAAGATATACATATATAATAAAGTGTTGGTATGGCTATTGGCATGTAGAAGAAAATTAAATATATTAAAAGCTATAATTATGAAAGCATTTCATTGCCAATGAATACCAACTTGGGGAAAAATTGATATTGATTATTAAAGCGTTAAACTAAACTTGGACTTCCTATCTTCTTTGGGAACACAGTAGGCTAAGAAAGCTGCTGAGTCATTACAGGAAAAAAAGCAGAGGGCTGAATGAAGAGCCCCGAAGGCAAGCAGATTAAAGAGATATGGAAAACAGTAGTCTGATTCACTAAACCAAAAACTAAGGTCTAATCAAGGAATATTTATCCACCCTGAGGAGTTTTTAAAGCATTGGTATCCTAAAATTTCAGATATCATCCAAACTTCAGTGTGCCTCCTATTTTCTTTTTTTCTAGATAGATCTGTAGATTATATGTGATAATCCTGTCCTGTTTTCTGAGTGGTACAGGAGCAGAAAAAGAATGGTGCAGATGACACATCTTATTATTTTATAGGACAACAGCTGAAGTACAGTAGAATAGATACAAAAGCTGTGGGATATTTATTAAAATGTGATATTTCACAGCAGCAAAAAGGAACTATTGCTAAACCTAATAACATGAGTAGCTCTAATGGACATAAGTGCTGTAATGAACATAGGAGTGCATGTATCCTTTCAAATCAGTTTTTTATACAACTCAGGTAGATACTGAGGAGTGGAATTGTTGTATCATATGCAAATCTATTTTTAATATTTTGAGAAACCTCTATACTATTTTCCAGTCTATATACCCATCAACAGTATATGAAACTTTCTTTTTCCCCCTATACCCTTACACTTGTTTCTGGTCTTTTGGATATGGGTCATTCTCACAGGTTATATTGCATTGTGGTTTTGGTTTGAATTTCCCTGCTGATAAATGATGATGAGAATTTTTCATGTATGTGTTGGCCATCTGTACATCTTCTGCAAATATTTTCTACCATTCAATTTTGTGTCTTTGTTTTAGTGATAATTTTATTTTGTTTTAGTGATAATTCCTCACTGTGAAGAAGTTTTTTAGTTTGATATGGCTCCAAATTGTTATCTCTTTTGTTTCTTTTGCCATTTGAGATTGATTCACAACGACATCACTGAATCCTATTGCCATTCAGTGTTTTGTCTTTGTTTTTTATTATGTCTTTTATGTTTCACATCTTCCAATTTTTTTTTTTAAAGATTTATTTATTTATTCATACAGAACTGGGGTACAGGCCAGAGGCTCAGGGGCGGTGAGAGGCTTCACCAGAGACAGAGTGGGGAGCAGAACAGGCAGATCAACGAAGTACACTGCTGAGGGAAGCAGCGGGCGGGTCAGGAGAGATCTGGCTCGCCATGTGGTCTCCTCCGGGGCAGGCGGGAATTGAACTCATGCGGAAGTGGCTTCAGATTCTCAGTGCTGTGCTTTAACCCGCTGCGCCACCAGGGAGGGCCACATCTTCCAATTTTTTAATCCATTTTGATTTCCTTTTCTGTATGGTTTTAAATTGTTTAATCATTTTTCATGTTGTTGTCCAACTTTCTCAACACCATCTATTGAACTGACTTTTTTTTATTCAATATATACTCTGAATTCCTTAGTCATAGGTTAACTGTCCATATAAATGTAGGTTTACTTGTGGGCTTTGTCTTAGTATTTGAGGCAAAATAGGAGTCATGATATTCTAATACCAAAAAATAGGTTTTGATGTGTTGTCTGTCTTTAGCTGTGACACAGGGCTCACTCGTTGGCTGGCTGTATTGAGGTGAAAGTAAGTTAGTGGGAACATATCCCAGGCTAAGCAAATCCTGCCAGTGGCTAAGGGTCTCCCTCCCCTGCTAAGGGTTAGAATTAAATTCTATTTCCAGGGATGAAGTGGAAGCAAATTGAATTGGTCTTTTGAATATAAATAAGAGTCCTGAGGGAATTCTGGACATAAGGGTAGAATTTTAGACAAAACCCATAAAGAAGAAAGACTCCATTTTCTGCTGTAAATTGAACCATTACAGCTACATGAATAATTTTGGTCATGTCAGTTCTTATTATAGACTCTTTTACTTGTTACTTCTCTAGAGATTTACAAAAGATACTTTTTTCAAAACAAAAGTATGAAGTAGAGTAGTCCTGAAGCATTCCACACTTTGGAATGAGGCAGACCTCTTAGACTCTCATTTTCATTAGTGATTAAATAATATGAGTGTATTAAATGATATGATTTATGTGAAATATTTAGTTGAATGCCTGATACATATTGAAATTATAATAAGTGGCTTTATTATAGTCTTTATTTTTATTACTCTATAAATATTTCTCATCTTCCATCATATTTATTTACTTTTTCATCTAGATTTTTATCCTTTTATTGTCAAATTTCAATTTAAACATATTTTAATAATATTGATAAACCTCTTGTCAGTTGCTATGGAACACACTAGTCTTTAGCAAAAAGTAACCTGAATATTTCATACTTTGTGAATAGAATATACAGTGTTTTTAAAATTTGAACTCATAAAATATTCACGTGTCTGAGTTATTTGAAGCTATTTTCTAACAAAAAGAATTATCAGCATTAAAAAATAATGCTAGTTCCCCAAACCAATTTAATTTTTTTAGAATAGTAGTAAGAATAAGGAAGTCACTTTCTAGAGAAAAAGGTATGCCTTTTATAAATCCTCATATATGTAAACAAATATTCATAGAACATTTTGGTATGATTAAATCTTTGGCAATATTTTTAAGTCAAATAAGTGAAAAGAAAAGGAGGGATGACCTCACTGTGATAATTATTTAATGCATATTACAAGTGATATGAATGAATCTAACAGTATAAAACACTTGTTTAGTAGGAAGCATCTAAAAATTTGAAACAAAAATGACAAAACAGTATAATTACCAAGTACTAATGATTAATTTTGACAGTTTAAAAATGACACTGTGTTTTAAAAAACAAATCATATTTATAATCATTAATTGTCTTTCTGATTCTATGTTACAAGGGGACATAATTAAAGATATACTAAACCATTATTTGAATGGTATTCAAGATAACACATCTCATGAAATTTATTTGCCAAATTAATTGAAATTGTGTAAGATATAATTGCATCTCAAGAACTAAAATCTGGATGAGAGATAAAAACCAAAGATAACAACAAATAAATAGCAATTCTAAGTTAAGGTATGATGTCTAGTAATATGGGTTTTATGATCTTTCTTATTTTATATCTATGTTAATTATAGAAGGAACAGACATTGTGTTAATTAAATTTGCAGATGATTCTAATTTAGGAGATGATACAAATGCCACTGAAAAGCCACAAAGTAATTGTTGAAGAAAATAGAATTCATGAACAAAATTGCCACTAAATAACACTGAAGGAAATAAATCAATAGGAGTCTAGATAACAAACTCTATTGCCCTCACTTGATGACTTTCTGAGGCAAAAATAAATATAAATCTTAAAGCAAGTATAAAAACTATATCTGAGGCTAATAATTTTTTCTTTAAAACAGGATCATGAATTATTCTGTCTTTTAAAGCTCATCACTGTCAAGTAGATTCTTAAAGCTGTGCTTAAAGAGCAACTTACTGTAGTGAATATGACTGTATTTTATTGAGGAAGATACTAATTTTGATATTTATGGTTCATGTCCTGTTCCTCTACACACTGTCCTTGTTATATTTTCTAGGTAATTACTCCAAATTCTCATTAAAAATAAAATTCTGGCCCTCACTTACAATCTTTGTGGGACAGATTTCTACCATTTTTATCTTTTTAAAGCCAACTTGTCTGTCTGAACCTTCACTTCTTACCCAATTTCTGACTTGCCTTTTGCTCCAAAAATCTTTCTGCTATCACTGTTGACTGGCAAGTTCTGGCACTCTTGTTCCCCCTCTGGATGCTGTATCTATCAGCATCCTACCTGTCTCATTTCGGTTCAAGTGCACTTAGACCCCATCTGAGAGTTACCAACTGTCCTTGGACATATCTATTTGGAAATTGTAGCCTCAGACACCAATGTTTTCAAAGAAAATTTGTTATCCCTCTTTCTGTCTCCTAAAATGATTGCTCTCTTGAGTTTTCTAAAGTCAGTGATGACAAATTTCACCTGGGCCAATAGGAATGAAAACTGGAGCATACTCATGACCCTGTATATTTTATTTGTTGACCCAGTTTCCTGAGTCTTCTTTCCACAATCATATTACTCTTCCTCTTTCCTTTGTCACTTTCATTCTTCTTGTCCAGGCCCATATAATTTATTTTTCTGTGATTATCATAACCTGTTGGGGGAGTGTAAAATAAAATTAATATAAATTGATTTAATTTTCCTATAAAAGCAAAAACATGTAATTCTGGAAAACAAATATGCACCATGCCATCCTAAAAAAAGTGTTGAAATGACAGATAAGTTACAAAACAAATAAGACAAGATCAGTTTTAACAGTACCTAGACACTACTTGGTGTCTGTAAGCTGTAACTGAAAGTAAAAGTCTGATTTTGATTACCCATTATTGCAATGCTTGGGAGAATACAAGTCAGCTTTAAAGATATCACCAAGGGAGAACTGGGCAGGTTCTTATCAGGTAAGTTCCAGATAGATATATGATAAAGACATGGTCATAACAATGGAGGTATTAAATACCATTATAGTGATAATTATTTTGTATCATAAAAGTATATCAATAAATTCATCGTTTAACTTAAAATTATACAATGTGACATGTCAATTATATGTCAAGTAAATGGGGAAGGGGAACACAGTTACAGAGGAAAGAAATATCCAGGCACTGGGGACTTGTCATGCATTTGAGTCAGTCTTTAATAGGCTCATTATAGAGTGTTTTTCTTTTTTTGATGTTTAAAGCCTGTTTTATTGCAATATAATTTAAATGCAGTAAAAATCTTTTTTTGGTGAAATTAAATAAATAAAAACAGCCTTGTAACCACCAATGGTTAGAATATAATGTATTTTAATTGATTTCAAAATGTTCTTTTGAAATTATACGCAATTTGACCAAAAAGTTCATTCCAATCTCTACATTTCATATATACTTAATTCTAGATAGATTTAAAATATAAATATAAAATAATTACATAAAATTAAAAGTATTAGAACCATAGGATGATTTTTTAAAAAAGATTCATTTATTTATACATACAGAACTGGGGTACAGAGCAGAGGTGCAGGGGTTTGAGAGGATTCAGCAGAGACCAAGTGGGGAACAAAACAGGCAGATTGACATTAACATACACTGCTGAGGGGAGCAGCAGGTGGATCAGGAGAAGTCTGCCATACAATGTGGGTCACCTCCTTGACAGGGGATCAAACTCACGCACACTGTCTGTGATAGCTTCATAGTGCTGTGCTTTCGCCCTTGTGCCACCATGGAGGGTGCATAGGAAGAAATTTTAATCCTCTTAAGTAGAAGGTATTTTCTAAACAAACTAGAAACCCCATAGCCCAACCCCCAAATGATATCATATAAATCAGTAAAAAAAAAAAAAAAAGGTTAAATTGCTTTATTGCTTTGAAGAAAAAACAGGCAAAGAACAAGTGTCCAGTTAAAAAAAAAAAAAAAGGCTGGGCCCTCCTTGGTGGTGCAGCGAGTTAAAGCACAGCATTAAGAAGTTGAAGCCACTTCAGCATGTTCGATCTGTGCTCTGGAGGTGACCTACATGGTGTGGCATACCGCTCTGATCCACCTGCTGCTCCCCTCAGCAGTGTACTTTGTCAATAGGCCGGTTCAGCTCCCCATTCTGTCTCTGGTGAATCCTCTCACGGCCCCTGAACCTCTGTGCTGTACCCCAGTTCTGCATGCATGCGTAAATTTTTTTTTAAAAAAGATCTATAACATTAATTATAATCAAAATACTGTTTAATAAATTTAAACAGTAAAGCAGTACTTTTAAATTATGAACAAAGGTTAAACTGTTTTACATTTGATTTTGGTCAATGTTAAAAGGAAGCAAAAATCTTATGTACATGATTTGAATATTCAATATCCAGTTCCCAGAAGGCATCCGACTAAAGACATCAAAACTTTTAACTATATTTTGACCCTCTGATTTATAAATATGTTAACAGAAATTTCATATGAGAAAGTGTATCAACAGTGTGAAATGGTATGTTTATTACAGTGAAAAATTTGAAAATAATGCATTCACCAAAAAATATATTGATTAAGTTAAGATTATACTGCTCAATGAATTAATTAGTAGTCATTAAAATAGAGTAAGGTGCATATAGATACATATATACCTTAATATATATTCACCTGATATATATATATATATATATTCATTAAATTAAAAAATAATCACAATATGGTATATGTGTTTGAACCATTTTCTAATAATATGTTTGTGTTTGTGTTTGTTCCTATCAAAGTGTTCATGTTTAAGGAGTAGGGCAAGGGATGAAAATGATATTTATATTTAAACATTTATTAAATGTTTGAATATCTTTTATCATAAGTCCAATGACTTTTAAAATGTAATTTAAAGTTATCCATATTATAGAAAAATTGAAACAGAAAGTAATAACCACATAACACAGGGACAGAACTATTCCTATGGTGCTGCATTTCCCCCTGCAATGTTTATTTTATGCTTATGTATATGTGTTTAGAATTATTTGAGATCATAGCACACAGATAGCACATAAGTGATGTTATTAGGTCTCTCTCATTTCCAGTCCTTTCATTTGATATTCATCACCTTTGCATAGAAAACTCTGGTTTATGATGTGTATATGGAGGGGGGCAGATCAGAGATGGAAAGGAAAATGTTGAGAAGAAATCTGCTATCCAAATACTTCTCATTTACTGAATTTACTCATTCAGCAAGTGTCTACTGAGGGCCTCTCGTGCCAGACACTGTTCTAGATGTGGCAAGACTGTCTCTGGCAGTTTTGTTCTTAATGGGAAAAAAGTCATCAAAATTCATTGGACATTTATTAGCATAAGATGAATCAGGACATATCTGGTCACACATGCCCTATCAGGCCCTTAGCATGCTATGTTAAAATTCTTTAAATGACTAGGGCTTTTGTTCTCTTGAAGTTTAAGGTCACAATCATTTCATTTTCTCCCAGTGAACATATGTTTGCAAATCCACGCCAGCTGAACTAATGAGAAGATAAATGTGTACATCATTGGGGGGAAGGAACCAACAGAAAGCCACATGTAGCCAGGAAGTGAATTCAATGATCACCTTTGTTCCAGGTGCCAAAAAGTGAGATGAATCAAACACCATATGGGAGAGAATTCAGAAATTAATATCAATGATAGTACAGTAACTATAAACATATCCCTTCCTGTTTTTGCTTTGATCTTCTTGATTTCTACTCTTATGTTGGGGAATTAGCTTCCCTGCTGACAGCCACGGGTGCTGCCAGACTGGATAGAGCCAGAGATCATGATAACCAGGGAAAGGTAAGTCTTGGCAGGGAAATGGAGTACATGTGAATGGTGGAAAGCATAGTCAACTGTTGATGGGAACTAGGTCTCCAGAACAAGGCTTAGTTATTAGAGAAGGGTCTGAGGCTAGAGGGATACTAAGTTCCTGCTTTGACTCCTTTTTTCCTGCACACTAACAGTCTGGTCCCAGGGTTAGAGATGAAGTTTGCTCTGTAAGTAGAGCTTCACCCTCTCAGCTATGGAAACTAGCGTTGTGAGAAACTCATTAAGGAGGGTAGGTCCACTAGCATAAAATCCAATAACTGAAATTTCAATTCCTATTTTGTTTCTTAGTTTTTTGTTTCACTACATTCTGATTTCTATATTGAACCAATTATCTCTTTTTGAACATTTTTTTCTTCCCTTATCATGGTACTGCTGAGGAATACCTTTACTTTCCTTTCCATTTTCATTTTAAATAAAATAAGATACCATTGAAATCATTGTCATAGATGTCATTCATTAAATCTAAGTATTGTGTCAAATAAAAATTGGCAACTGCTTTCCCTCTCTGAAAAGCTTTAGTGTTATCCGCTGCTTGGACTTACACTGGACCAGTTAACTAAAAACATTGACTGTAATAAAAAAGGAATTTTATCCTTCTCAATAGTCAAAATGGCTAGTTTCTTTCCATCTAAAACTTTCTGTCTTCATTCTTAGCCTGAGGTGTGTTGGCGTGAATGGAAGTAGGACTGGCTACTGACTGAGCAGCTATGGTAATGATCTTGCACAGTTTTGTCATGTTATTGGTCAAATGTAATTTCCCAAAGTACAGAAGACATATTATTTCATAAGATACACACATATTCTTAAAAGAGAAGATGCCTGTTAATCTCTATTTCCATTTACTCAAATTCCTTTGGAATCTCTCAATGGTGAGGAACAAAAATTGCATTTGTTATAAGTGGAAAGCACTTAATTGAGTTTGTTGGTTTTTTTTAGATGGATATTTGTAAGTATGCAGAAACTAAATGCCACCTGGGAAGCAGAAATAATTTTTTCCAGTGCAGTATTTTTAATTATACCTTTTCACATGAGCTCCAGGGCAAAAGTTCCATTTTTCTCTCTGCTCATTATTAACAAAACCCACAAGGACAGGGTTTTCTAATTTCATATTTTTAAGTGAATTTAGCATGCAAAGTCTTCTGAAATGACATTAGATATGTAGTTAAGATAATACCTAGGCTCTGGAGTTTCTTTGCTGCATGTAAATCTTTCTGCCCCTCCCAGACTGACAGCGTGAGTTCACATAGAAATACTTATCCAGATAAGCTCTTACTGAGAGTGAGTTCATTAGCTTTTTGTGATGATGATATGCCACATGCATTTGATATGTAGGGTAGTTATTATGAGACAATATGCATATTAATATGTATGCAAGTATATCCTTTGGGGGGTTTAATTTGTGTTGCATGTGATTTTGTTCACCATGCACACTAGCAAACATTTTGAAATTAATTAACCTGAGCAAAATTGAATTCACCCTCCTAGGTTCCTTAACAATAGCCTAAGATGTTAAATAATATATGAGGGAGAAATAGAAATAGCGATATTCCAAGGAAAGAGAATGAGGAGTCAGGTCTCATGAGTTTTTTACTTTCTGTTCTACCACTATTTTTCCTTGAGAATTTTGAGTCTGCCATCCCTTGCTCCCCCCCCCCGCCCTTATTGTAGTAGGAAAATAATAGCAAATCCAGCCGTATAGAGTGAGGGTGAATGAATGGCTAACACGTGCTTTGAGAGCCTCAAGTAAAACACACTATGTCGCATGTGGAAATTATTATTAGTTCATTCCTCATGCACTTTTAGTCCTTGCCCTCTAGGCTCAGACTGCCAGCCAAGGCACCAATTACAGTCGATGGGACTGTTGGTTCTTGTGATGTGAACACCTGTCCTCCAGCAAATGAACTGAAATAATACACACCAATTTACTATGTGTGTCATATACTCTACAAATTGAATCTCCAAAATACACTTTGAGTTGAATAATAAATGACATTGGGTTTAAATGATAGGAAGTAGACAATACAATTGCTTGGGCATCTGTGTCCACCCAGTCCTTTGTCCATGCAGTCTGCTGCTGAAACATCAAGCCAGATTTCCCTCTGCATTCTCAGAACTGACTATGGGCCATCTGTAAGGAGAAAGTCACTGCAGCATTGCTGGCTTCCCTGGGACAGCCTCGGGCTGATTAATTCTGTAGAGCCAGGACCTGGCAGACCATGTCCCTTACTGCTCATCAAACAAGACAAAATTGCAACCCACTACAATTCCAGGTTCCTTCAAGTCATATTTAAAAAAAAAAAATGTTTGTTGGGCAAGCTGTCCCATACAAATTATTGCATTGAAATTTACAGAAGGAAAATTTTGAGCATGAAAGAGGGAAAGGAACAGTAGTATATGTAACGGCTGGTGAATGATCTTTAAAGGTCAGGTTGACACTGGTGTGGATATTGGCTACAATTTTAGTATGTGTGGTTTCTGGCAACTTACACACCATCATTTCTATAAATTTCAGTTTCCTCATCTGTCTCTAAGTTAGTGCATTACCTAACATGCTCACCATTATATTCCTAATGCCTGGCACACTATTTGGCATACAGTAGGTGCTGAAAATCAACTGGATGTATAAAGATTTTTCTGGAGTGATTTTTACTGCTTGTTACAGCTACTGATTTAGCAGCCAGGGTAAGCAATGGTGATGCAAAACCATCTGTCTCAACTCACTTCCTTGTGGTCTCTATGGGAACAACCTCTGGATGAAGCAGAAAAGAGCTTCTTCAGAATTTGGCCTGCTCTGCCCAAGGGCCCAGCCAAGAGGTTAAGCTGATGCTTAAGCTTGTTTTGCACAGACCAGTCCTCTTCTCTCAAACAATTCACCCACAAGCAGGGCTTCATATTTTGATTTCACTTGTTCATATATGTATAGAATTATAGTTTTTTCAGTGTTTTCCATGGATTCTTTTAGTTGAATAGCATGACTCCTAAGTAAACAGAGGTCTGTGTGAGACCCATGATTGTTTTTGATAGGTCAAATAGGTTGTCTAATTTTCTATTCTTACCTGTGTTAACCACATGTTATTGAGCCAGAATCACATTGATAAATACTAAGTATTGTTGATGGCCATATCCATTTCTAACCTCCTTATAGATTTCGAGTAAATGTGGGGAGAACAATTGCCTAGGGGAATAGAAGCCCTGTGTACAAAGACAGACTTAGTTTCCTATTTTTATTTTCTGTGCACCCTCCATGGTGCTTTTACTTTGTTTAGTAGGTTTATCATGTACATTGAGGGCTGTTAACACATAAACTCAGAGTGAAGTGCCTGTGCTGTAGCCTGTTCCCATCATTGAATTTATAGTGAGTGAAAGACATGACAGCAGGCATTTTCCAATTTGCTACAAGGGCTGCTCCC
>NW_004567117.1:20544023-20594471 GCF_000260355.1 Condylura cristata | reverse complement strand
CTCTCACTGCCCCTGCACCTCTGGCCTGTACCCCAGTTCTGTATGCATAAATAAATCTTAAAAAAAAAAAAAAAGCTTCTGCAACACTCCTGTGATGCTTTCCTCTCATCTAAGTCTTCCTTCCTCCATCAGGATAAAGTCTAAGAACTCTCCCTATAAGAGAGTTATTCTCTTGCAACTTATCCCACTTTTCAATCACTGTCCCATACATGATCTCCTTTCCTTTATCACATTCTTTGACAGTTGGAGGGCACTGCACAGGAAGTAGCATCTTCTGTGTGTGTTCATCTCTTTAAGACATATCCACCAGTACATGGCTATTCTCCCTCCTTGCAGTTCTGCTAAGTGGTAATTGGTTAAATATAGGAGAGTAAGAAAGAGAGGGATCCTAATTGATAAGTTCAGGCTTCAGATTCCAACTCTGCCAGTTTCTAAATATGTAATCTTAGGTACTTAGTAATTTTTTTCAAGCCTCATTTTTCACTTATTATTTTATTCTCCCTTTTAGTGCTACCCAGTCTCCACTTAGCATCTTCTTTGGCTGACTCTAGGAGAAAGCCAGCTGAGAAAGCATCCTGAGAAACATACCTTGGAGGTATTGGATCTCTGTGTTGAAGAAGAGAACCAGGTAAGGGTGAGACATATATCAGAAGGAAAACCAGTCCTGGAACACTATGCAGGATCTATTTATTTATTTTATGTAGGTAACTCCCCTTCCTAAGAATGTGAGTTATCAAGGACAGGAACTATATCATTTTCTGCATTGTAGTCCCTGTTACTTGCATATAACTGCAAATGGAATACAAATTTTAAAAATATTCTGTAAACTTGTTAGTAAAGTTCAGTAGTAACCTTCTGAGAAAACATTTGTAATTTTGGTTAGTTAGGCCTCAACCTACAGGATCCCAATAATGAATGCTCATTAGTAATGATGAGAATATCGTATGGTGGATATTCTAGAACAAACTAAGGATTATTTACAAGTATTCAAAATCCCTCCAAAACTGGAGGTTAGTTTGATAACAGAAATGAGGACTGAGACATTAGCAAGACCACCGGCTATCAATAAGATAGGTTAGAGTAAGGTGAGGTAGTTTCATGGGCCTTGGTAGATAGGCAAGGTATAGCATGAGTTCCTGACACTAGAAATTACTGTAGAAAAGTTAGACCATCCAAAACAAACAAACAAACAAAATGAATATACAAATCATGTAACTGTTAACAAAGGCAAAACTGCATTTAATTTACTTTGCTTTGGATCAAACACATAAGCTACCCTTCACCCCAATTTGTTTAATTCTTGACTATAACAAAATCATTTTTTCACCAGCACACAGGGCCTGGCACATGAATATATACTGAGATGTAGAGGGTTAGGACTGTAAGTGCAAAATAATGATTACATCATGTAGGCTTATTTTAATCCTGAAACTGGAGATATGAAGCCATGTGCAGTTCATGATTCTTCTGTACTGTTTTTCTTTAACAACAGGCACATTTTGTCTCTTTGAAAAACCATGGAAAACAGTCAACAGAAGACATTACTTGGACTGTTTTAGGGATGGTCAATTTAGCTTAGGAAAACATGAGGAAGATAATTGAGTTCTGCATAGCTAAAATTCATGTTCTTCATGTCTGTGGTATATTGTATTATAAATTCACCAATTATAATTGTTCCTTTCCTTTTTGCCAAATAAGCCTTATTCTTCTCATCCTATTACTTTAGTTTGGTCATATGGTTTGCTATGGCCTATGGAATGTGAGCAGATATGACTTAGTCTATATCTGAGAAAATTCTTTCAATATGCTTATTTAATTTAGTCTTATTTTTTTGTGCCCACTTTGTACTTGAGAAGAACTGATACAGATTTTAGTTATTTCTTTGAACCTGGTTCTAACATGAAGAAACATAGAACAGAACTGAGCAGAACCTGTTGAAGTCACAGTTGATTTGCTGATCTCAGGTAATTTTAGTAAGGAACAAGTTTGGCATTGTAATAAGGAAAATATGTTGGTTTTTCTATTGCTGGTATAACCAATTGCCATAAACTTAGCACCTTAAAAAACACAGGTTTCTACTATAGTTCGATGGGTAAAGTCCAACACAAGTCTCACTGTGCTTAAATCAAGGTGTTTGCAAAACTGTATTCATTTCTGGAGGCTCTAAATGAAGGTATTTCCTTGCTTTTTAGCATATAGGGGCTGCCCATATTCTTTAGCTTTTGGCTACCTTTGTCCTCTTCGAAGCCAACAATATTGCATCTCTCAGATCCTTCCACAGTTAAAACTCTGATTGGCCTTTTCTGTCTTCCCCTTCCATTTTTAAGGATATCTGTGATTTCACTGAACTCATTCAGATATCTCTAAATGTTAAACTCAGTTGATTCATTTCCTTTGTTACAATTAACATTTTCATAATTCTAAGGATTAAGACAAGGATGTCTTTAGTGATATTATTTTATAGCCTAGGTATTGTAACAATCTTACTGAACTCCAAAGAAATCCCTGGCTAAGTAATCAGCTGTCTCTCTCACTGGCAGATGGAAGCTCTTCTTCTCTCAGCATCTGTGGAATGGAAAAATTTACTTATTCCACATATGTTCATGAGACATCAGAGCATTATAGATATCCAAAGAATTTCTTTCTAAATATTTTCCCTGTCTTTACATAGTATTTATTAGATATGTTCAATTTTAAATGTGTTCTTGCGTATATGTACAAGAGATACATGTTCTCTTATTTCAGATCAAATTAGTCTAGTGAGAGATTCTCATTTTTAATATGCTATTTTCAAGAGAACACAAATTTGTCAAATACAGACTAAATTTTTGTCAGGAAAACCAATACATTCACAGAAAAAAATATCACTTGTAAAGAACACTTTCTACATTCAAGAGAGGAGCCTGCAACCATTTTCTGGACTTGGAAATTGTTATCCTGTGCTAAACACAAACATAAAAATGAGTCTAATACATGATACTAATAAATCAAAAAGTGGTAGAATACTCAATATACAAAAGGAATAATATCTAATTGTGTATCACAGATTCTTCGACATTGTGGCATTACAGGTGCTGCAAAATACAAGGATTTAACTTCCTGAAAAGGAAATAATTTAACAAAATGAAGGATCTCTGTTTCTTGTGCAGTTTGATTCTCCAAAATTAAATGTTTAAAATTAGTTTTTGTTTTGTAGTCCATTTGGTATTTAATATCATAATTATATATACCATTTATTGTTTTAGTTCTTGCTTTATCATTTTTGAGAGCAACTGTAAAGAAATACAAGGCAACCTACATTATATGTTTAACATGAATTAAAATTACAGCAATAGATTATTCATAGTTCATAAAAACATATAAAAGATACACAGCTGTGGAAGAATGAAGAATATGAATAGGGGATAATAATAAAGAAATTAGTAAATCAAAAAATTAACAAAATGAAGCTTTTGATGTTTTGACTAAAGGAAACTTAAGCATTACAGGTTCAAGAGTATTTATTTACCTATAATGTATCTAATACAAAAACAAATGGATATGCATCTTCCAATTCAAAGATGGAAACACATAGATATGCTGCTGTGCCATCTGCTTCCCCCGCCCCCACTTTATGACAATAGATGATTATCAAAAGAGTTTTTTTTTAATGTTACTTTCCAGAGAAACTAATAACCATGCATATGGAAAAGAAGCAAATTCTTTATGCTGGGAAAGTAAGATTGAACATATGTTAGTCATATATAAATACTATAGAGTGCATTATGTCTATATATTATAAAAATATATTTCATGAATTATTTTTCCACATTCAACTGACAGATAACTATGGAAAAATGTTATGTAAAGTTATTTTTACAGTTAAATTTAATAGCATTTATTACTGTCTTTGAGCATCCAATTTTGCTGGAATAGTTGTGGTTTCATGTATTGTGCTATTTTTAATTTTATTATCTATTTGCTCAAAAGTTTCTTGATTTCCTTTTTGTCCTCTAAGTCCCAAAATTTCACTGGCATATAATAATATGTGGGTTTCCGTTACATATACAGCTCAAACCTAATTTTTTTAAAGTAGCTTTAAAATTTATTTATTTTCTTCATTAATCACTAACTCCTAGAATGCTTATGAGATTAACATTTTCTAATAGTTCATGTTGTTGTAATAGTCTAGTCTTGTTTTATGGCTGCATTATCATCCTAAACTTCTCTGAGGAACATAACTGAAATATTTTAAATTTTCATTCTATTTCCTAAATTACTTATTTATATAAGATCAATTTTTAAAGTTCATTTATTGTCTGAGGTAACTTTGATAAACATCACTATTTGTGTTTTAAAGGTACATGACCACCCCCAGTTAGGTGTTGTTTCTAAACCACCAACAAATCACCTAGATTGTATACCTATAGTCTGTTATGCTGCCTCCCTACTTTTTTCCAGCTTCTACTCCCATTCATTCTCATAGCCTCAGTTCTACTGTCAGTTTTCTAGAATTTGTTGTTAGTTTAGGTTTATTTGACCCTATGTTTGGTATCTCTATATTCTACAAGTGACATCATCAGTAATTGTCTACTTCTGATTTATTTTGCCTAGCACAGTCCGTTCCATCTCTATCCAAGTTGCTACTAATGGCAAGAATTAGTTTTTTGACAGCAAAGTAATATCCCATTGTTTGGAACACACATGTACACATACACATGCACAAACACAAACCCAACTTCTTGATTCATTCATTCTTTTTTGGCACTTAGGGTCCTTCCTAGTTTGGCTATGTGTTGCAATGTACAGTGAGTACATGCTTACTTTCAAATTAGTGTTTCACTTTCTTTGGGTATATGCCAAAGAGTGGAATTGCTATATATTATAATAGAATAATTTTTAACATGTTTTAGAAAACTTTATTGCTTTACATAGAGAATAAATTATTCTACATTCCCACCAATAGCGTAAGAGGGTTGCTTTTTTTCCCACATCCTTGCCAACACTTGTTTCTGGTCTTCTTGATATTGGCCATTCTCATAAGTGAGAGGTGGGAACTCACTGTGGTTTTGATTTACATTTTTCTGATGATAACTAATAACAAGCATTTTTTTTCATATCCATGTTGTCCATCTGTGTGTCTTCTTTGGATAAATGTATACTTAAGTTCTTTTGCCCACTTTTTAAATTGGATTATTCATTTTCTTTTTATGAATTTGTGTGAAGTCCTTTGTGGATGTGTGATATGCAAATATTATCTCCCATTCAGTAGGATATGTTTTTGCTTTAATTATGGTTTATTTCAGTGTGTGGAGCTTTTCAGTTTGATACAGTCCCAATTATTTATCTCCACTTTTTCCTTATTGTTGGAGATGAATACATAAAGTCACCCCTGATGCCTTTGCCACATAATGCCTTTATATTTTCTTCTAGTAGTTTATGGTTTCAGATCTTTTATCAATTTTGAGTTAATTTTTGTCTGTGGTATGAGGTAGAGGTATGGTTTCATCCTTTTGCATGTGGTTGTCCAGTTCTCCCACCATCATTTATTGAAGAGGCTTTTTTTGATCCAGTGCATATTATTGGCTTCTTTGTCATGAATTAATTGTCTGTGCAAGTGTGGGATTATTTCTGGGCTCTGATTCTATTCTGTTGGTCTGTGTAAATATTTAGTTCAGCACCATGCTGTTAAGACTATTAGGTCTTTGTATTATTGTTTGAGGTCTGGGATTGTGATACCATCATAATTTCTCCTTTATGGGTCAGAATTGCTTTGGCTATTTGATGGTTCATGTTAATTTTAGAAATGTGTGTTGTATTCGTTTTGAAATTTTGATAGAGGTTGTATTGAACTTGTTTATTCCTTTTGATTTTTACTATGGACGCTTATTGATTTTCCTCCAATACGTGGTTAAATAATGGTTTGCATTTACTGAATTACTAGAATGATATATGTGTGTTCTGTTCATCTTATATACTCTTCATAAAGAGAGGTGAGGTTTTCATTGGGAGATGGGCTCCAATTAATGGATAAGGTATGTCAGTTATGTACTGCTCTGTAGGTTAATGGACATAGAACAGTTTAACTGTCTGAGAAATGTGTAACTAGACAAGGTCTTGAGGGCTTATTCTGTAATTTAATCCCTTTAGTTTAACCCCAGAGTGTAGATGCTTTTTTCCTTCTTTTTCTTACCACATTTTCAGCTTTGGTATTTGAACTACCCTCTCTTAACTTCTCTCTTGGATTCTTACATAACTGGTAGGTTTACTCTACTACTTTAAGAAGTTATTGACTAAGAGGTCCATTTCCATTCTTTTCTTTAGCTGAGTTGAAATTTAAATTAATGCTATCTTGCAAAGGAGAGAAATCTCACTTAGCAGTTAAGGCCAAGGTTTCATTATATTTATTAGCTAGGTTTCCCTCAAACTTTCTAGAATACTGATGGATCACTAATTTTTATTTTCAAACACTGATTTTTCACTAAGAATTATGACTGCACCTAAAGAGTGACTTAAGATAATTATTTTTTTATTAAATGTGACATCTACATTAACTGTTATGATGAATACATATGTTATATTTTTACTTATCAGGAGAAAAATTCTAAAAGATATTCAATCTTAGTTCATTAATGATCAAATTCCATTAAGTTTATGACCTAAAATAGGGGAAGATATTGCTAAAACAATAGTGAAAATATGAAAATGCAAATATTTGAATGAAAAATTTCAAGTAGTAACAAATAATCCCATTATGAATTCTTTCTTGTATATATATATATATATATATGTATATATACAGATATATATACATATATATACAGATATATATATATGTGTGTATATATATACACACATATATATGTGTGTGTGTGTGTATATATGTTGACTATATATATAGTCAACATGTTTATAGGTAGACATGATTATAGGTTGGTCTATAAGTAGACCGACATTTTATAGGTATGCTTATCCATTTGTCTATTTGTCTCTCATTTGCTTAACTGTCCTATTTTCCATCTATCCATCTAGAAATTCATAAGGAAAATAATTAAAGTTAATTTTTCTCAGTCTCCTGGATAATGAAGATAATGACTCTAAAACTTTATAACCTAGTGCTTCTAACTATTATGTATGGACCTCATTGGTAGCCTAGTGAAGTCTAGTGGGCCCCCTCACAAATATATTAAATGCAGAGTGAAACACATAGGGTTACATATGAAATGAAGCATTTGTTACAAGAATATGTTTGTTATGTAATCCAAATTTTTCATATGTGGTATTTTTCTGTATTAATCATACCAAATGATAAACAACTATATACCAGAGACATTTTACAGGGGTGGAGTAGGGAATGGGATCAAAATGGGGGGCGGGAGGAGGGAAGTGCCCTGGACTATGGTGATTACACACAAGTGATTTGGTGATGGGAGCACATGGGAATTGCAACTGAGATGGAAAAAGGCACAACATGCTGTAAAAATAAACGTATTATTTAAAAATATTAAAAGTAAAATTAATTTCAAAAATTGCTATTTTTATTTTTCAAAAATTTGGAACTATCTTAATTATTTATTTTTTCTTCTATCTTTAACATAATGTTGGAGTTAGCCAGTGGTTCTTGTTTCAGCTTCTTAGATTGGAATATTACCCCATTGACTTCAAGCTCTTTTTTTCAATTGTAAGAATGTGAAATCCTTTAGTGTTCCTCTAGGTACTGGTTATCACATGCTATACATTTTGATGTATAATAATTTCATTATCACTGTTCCACTTTTTTTTTTAATAATTTCCTTTAGGATGTACTTATTAACTGGAGTTCTTTAATTCACTTTGTTTATTGATTTGCAGTTTCATTGTAGTTTCTATATTGTGCCAAGGTGCATACTTCATCAATTTTAGTTTCAGTATTGGTGTCTTTATCAGTTGTGGAAAATTCTCAATAATTACCACTTTAATATTGCCCTTTTATCCATTCTCAAGATTCTTCTCTCTGGACATGCAATGATTTTTATTATCTTTATCCTCAATACCTATTAACATCTCTTTTACATTTTTATTTATTTATAACTTTGTTGCATCTGGGTGATTTATTAAATTCAGTATTCTCCTTCATTAATTCTCTTTTAAGCAAGTGGTAAGTAATTTGTGTTTAGCACATCTATTAAGTTTCTCACAATCTCGTGTTCTGTGTCATAATTTTGCCCTTTTTTTCCCTATAAAAGTACTTTATTTATTTACTTACCTGGCAATATCAATGTACACAATCCATGCAATACTGTTTTGCAGGCTTAAAAACAATGGTTTTCCTGTTCTCTCTCTCACTACTTTCTCCACTGTGTGAATACTGTGAGGTGGAGGTTTCAAAGTTGTTCTTTCAGAGAAGATCTGTTTTGGTTCTGCAGGTAAATTGGATACTATTAGCCAAGGATCACGTAGAATTTGAATTATAGATTTTGTAGGTCAGAAAGGTGGTGCTAAATAATTAATTTCCCAATCTAGGTTAAGGTAAATGCTTGAGAAATTTCAGAAATTTTTTTCTTTTTCTTTCCAGTTCTGGTGGAAAGAAAATAGACTGGTGGCAAATGTAGAAAAATATCCTACCATGTTCCTCTGTCCCCACTTTGCCCTCTTTCTAATTCAACCAAGAGAACACTGCTTTTCAGGTTTTGTGTGGTAGTTTATGATTCAATCTTCCTTTTTTGAGAGCTCCCATGAACTATAATTTTGATCTTCTCCATTTCTATGGCTCATTGAAGCCCAAGCTATAAGCCTACAAAATATTCCCTTATCTCTCTAGATACTTCTAAAGTTCCTATTTCCATGCCAGCTTGGTCATTCATTTAACATTATTTTTTAAATATCCAATGAGCACACCTTGTGACTAGATTGTTGTTTCTCAATACTATTTTGGAGAAATGGCTGCTCTAGCACTGGCTCAGGGAAAGTACACATTGAACCTGATACTGGTGCCAGAAAACAAGCAAGCTCTCAACGGAACCATGTCACAAGGACCCAGGAACCAGCTTCAGAACATTATGACCACTAAACAAAAGAATAATGGCTGTATTTGACTGTAATCATTGAATGTAAAAAGCTATTTACACATTGTGGTATCACACAGAGAAAAGAGATGCTACCAATGAAGAGATTGTAATACTAACTCCTTGTTCTCAAAATGAATTAATTAAAGAGAAAGTGAAATATTTAGCATAACACTTTTGGAGGTAGTGCAATTCATAGTAATGATATAAAGCTCTTTAAATAAGAAAAGAAGTTTTACAATGTCTGCTTAAAAGGTTAAGGGAATGATAACATTCAAAAATGACTGTTTTGCGGCCCTGAATACATTATTTCAGGAAAGGATCGTTATTAGAGGCTAAAATCATAAAGGAAAAGCTGTTGGAAAACAGGATATTCCTTGAAGTCACTGTATCATCCCAAAAAAATCACTTCCTAATTTCAGAGAGCAGGAAAACAGTAACTTTCCAATAGAGAGATCTAGGAGTTGTGTCCACTTAACTCTGGCAGGAAATATTGTCTCATTAGTAGTGTCAGGTGACACTGTATACCTTCTGATGAAATATCACAAACTCCAGGAAGATTGATGCCCAAAGTGCTGCACCTAGATCAAGTCAACTCATATTTAAGTTCTTGGTTATAGGAAATATAAGGAATTAAAAAACAAGAAAAATGACACCAAGAGTAAAACATGGATCCTAGACTATGTGACCATATTTATGTAGGCTACATATCTTCAAAACATCAGATGACATAGAAAACAAGAAAAGAAGCATGAAGTCAAAAAAAGAAAGCATGAACTTTGGTTGATTCAAAGCTACACACACACAAAAGATAAAACAACATTTTGAAGAAAGTTAGGGAAATTCTAAATGAAAATATGAAACTTGAAAAATATGGTGATGGTGTTTCTATTACTCAGAATTCTCTGGGGGGCGGGGTGGGGGGGAATAGAATGTGCATATATAGAAAGAGATTTATGTTAAAAAATTGACTCATACACTTGTGGGTGCTTAGTGATTTCAAAATTTAATGGGAAACACTGGCTGAAAAGAGACTCAGAAAAGAGTTGCAAAACAAATCTAAAGGCCATCTGCTGGCAGAATTCCTGTTTCTTAGAGAGGTCAGTGTTTTTTTCTAGTCAGGCCTTGAACTGATTAGATAAGACCCACCCACATTGAAGAAGGCTGTCTGTTTTATTCAAAGTCAGCTAAGTTAAATGTAAATCTCATCTAAAAGGCCCTCATGGAAACATCCAGAACAATGTGTGACCACAGGGTTATAGTAATATAGAAACAAATTCTTATTCTTAGCTGATGCACTAAAAAATATTTAGTGGTAAGGTATCATGAAGCTTACAATTTACAAATATCACCTACCACACAGTTAAATATAATACATATATATGACTACAAATACAGAGACCTATAGTAAAATTTCAACACAGTTTATTCTAAATACTGGGTATAGGATAAAAAAAAATGCTTTAGGAAAATTTTTAAATCCAAATTTGTCAATGATTTGGTACTCTGTGGGGCTTTTATGAATGTATCCCTTAGGATATACCCTTAGGACATATTAAGCAAATATTTTATTTCCAGTTGTTATTGATAAATGACCTATTACTACAACCCATCCAATTTTTTTTTTAGTAGCTTGCTATGCTGCTATGCTGCCCTTTAGACAATAAACTGTCAAAAACCAATATGTGAATTTAGTTTTTCACCAAGCATTAAATTATTGCTTCCATAATTTAGATTCTATCAGTGTTATACTCACATTAAGGAGCTCATGACATATGTCATACCATGTATTTATACTTAATTTACTCAGTATTGATCTTACAATGTTTCCACTTACCACATTGTTATTTTATTTACTTAATAAACATTTAAAATTATCTAATATTTAATGCACTTATATATTTAGCCCAAAACACAACTCCCCCTTTAAAAATAATATTTATGTAACTATTATAAATTTTAAGTAATTTTTACAATAAATATAATATACTTAAGTGTGGAATTGTTTTTCACATGAGAGATTTTGCCATTTTTTCTTAATCCTCTACCATAAAACTTATTGTTACTAAAGTCACAGCAAGTAATAGAATAATGAGAAAAATTAATTAAAATTTATATTTGGAGGGTCCTTCCTGGCGGCACAGCAGGTTAAAGCACAGCACTAAGAAACTAAAGGTTTCTTCAGCATGAGTTCTATCCCCACCCCGGAGGTGATCCACATGGGGTGGCAGACCTCTCCTGATCCGCTCCCTGTTCCCCTCAGCAGTGTCAGCCAGCCTGTTCTGCTCCCCACTCTGACTCTGGTGAATCCTCTCACCACCCCATGTACCTCGGGCCTATACCCCAATTCTGTATGTATAAATAAATAAATCTTTAGAAAAAAATTATACTTGGAAATTTTCCTAAAGAATAATTATATACATATATATGTGTGTGTGTGTGTGTGTGTGTATGCACACATGCATGTATTATCCTATTGTCTATTTATAGTAATTATCATATGAAATGATAAAATTCTGTTAAAGGTATAAAAATAGGTGTTCACTTAAACTTAAATTCCACTTGCATTATTATTACCAAAACTGGAAAATAATCTTAATATTGAAAAAGCTTAGCCATGAAAATACATTAAGATTTCAAAATAAAGAACATAAACTAATGAAAATACATTGAGATTTCAAAATAAAGAGCATAAACTAATAAATTTCTGGTTATTTTTTGCTTCAAATCTCTGTCAATTGGTCTGACTCTTAAAAATGTTTAGCTGACATAATATTTAGTTTGTAAATGATTTATTTCATAAAAGTGTCAGTTTTACTGTAGGAAGCCTAATGTAGCACTATAAATCTAAAAATACTTTAAATTTTTCTAATCTTCTTTTCTTTATAATTTGGTAGATGTGTTTGGAGCCTTCATAGGAAAGACATCCCAAGTAGAGTGAAGTTGTCTCTAATCTCTAGGAAAAACTGGAAAGCATAATTCTAGGTTAAACACACTTTACTTAAATAGATTCTGTTTCCACTAAAGAAGAAGCACTTTGAGGTAAACGAATGTTTTAGTGTCATTCTCATGTTTTTAATTTCTCATTGAGACAGTAGCCAACTATAAGAACTGTTATTTATTAAGTGGTGAGAGTAAAATTCATGTATTATAATTAACATAACTGTAATAGCTAAAATTCTTAAAATAACATCACAGATAATTTTAGATTCTCAAAACAATCAATTACTAGTTTGACTTTTCCAAGACTAACTTGAGGTAATGGTATGTACTATTTCTAGTTCAGTTATTTGTTACTAAGAATTTATTGGCAATGAGTCAGTTGGGATAGTGAGAAAAATCAGGGGTTCTGGAAACAGAACAGCTGTGTGACACTGCATAAACATTCACCTCAGTGTTCTCAATTCTAAAATATGAGGAAAAATCACACAACATTCCCTATACATATCTTTATTGTTCAATGTGTATATGACTTCATTCAATATTAGAGTTATCCTAGATTAATGTAACTTTAATACTGTCTTTGTGGCCTTAGCAAAAGCTTTCTCCTCATTCTCTGTTTCTCCAGTCCTCATCTCCTGCCTACCTAATTTTATTTCTTAAAGAGCTCCTATTTCTCAAATGTTCAACCTGTTTTCATAAATGAGAACTAAGTAGACATGTATATTTGATTTACTGTTTTTCTTACATTGATTCTCCTAGGTTACAAGCTATGTGTTTTATAGTGTGATTATCTCTCACTTTTTGCTTTCATGGATTTAATTATATTAATATTGTACTAATTTAAAAAATGAATGCTTTATACTGTCACCTAGTGGTGATTGTCCACCAACATCTTAATTTTGGCAGAATACCAATTGCTACACAGGTATTTATATAATTATTTGGATAATCTTGTGAAGCAACTTTGTCTTAGTGGCTATTGTCAGGTTCTGTTCTAGACACTAGACATACAGCATAAAAGAAAAAATCAAAAAACCAAAATCGCTTATGCATCTTATGTGTTGTTGCAATTTATGCTGTTTTCTAAATAAAAATGAGAGAAAAGAGTAGGAAAATCATGAACATTATGAACGTAAAATTATGAAAATTATAAAAGTTATGAACGTAGTAATATGAACTTCTGGAAATATATAACTGTCTAAACCCAAAATACTAAGGACTTTTAAATGCAAATACTCTAATTTCTTTTCCACAGAGACAAAGTATAGTGATTCTGAAACTATATGTATTCTGGAACAATAAAAGAATGAGAGCCAGATATTTTTTTCCCATGAAAGTAATTACAAATAGAGAAATGGTTAGAGTTTAAATGAACTATTTGGTAATGGACTGGAAGTGGAGGTACTAGTGTTAACTATGGTTTCATAAAGATACCTGTAATGCTAGAGAGACAGAAATAGACAGAGATGCATCATAAAAGTGTGTATACATATATATCTTAGCTCTCTCCATTGAAAGAGCCTCAGAGTGAGGATGATTTAATAGCCATGAACATACCTAATGCCAATATCTTAGGTTCATTAATGAAATCAACACAGGCTCTCTGGAGAAATGACTGATTCTAAGGTGGAAGCAAAGAAAGTGAACAATGAACCTGGAATATGTGAGGTGTTAGGAAATGAGTACTCAACTACTTAAGAAGTCATGACACATTAAAAGAATGCTGGTTTACCTGAGTTCCCTGCCACTGCATCTGGAACAATTTAGCAATGAAATAATGAGAGTGGTGGAATATAACCCATAGAATAAAGTATCATTTTGTGAATTTACAATGGCATAAATACATAGGGGTACAATTTAAAAAGAAAGCCAGAGATAGCTTTTCTTCCTAGTAGAATTCTTAATTACACAAGAAAAAAGGTGACCTTTTTTCTTTAAATTCACCATTTGGTCAGTAACACAGAAATATTATAGGCAAGAATCATCTGTGGAGAAATTATCATGTGAAACAGAATATTTCCATATTTTCAAAGTATGCCCCTCTTATACAGGGGGAAAACAATAGGATAGCTTCACAGTCTATAAACCTGGCAATATGACCTTAACCAAGTGATCACAGATAAAACATCACCAATACCAATGTGATAATGCAGTGAGAAGATGTTATATCATTTCAATGGTATTCTTATAAAAAATACAACAGTGAATATTATCATGGAAAAATCAGACAAACTTAAATTGAAGTGTATACTATAAAAAACTTGCCTGAATGCTTCAAAATTTGCATTCAAGAAAAACAAACTAGCAACTGTCCAAGATTAAAGGAGATTAAGGACATAAAGCAACTATAGTGTTTAATCCACAGTAGGTCTTGGATTTGAAAAAAGGACATTAAGGGGAAAATTGGTGAAATTTAAGAAGGTTTGCAGATTATGTTATAGTATTTTCAACTCTGGCTAATGATCACTGCATTATGATTATGTTACGGTGTTAAATATTG
Organism: Condylura cristata; assembly: GCF_000260355.1. NCBI lineage: Eukaryota > Metazoa > Chordata > Mammalia > Eulipotyphla > Talpidae > Condylura > Condylura cristata. Next base: position 20,580,005 of record NW_004567117.1, on the reverse strand, counting down.
GGGTAGCTGGGTGAAGGGCATATTACTTTTGCAAACATAAAATTATCTCAAGATGAGAGTTTAGAAATAAAAATTAAAATAATAACTCCTTACGCTATAAAATGGAACCTTCCAATTCCAATATGATGTAAAACTTGTAAATTCATCATTATGTTTTCACAATTCAAATTTAGTATTACTTTAAGGTCGCATTTTGTGATTAAGGTAATCTCCAGAGTAATAGAATCATTAATAATGAATAATTAACTTTTTTTTTACAATAGGTATAAAATTAACAGACAATTTAATTAGAAAATTATAAATGTATTCCAGTTACAATTGCAATTATAGTTTAGTGTTGGTCAGTGGTTTTCAAATGAGGTAGCAACAGAAGCACCTGGAGGACTTGTTAAGATTATTTTGGCTCCATTATTCTGAATTTTTTATTTAGTATATCTGATTAAACTCAAGAATTTGCATTTTTTACATGTTTCCAGATGAAACTGATACCACTAGTCCTGGGACCACAGAAGGACAAACACTAGTCTAGATACACTAGTCTAGATGACAGTTTCAATTGTAAGATTAACATCTCTATTTATTCTAGTGTATATGGTTAAATATAAATACCAACAAAAGGTTCGCTTTAACTCCCGTTTTACCCAGTCACTAATCTAAAATATATACTGAAAAACTGCTGTTGTCTATTGTCATGATGAAATTCTGATTCCCAATAGGTGGGACCTTTGGTAGGTGTCTCTGTCATAAGAGACAATATTCATAAATGGGGTTAATTCCTTAAAAGAAATGCTCTGAGAGACCCCTAGCCTCTTCCGTAAGATGGGAATCAGGGAAATATGCTAGTTAGGAATGGTGAAGAAGATCCTCAGGAGAGTGGGACCATATGCCACCTTGATCTTAGAGTTTCCAGCCTCCAGAACACTGAGACATAAGAGATTAGTTGTTTATAAGCTAGCCACTCTGTTTGCAGTATTCTGTTTTAGCTACTGAATGGTCTCAACAAGATCTGGAAAATATTTTGACCTGCTCATTTTACCCTTACAACAAGAAAAACCTGGACAATCTGAAAATCAACATTTCTTAAATCCATTAAAGAATTAAGGATGTAGGATAAATTGCTCGCCTGAAACCTGGAAAAACACATCCAGTCAGATCCTGCAATAATTTGCTAACTGAAAGCAAAATGACTGACAAATTGTGTGAGGCTGAGTATGGACAAGTTTAAAATAAGAGAACCAGGGACTCCTTGGTGGTTAAGTGCAGGGGGTAACACACAGCACTATGAAGCTATCTGCAACACAAGTTCCATACCCCGCTGGTCCCCCCAGGCCAGGGGGGTGACCCACATGGCATGGCAGACCTCTCCTAATCCACCCACTGCCCCCCTCAGCAGTGTATTCCAGTAAATCTGCCTGTTCTGCTTGTCACTCTGTCTCTGATGAATCCTCTTATTGCCTGCACCTCTGGCCTACACCCCAGTTCTTGTATGCATAAATAAATCTTTTCAAAAAAAAAAAAAAAGAAAAAATCAGGTAGGTCAGTCCTAGTCTCCAAGCCCTCCTACAAGACATTTGCAATGTTCTTAGAGAAAGATCAAAAAAACCTTAAGAGAAAGGATACTCATTGTGAAATATTTCTAAAGCCTTCTTCAAAACAAAGACCTACTCTCAGGGTAAAAGACCTTGCCAGAGCTCAGTCACAGCTGGGAGAGAGTAGTTTTCCTGCTTCTAGCACTCTCTAGCCTTCCTAGCACCTAATCAGAAAAGAACAAAACAAAACAACACCAACGGTCAATAGAGGTCAGGGCTACAGCATATAAACTGGGAATTCTACAGGCTCTGAAGGGAGAAGATGGCAAGAGGAAATAAAAAAACTATACCACTGGAAAATATTTTGAGAACCACAAACTTGAAATAAAACTGAGCAAAACACTGAGATTTAATTTCAGAAATCATTCAATATGCCCTCTCACATACCTGCCTACCATTCTCGGGGTTCCTATATAAGCAGGGTTACAAGTGAGAAAACTGCAAGCATAGACCGTTTCTGAGTAGTGCTTAGAAAAGACTAATGCCAAGACGGGACAAAAATACAGAGAGAATTATGAAATCTGAGCACCTGTAGCTAAACCCAGCATTTAACGGCCTGACCCCTACTCAATGATCGTTTTTAACATTTTTTTAAAACAGGATTTTTTTTTAAGAAAACTTTATATATTTTTGATGTAAGACCTCTATCAAATCTATATTTTACAAATGCTTTCTCCCAGTTTACACTTTGTCTTTTCAATATTTTTAAGGCATTTCTTTTATAGAAAAGAAAATTTCATTTTCAATAAAGTCCAAATTATGCTTTTCTTTCATGTTTTGGGTATTGCAAAAACTTACTGCCAACTTGAAGGTCATGGAGATTTTTCCTATGTTTTTTCTACAAGTCTTATACTTTTAGATTTTTAGAACAACCATATACCAGAGACATTTTGTGGGGCTGGAGTGGGGAATGGGATCAAAAACGGGGGAGGGGGGAGGGAAATGCATGGGATTATGGTGATGGCACACGGGTGACTTGGTGATGGGAAACCCGCGGGGGATTACAATCGAGATGGGAAAAAAAAATGTACAAAATGATGTAAAAATAGACTTTTGTAATAGATTTTTATACCTTTAGATCTTACTTAAAGTTCTATGACTTTTTGAACTAATTTTTATATGAAGTGTAAATTCTGAGACTAGGTTCTTTTTTTTTTTTTTCTTGCCAATGAGTTCAATTGTCTCAGCAATATTTGTTGAAAATAATAGATTTTCTCCATTTAATCACTCTTTTGTCATTATATTCTATTTCTGTTCTCCCCCATTGATCTATATTTCTATTCATAAGTCAGTACCATGCTATCTTAATTATTGTGGTTTGTAATAAATATTGAAATCAGGCCTTTTATTTCCTATATCTCTTGTTGTTCTTCATTATACTGTTGGCTGTTCTCGATTTTTGGTCATCCTATGTAATTTTTATAATCACAAAATAAATTTCATACTTTGTTAGGCTTATATGTAATTAGTAAGTTTTTTTTATATTTTAAATGGTATTTTTAAAATATTTCAAATTAAAAATGTTCACTGATGATTTATAGGAGCAGTTGACTTTTGAATATTTATTTTGTATCTTACAATCTTTATTGTAATTGCATATTTGATATGGTAGTTTTGGCTTATAGATTATATATGTATGTGTATGTATACATACATATGTATATATGCATATATACTTACACACATATATAATTTTGTACATATACAGACTATGAAATCTGTAAAGATAATCACTTTATTCCTTTCCAATCTGGTTGTGTTACTTTTTTTTTTTTTAAAATACTGCACTGGCCCTCCCTGGTGGCGCAGTGGGTTAAAGCATAGCACTGAGAATCTACAGCCGCTTCCGCATGAGTTCAATTCCCGCCTGCCCCGGAGGTGACCACATGGTGTGGCAGACCTCTCCTAGCCCGCCCGCTGCTCCCCTCAGCAGTGTACTTCGTCGATCTGCCTGTTCTGTTCCCAGCTCTGTCTCTGGTGAGGCCTCTCACCGCCCCTGAGCCTCTGGCCTGTACCCCAGTTCTGTATGCACAAATAAATAAATCTTTAAAAAAATAAATAAATAAAAAATAAAATAAAATACTGCACTAGTTATAACTTAAAAACAATTTTGAACAGAAGTGAGTAGATGGGACATTCTTACTTTGTTCTAAAACCTTGGGAGAAAGCATCCAATTTCTGAACATTAATTATAATCTTAGCTTGGGAGCTTTATAGATGTCCTGATCTTTCTTTCTCAAACTGTTGAAGTGATTAATAGCAGAGTGATTATTTTTAACTGTTATATGAATCTATATCTGTAATAAATCCCACTTAGTTGGAATATATAATTTATAAAATATATTGTTGAATGTGATTTGCTAACATTTTGTTGCTATTTAAATCCTTATTCATGATATATATATTTGTCTTTATTTTTCCCCTTGAGATGTCTTTATTTTTGTTATTGAGATAACAATGGCCTCATAGATAAACAAGTATTATTTATTGATTCAAGTATTTTAATAGATATACATAAAATTTATATTACTTTTATTATGAGCTAGGTGCAAGGTCAACTTCATCACTATTTTAGTACCTTTTAAGGGTCTCTGGCTCAAAACAGGCGTTTCAGGCACAGTTCCAGCACTGTGCAAATTCAGTCTTCTTGCTGTAATGGTGACACCGACTTTTTTCATAATTAATATAATATATATAGTACAAAGTAATATATACACCATGAATTTGTTAACTGCTTACTCATCAGTTTCCAATAGATTTTTTTTTGGGGGGGAAAGGGAGTGAGATAATTTCCTTATATCCTATGAGCCCAGGCATGCACCCTGGAATTGACTTCTTGAAGAAAGGCCTTAGAGTCCTTAGCCAGCAATTGTGCCTGAAGCAGAAATTGATATTCATTTTATCCTTAAAATATATACTTTTACCTTGATGGGCATTAATAGGAAGGTGAACCAGTATCAGCACTACATAATTTTAATTTACTGATTGATACATATAAATCACTTTCTGCTATTTTAGAAAATAGTGTTCATGTGAATACTTTGAAGCAATGATAAATTGTAAGGCATGAAATAAAATTTTACTTGAGATTAGTAAATTTAATACTCCAATAGCATGATGTGCTCAGATGACCTTATCTGAGTCAAAGAAATCATCAGAATTCAAGGACTATTGCTTTTTCAAAATTAATGTGTATTTGTTTTTCTAAATGAGCACATATGCCCATGAATATACTCAGAAACATAGCTGTCTTTGTGAACTATTCTCTAGTACTTTTCTTCAAAGACCTATTCCATCTCCCCCTATGTGGAGGGGTTTGTTCATCCCACCAAATCATAAATTAATATCTAAAATGAATTTTAAAGAATTCATTGTATTTGGTGAGGTTATTTTTATTTTATTTTATTTATTACAAAGTTTATTTTTACATCATTCTGCACATTTTTTTTTCCATCTCGATTGTAATCCCCGCGGGTTTCCCATGGTGAGGTTATTTTTAATAAATATTTGTTAGGTAACCTGTATCTCATGCACAGGTGTGTAAAACTCTGCCTTAAGATGAATGTATTACAATTCATTAGGACAAATAGAAGAGTGTCATCATCAGGGTGGATTCTGCTTTTCCAGGACTCAGATTCACCAATGTGGACAGCTTAATTGGATCATCTAATACATATTTTTGCTTATAAAATGGGTACTTCATTTAAAAAAAAGTTAACTATCATTTCCAGAAGTCAATGAAAGCTATAAAAAGGATTTACATTTTTGGGAACATTTTAATGGTTACTGTGCTTTTGATCAAGAAACCTAATTCATTTCCTAAAGACTTCAGAGATGTTCATTTTAACAAAGAAAAGAAAGGGAAATCTAAAACTTTTTTGCCTTGATTTTGAATGCCTATCCAAAACTAAGAGTAGTGATTCCTTTAGTTTCCTTTCCTTCAAAGGAAAGTGTTTCAGCATCATTTTAGCTATTTTACAGATTGTTTGGACTCAGATATCTGACCTGTGAAAACTATTTCAGGAATCTGTGATTTTAAGCAAGATCTTTATGTTCACTCTTGACACTTTTATCCTGCAAGTTAAACAAAGATAATCATTATATATCCTTCAATTATTACAATGTATTATAAGTTAGATATAAGGAACAAGTAAAATAAGGACTACAGAATGATGGTGAGATACTAAGTGATTTACTCAACAGGATTCAGAGTGAAAACCTAGAAACCTTGGAAAGTATAATAGACACTGGGCAGAGGTGGGTGGCTGCCTCCTCCCAAGAGTTTTTATTTGCCAAGATAAAATAGCTTCTAACAGTAACATAGACAGTCCTATATTAACACTGTCTACTAAGTTGAAGATGAATCTGTGGATTACTGTTTTAAGACATATATTTTGAAAGAAAAGATAAGCCATATGGCTAGTGGGAAATAAAGCCAGGGGGAAAATGTATTTTCTTCTGTTTCAAGGACATGAATACCAGACTTTTAACTTTGAACTTTATCATAATTATAACAGCTGAATGAAAATGTCGGATGGATGAATGTTGAATCAATCCATATGTGGGTGTCAAAATGCAGAAACTGATTGTGCCTTGAACTTGCTTATACAGAGATGTTTAGGAGAAATTAAAGAGGAATTTGATAAACTCATTAGACTGTCATATCTAATTTGTTCTTAGTTTGCACACTCTCACTATTTCATGAAAATAAGTTCTGGCCAATGTACCTTATTTCATGATGATCATGTCAAAAATAATGTCAATTTGGGGTCAAACAAATATAACTTTTCTAATCATTTTCCTTTTGGTTGTAAAATGGAATAGATACTGATACAATAACTTACAAATATATGTTTTCCTGTATCTTAGTAAAGAACACCATAAAGGACAATATTTCACTTTTAATAGCTTTTGTTTTCTGAAATGAAGGGTAACTAAAACATACTAAAGACAGATTCTTTTCAAAATTATTGAGGAGAAGAATCAATAGAAAGGAAGTTAATAAGATTTTGATACTTTTTATGTAACCCCAAATTTTCCCATTTGTACAAAGTGTATATTTCTAATTAAACTTTGCTTTGTTTCATTTTATGAGTTACCATGCTATATGATAATCATTTCTGACTGAATTGGCTAATTGCTTCCTTTATAAACTTGGAAGACTTGTTCATAGACTGTTAAACATCTGAATACATAATGATGTTCAGAACTTTCAGGTTTGAAAGTAGCAAGTACCATTTATCACAATCTTTAGTCTAACTACTGGGCTTAAAATTCTTTTATTGGCTCAACTCAGTAGACTTTTTAATTCTTTCAATGGCAAGTTTTCTCACAGACCATCTTAACTTTCATATTCCTATATGGCATGCTTCCTGGTTCTTATCTAAACTATAATAGACCTAGTAAAAACTTTCATTCTTTCTTTTTAATGTTTTAATGATTTTAAGGACATATTAACTTTGAAATTCACTAGAAGTTTAGACATAGCCAAGGATTTATCCTTTGCTACTTTTTCTCATTCTTTCCCTCTATTAGTGTCATCACAAAAAGTGAACTTCTTGTTTATGATTCTCTTTTATCCAAAGGGTACTGGTATATAAAAATCAATGTTAAAAAATGAGGTTTTCGGGCCCTCCCTGGTGGCGCAGCGGGTAAAAGCATAGCACTGAGAAGCTTAAGCCACTCCCGCATGAGTTTGATTCCCGCCTGCCCCCGAGGAGATCCACATGGCGTGGCAGACCTCTCCTGACCCGCCCGCTGCTCCCCTCAGCAGTGTGCTTCGTCAGTCGGCCTGTTCTGCTCCCCTCTCTGTCTTTGGTGAATCCTCTCACCCTCCGCATTTCTGGTCTGTACCCCAGCTCTATATGAATAAATAAATAAATCTTTAAAAAAAAAATGAGGTTTTCCCTTTAGGGTGATGGAGACTTATGGCTGAAGGTGAAGTCATCATTTGTATGGCTTTCAATGTCGTATATTTATATCTCCATCCCAAACTTTTCTCTGCAGCTCAAGTTTCTATATTCGAATGCCTACATGAACAACTCTTCAAATTTAACTTTTCTGAAATAAAATTCTTTCTTCCTGGCTCTCTATCCCAACCTACTTTGGCTCCTACCTCAGCCTCCAACTCCCAATCTGTTCATCCTTCAAAATCCCATCTCTCAGTCAATGGCCCACTAGCCATACTAATAAAGCCAGAAGCCATATGGTCATCCTTCAGTCTTTTCTCTTACTGCCACAAGCAATCCATCAGCCATCCCTTACCTGAATATAAAACACATCTTCAATCCATCACTTCTCTCCCACTATCTTTTATCTTTGAATTCATCACAACAATATTTCACCTAAACTGCTATAAATACTATGAATTTCCTAACAAGTTTTGTTTCCATTGCCATCTTCCCATTCTTTCTCCATAAAGTGACCAGAGAAACTTATAAAAAATCTCAAATCATGCAGTTCTCAAATACTGTTTCAAATAATTTGATTTTCCATGGGACCTGTAATTAGAATGTAAACTCCTTATCATGGCAGCACCCTGTAAGATCTGGCTGCAGAGGACTACTCAGACTTCAGAGCCTGCTTCTCTTTCAATCTTAGTCTGACCCAGCTGAGGTTTTCTTTCTATTCCTCAAACATGCTAAGAATTCTTGCATTCAGAAATTGTGTTGCCCCTATTAATTTCCCATTCTCTCCTTCAGTCTCATGATGTTACTTTTCTTCCTAAAGCTTAACAATTTCTTCCACTCTATTATTGTTTTTCTATTATAAGCCCATTTGTTTCCTTCTGACTCTTAACTCAAGTGCTACTTATTTTCTTGCTTAATATCTTTTTCCCTAGAACTTAACTTTCATTAATTTCATAGAAATTAACTTTCATTAAATGAGGACCATATATGTGTATCTGTCATGTTGACTACTTTAACTTCTAGCTCTTATCAGAATAACAGCCACTCAGTAAATATTTGTAGAATGAAAGCTTAACTATTTGGAAAGATGAATAGGAGGTTATTTATTTTGAACACTTATTCTATGATTAGAACATATGACTTCTGTACCAGAACATTTTATTGATGAGTATGCTGTATTGCATGAATATTTGTGATAGATGTTTAAATGCAAGATTTTCTAAAATTTTTAACATTATCAACTGATCATGAGATTGGAAAAACTTTTATAACAAACTCTAGTTGATTATAGTTCAAAATTTGGACTATCTTTCAGTAAAATGATTTTCTGCAATAAAAATTCCCACCTTCTCCTTATGGACAACTAACAGGTAGAACCTTAGGCCAAGGTTAGTGTTTGGTGTGTAGATATGGGTGTTGCAGTCATATTTTCAAGAGATATATTCTGTAGAAATGCAATTTTGAAGAAGTACATTGTGAGAAAAGCCAAATTATATTTTGCTTTGTTCAAATGAATCATATAGCTAAAGGAAAGGCTCAATATGACCTTATAATTGAAGCTGGAACTTTTAACTCTAGTTAAAAGGAGGAAATTAATCTATAATAAGTTGTTGAAGCAGATTTTAGACTGTCTCATACTTTTGCTTATAGGTAGAAAAGATATGGTGAAATAGGTTGAATCAGCCCTCTCACTTAATGAGTACAAGTATAGAACAGGGCTCACTTTGGGTTCCACTAGAAACAAGACTCCTCAAGGCTTTAAGAAATTTGGTCTTTAAAATCTTAGCACTCTATTCCATTAGTCCTATGTGATTTTTTTCCAATAATTAATTGTTTACTTCTTTCTTCTTAAAAGGATGCATCTCATACAGGCTGTTTAAATTTTTGTATGCTTTCTTTTTCTTATTGATTTATGGTTTGTATTTAAAAAAAAACTAATATGGGTGGAGGTTGATGTTTATTTGCTTGTTTTTTTATGAGTTTTTTAATGTCTAAAATATCCCAATTTCTGTATATTATAATCACATATAGAATAAACTCAGTATGTGGTAAGGCCTTGATATTTCCCTACATGGGGATCAACTACTTCCACAACTCCTGGCAAAAGTTAATAGGAATGGTCAGGAATTGTACCTGTTCACTTTTCATCTCCCCTTTTCTTTCTCCCTCTTTACCAATTAAGTAACTCAACATGTAAATACCATGTGCATTTTTCACTGTGCTAGAGTTAACTGAAAACAAGAAAGTACAAACACTCAAGAGTCTTCCAATCAAGATTGCATCTGAACAACAAACTCTACTTACATGAACTGTAAATATAGTTCAAAGAGAGGCATATTTCTAATGATCTGTGATCTGAAATGGTTTCCAAACTATAGGATGCTAGTCATCTTTTGCTGAAATGTAAAACAAATATACTGAGTTAAGGACATACTTTGTTAAATAATAATAATAATAATAATAATAAATTGGAGTAAAATGAAAAATATCAGTGTGCATGGCATATAATATTTTATCATAAAATTTTAAGAATACAATTGTGTATACATACATATTGCATGCCAGTGTAAATAAAAACTTATTGAGACAAGGGTAAAAAAATAATTGAAAGATACAGAAGAGTTTATAGAGGGATAGATTGTTGTAACCTAAGTAGTCAAGGAAGGAAGGAGAGTTTCATGAGCCTGAAAGTAGTTGAATGAGATTAAGAAATGGGCTGACTTTTCAAAGGGCTACTAAAAAGAATACTGAAATTGTTAATAAAGTTATAGCTATAACAGAAATTAAACTCTATAGCAGCTTACTCTCGAATGATTCTGTGACCACCTATACTTGCAAAATCTTCTAGGAAACATATGCTCAATATACATGAAAATCTAGACCTGTCAACTTGGAATCTCCCACTACCTCTGATGCCATAAGGGAAACTTTTATCAGTCATTCCTTTGAGATGTACTGATACTGAAGAAGTTGATTCAAAATATCCTTTTGTCCAATTGCTTGTCCACTATTTATATATTTTAAGATACTGAATTAAAAAAAAATAAAGACCTAAAGTGAAATGACCAATTTAATAAATTGAATTTTTTCTTCCCTCTACCTACTTTTATTAGATACACTTGTGACTTTTATTAGATACACTTCTGTTGGAAGTGAAGTCTCTGAATTCTACTTGTCAAATATTTCCTGGGCAAAAATAAAAGGACTCAGAACAGCTGATTTGATACATATATATGTATATATGTATATGAGATATATATCATAAATATGATATAGATATATGAAAATATATAAGAAAATATATATATATAAGAAAAAAAATAAAAGCTGTCAAAGTAGCCTCTGGAGAAGGGGAGCTGTTGTTGCAGGAATCTTACAAGTTAATGAGAATTCACCCGGGACTCTAGGGTGACTGAGAAAGGGGAGAAAGAAGGAGATGGGGGGGGGGGAGGTGGAGGGATAAAAACTCTTCCTTTGCAGCTGGCCCTCTCCCTCATTTGTTGCTCCAATAAGCAGTAATTAGGTCCTGAGCTAATGGTGTCAGCTGATCTGCTGTTTTTAGGCTAGACCCAGAGGAATCTCCATGGAAACCCTGCTGGAGTCGTCCCCCCACCTGGATGCTGAGTGCTCCTTTCCGCCACCTGGCTGCCGCCGGGCCCGCTGCTACCTCCTCCTGCCTCTAACCTGCAGCCTGCAGCATGCGCACTGCCCCCGGGATCCCTAAATGGGACAATTCTGCCCGTGACGTCAGCGCCCAACCGTCTCCACAGAAACTTTTGTCCCATTGGCCAATCAGAGAGCTTGGAAGGGGTCGGGAGGGGGGTGGGTGGGAGGAGAGGGGAGTAGGAGGGGTGGGGGTGAGGGGAGAGGCGAGAGGTTTAGTGTGTGGAGCTGCTCGCGCTCCGCCCGGGCTGTCAGTCCCGGCTCCAGCCGCCGCGAGACCTTCCCGGAGACGCGCGCACACACACAGCGCACCCCCAGCACACCGCACACCCTCGCTCCCTTGCTCACACACACGCACACACTCAATCTGGTGGAGCAGGAGCCACTGACCATTTTGTAAGTGCTGGGACCAGCTGCGGCGCAGTGGGTACAAACACTCCGCCTTCCCATTCGGGGCTTTCGTCTTGGAGACGACGACGAGGGGCGAAGGTGGGCTAGGACGTGGACCAGGCGCTGGGCACTGGTCGGGCCGCCTTCTTGGCAGAACCGCTCGCCGGGACGGGCGCGGGCCTCCGCAGAGAGTAGAATAAAGAGGAGCGGCCGCAATCTCAGCGCGAGGAGGATGGGAACTCCCCTGTTTCCAGATCTGTTAACAAACGGATGGAAATGCTGAATGGAAGAACCGCTGATTTCATTTGTTTGAGAAAATCGTCCAGAGGAACTCATATTTGGCTACTTTGAGCAGTGGAGGGGGTGCCCATGACGTTGCAGGGGGAAAATAAACATCTGAAACCTCCTGTGTGAACTGCAAAACTGTAACCAAGAAAGGAGAAAATATCTGTATATTTTGATTTCATGCAAAAGGTTTTAAGCATCTGTATCATAAACTTATTTCTATGTCTTGTACCCAGTTCAGCAGAAACCAGAGGAGTCCTGTCGGGGGACCCCATCATTATCCGGGACACTCACCGCCAGCGGCCTGCCTTCGTTTACCCACATCCCCCTGGAAAGGATATCTGTTTGGGATACCACAGCCTATCCTATAGAATTATGGCCAAATCTCCACGAATGCTTTGCTAATTCTGGGATCTAACTCTTAGAACCTACCTGCGGGGCTGGAATTTATCCTAAATTCATCTGAAGAAATGATGTTTTAAGCCATTTAAAAATACCTCTAAAAAAATTCCTGTGTAGCAGGATTTGATAGGCTTAACAACATGACAGGTAAGAACTTTTTCTCTTTCTAGTCCCTTAACGCCCCGCACAGGGACGGCCTAAGCGCAGCAGGACCCTGGAGGAAGGAGAGCCTAGGGATCCGGGTGCCTTTTGGGGCTCGCAGGCCCTCAGCCCAGAGACTGCTTTAGAGAGAGGCGCAGTCCTCGCTCCTGAACCACTGGCCATCGACTGGAGAAGCTTCTGGGGCGCGCGCAGGGAGGCGGCGCTGCACTCCACCTGCCCAGCCCAGGACACAGCCCAGTGGCGAGGTGTCCAGGGACCACCGAAGTCAATATTGGGATTTTTTTTTTAATAAATCAAGGAATGGGGTTTTAATTATTCAAAACCCAGATTCTCTGGGCTAGTTACTGTTGGGATGGTCCTATCACACAGCATTAAAGAGACCGGTCACTAAGAGGACGAAAAAAACCTGAGAGACATTCTTTGCAATTACGAATGATCCAAAGACTTGGTAGCACAGGGCATTGATTGCTGGTGCCCAACCTCCCTTCTCCCCATTCTTCCCCCCACCCGAAGCAGCTCCGGCGGCGGCCGGGACCTCGCGTCCCTGCATCGTGGCCGGGGCTGCATTTTTCATGAGCCCGGGGTGAACAGGTGCGAAGTGCGCTAGGAGCATCCGGCCGACGGCCCAGCGCCGGGAACATGGAGAGCGAACGCGACATGTACCGCCAGTTCCAGGACTGGTGCCTCAGGACTTACGGGGACTCAGGCAAGACCAAGACGGTGACCCGTAAAAAATACGAGCGGATTGTTCAGCTCCTCAACGGCTCCGAGTCGAGCTCCACGGATAACGCCAAATTTAAATTCTGGGTCAAATCGAAGGGCTTCCAGCTGGGCCAGCCGGACGAGGTCCGCGGGGGTGGCGGAGGCGCCAAGCAAGTGCTTTACGTGCCCGTCAAAACCACGGTGAGTGACTCGCCTTCCTCTGTTATTTGTCTGCCTGAGCAGCCCGGCGGGGAGGGGAACTGGAGGGGGGAGCAAGGGGGAGCAGTGAGCCACCGTTGGCTCGTGTGCCCCCCCACCCTTCTCAACCCCCTCCCCAAGTCGTCCCTACTAGCATTAGCTAGGCGTGTTTCCCCCCACGCCGTAGGGTCTTTGTGATTCTTTATTTTAAAGCCGCCACGCACCTCCAGAGCCCGCTGCCCTCCTCGACTCCAGGCTTTCCGACCCGCTGTTGGAGCCTCCATCTCCATCCCCGGGTCGGCGTCCTCGGGCTGAGCCATTGTCCCACGTCCTTCGCCGGGCGCCTGGCGCGCGTCCCGCCGCCGCTAACGCGCATAAAAGGCCACACTGAAACCTCAGCCGCACGCTCTGATAATAGACGATTCTGATCGATAGTCTACAGTGTCTCCTTATTGGCACAAAGCCCGAATGTGGCGCCTAGTCATGGATGTGGGATTTCCCCCCGACACAATCAGGTTTTATTGTTAGACCGCCGCTTAGGCGACACGGGGCTGTCCGATCGCCTAAATCACTCCCAGAAACCTTGTTGCCATAAGTATTTAGATTGTAGATAAGGTTCTGGAGCTTCCTCTTCCCCACCCCCCATTCTTTTCCTCACTTCACCCTTCCTTTCACAAATAAAGCTGCAGCTACATGATGAACAACAAAGAGAGATGTGCTTGGGCGTAATCAGATGGTGTGTTTATTTGTTCCTTGTTCAAGGGTGGCTCTAGTCTCATGGCCACAAAGCTCTAAACCCAAGCACTGCAAGGTCTTGGCATTAAGAGTCGAGTATATCTCAGACTCCTAAGGCAGAAGCCCTGCGAGGCTGAGGAGAGGCAGGAGCGTCAATTCCCGTTTTAAGAAGATGGGAACGGTGGGTTACAAGTAGGATTGCAGATCAGATCCATAAGACCTCTTTCTTCATCACGCCGCGGTGGGTACTCCCTGGAGTAGGGGCGGGGGAGGGTAGCTGGCGTCCTTTGCATTTTTGCCTTCTTGGGGTTTCTTGGGCATTTGCTCCTTTCCTTCAGCCTTTCCTGGCAACTCTTCCCTGTGCAGAATTCCTGGAGGATGCTAGAAAGGAGATGTCTTGAACGCTATTCTTCTATCTCAAGTGGAGGTATATTCAATTGAAAATATGTGCATGAAAGGTTTTTCAAAGGATTATATGGGGGTAGTCTTTTAGCTTCGGAAAGACAAGTTTATGCTTTGCGGAGGTTTGTTGTTTGCAGGAAATATATTTCTTTTGGAATTTATCCAGAGAACGGGAAATGGAAATGTAGGAGAAATGAAAACACATAAAAGTGCTGTTATTATATACACATTATATATATATATGTATACTGTTGTTGAAAGCTTTCTGGGAGATAGATGTGTAATTAAAGACTTTTTTTTAACATGTGGCATTGATAAAGACAATGGTGAGATTACTGTAGTGTTGATTTATTAACTAATGAGGGTCAGATGAGTATAGGTTAAAACTGAGACTTCTTTCCGTCTGTATAAACCAGAAGTCTGCTTTAGAGAATAAAGTGTTTGACTAAGCTGTATTGGGAATAACATTTAGAACCATTTAGGAAAGAAAAAAAAATAATGTTGTTAGACAAAGTAAATTAGACTTCAAAAAATAATTATTTTCTTTGGAGCAATATTGGGCAAATTGAATGAATGTTAATAATCATTAAGATAGATTTACCTATACATTATTTAACCTTATGTGTGTTTCCTTAAAATTGTTTTCTCGGAAGTTTGTTTTCCATTTCTTATTTGTTAAAGTTAAGACTTTGTTTAACTGTCAGATAGCTTTACTTGTATATTGGTCAGTGGGTTTATACTTTCATGGATTTAGTTATATTCATTATTTATAAATGGATATGCCCTTTTAGAACATCAGTTAGACATTCTACATAACAAATTTTTAAGTATAATGTTGACCCAGAGATAAACATGGATGCCAATCATTTAAATCAGTATTTGCTTCCTGTGATACCCATATTTTCATTACAAAAATTAATGCAGAGTTGCTAAAAATTACAGCTAAGACATGTAGTGTAGAATAACAACTCTGGTATTAATAAGTAACACGTGTTTCTCTTTTCTGTAATGAGCCCATATATTTATGAGGAAAATGTAACCCATCAGGTTATATTAATGTTTTTGCATAGTTTTTAAAAGCTCTGCTCTTCATCCAAACCTGTTTTGAAATGTTCAAGAGGTTTTTAATCCATGAGCTGTTTTATTGCCCTTTATGAAATTCTTATACTGCTACTGACATCGAAGTATAGGCTCCTCCTTCACTGAGAGATAGCCAATCATCATTTCAATGAGTTTAAAAAAATAAATGATTCCCTTTTATCATTGTCTCCCCATATCTCAAATTATTCTGTCCTTAAAAAAGGAATTTTTCTCTATGTAAGCCAAAGAACAGTCACCACAAAGACCAAAATAAGTATTTTCTTTATGTTCAAAGGCATATCCTGGTTGAAATTAAGTACCATATTTGATGGCATTTTCAAGTAGTTAAAGAATCATTCTAGCTATTTGAGGATTGATGGTTTTCGGCTGGGTTTGCTGTCAGCCTGATGTTGCAGTAACCCTCTGCTGCTGATAATTAGACATCATTACTACTGCAAAAAAAGGAGAGAGAGAAGGGGAGAGGACAGGCTGGGGCTAATTAACTACTTTTGTTTAATGAAAGAAAGGGAGACTGATAGCAACTGGGAGGTCGTATTAGAACAGAGTAGACACATGACACAGACTTAATTGAAACAAACCAGCTTTCTTACTGAAAGGAGCTTGGCTCATTCTATTATTTTTCCAAAAGAGTATATGTAGCTTTCTCCCCTAAAGCCTAAATTTAACTAATGATAAAACCAAGTGACTACTGACTTAAATAACAATGTAAAATATTAAAAGAGATAAAGATGTCCTTTAATAGTTGTCCTAACCTTGCCTAGGGACCTAGTTGTCACTATTTAGATTACACTGTGCCTGAGGAGATACTGTTTGGTCACCAAGCAACAATATCATGTAACTCTGCCATTTTAGGTCTAGCGCAGGACCTCTGTACGTGAACCTCGTGCATGTGCACGGACTTACAAATATATATGTTACATATAATATACACACACACATATATGCAATATCTAGAGCATCACATCTTAACTATTTTTCCATATTACCACAATTATTTTTGAGTTCTTTCACTAAAGATGTCAAAAATTAGAAAAATAAAATGGTGAATAACTTAATTCTGAAAAAGATTATATCTGACATTAGTTATAAAAAGTTTAATCATTGATCATTTTAAATTAACATTGTTCTTTAAATCTTTGATAGTTCCCATTTAGTTTTGGAAGATTTTGATTCTGATTTACATTTTATTTTCTGGTAATAATTATTTGAAACATTACACTCATAATTTAGCATATTATAACACTGGAATTAAGAAAAATAACTTAGAAAGCAACCAAAAAAGTATTAGTTTTTTAAAATTATTTATATGATTAATGCATTAACATGTAGTTTTATGCATTACATAAAAAACATTAGAAAATTTGGTTAACTCAAATTTTTGTCTTTCAGTCTTAAACATTAATATCAAAACTGTATAAACAAGTAATGTGGGTAATGTGTTTCTTGATATGAAAATGTGTTCATATTTTGTATGAACAGATTTTAGATTTAATTCTTGCCTTTGTGTACCTTTTCCCCTTACTAGTGAACATAAAGTGAATTTGCATACAGAAAGGAAAATGTATCAATTTTAGTTATGCCATTTAAAATGATGATTTATTCAGTTCTGCAATCTGTACTCTCAGATTTCATATTGTTCTTGCTGTGTATACTACTAATTGATTACTGTACAGTGATTGGGATGAATATTCATGGCTAGTTTATAAATAGTTACCATCTTTGTTGTTGTTGTTGTTTTCTCTGTATGGTTTTATTTTGATGCTACATCAGAGTGAAAGAATTGGTACCTTACAAGTCCACCAACCTCATGTCTGAGGCACACATCACATATATTAGGCCTTGACTTGGCAGAAATTTCAGAAAACAAAGCTGAGAAGCATTGTCCATTTTATATTGTGATACTTCATATCTATGACACAGATCAATCATCATAGCAGTTACTGCGCTATAACTAAACTTTTGCTTATCTGGGATACTTTCACATTGGGCCTCACTGATAGGACCTTGTTAGAGAGTTGACATGTTTTTCCCTTCAAATATTCAGGACATTCTATAGTATAGGTCTCTGGGGTTTTATATCTCAAGTGTGAATCTCAGCAATGTGACTTATTAGTTGACTTTAGCAGTACCTTGTAATATATTCTCAAGCAGAAATCACCTAAGGCATGTCCCTAGGACCCTGTGTAAATAGGAATAGTAAGGGGAAGGGACTTAGGGAGATAATTCCTATGAATAAAAGAAGAAATGAGACCGTATTAATATATAGAGTTCATTCTGCACTTATCTATTGAGTGACCATTTCTTGACTTTTTCTATTTGTTCATCCTTACTTAGTGACTACAGTGGTCGAGGGCAAAGTTTCAGCCCTCATATACATTCCATCTGTTAGATGCCTGAATCACTAAAGATTGTGCTTCTCAAGATTTTGCAGTCTAAACTTGCTGTTTTAAATAGAGGTTCCAAGAGTTTTGATTCCCATGCCAAGATCATAAAGACCTTTCCCTAAAAGCTATTGTATTTGTTCAGAATTTTTAAATCTAACTAAGGGAAGGTTAAAGTGAATATAATACATGTATTTCCATAATTCTTGGGTAGTAGCAAATAGAATAAACTTCATAGACAGCATTATAGCTAGCAGTTTACATGAAGTAGTGGGCAGAGTATAGATTTAGAGCCTTGGATTTGACATTTACTGGAGCTGTGAGTTAAGAGGAATTTCTTAACTAATCAGTTTCCTTGTTAAAAGAGTCAATAATAATACTTGCCTGACTAATTTTGCACAATAATCATAATTCATAAGCATATAGATTATGTAGCATATGCCAAGTACATAATAAATGCTACAAACTATGATTAGCAAAACAATAATACTTGTATGTAATTATAGTTAGAGATATATTATGAATTCAATAACTTTAACGATGAATTAAACATATATACCTATGTGTGTATGTATGTATTCAGATATTTATGCTGTCTACTTCATTCTTTAGAAAATAAAAATAACTTTTTTTCTTATGAAAATTATACATACTCATTGGCTAGAGAGTATAACTTAAAAGGAAAAAAAGTCTTACAAATTATTCTAAATGTCCCACCCTACTATAACCACCATTAGCTATTTAAAGGTATCATAAGATGTGTCATTCTCTAAACATGTATATTTATGGTGTGAGGTAGTAAACTAGTTTCACTCTTTTGTATGTGGCAGTCCAGTTTTCCCAACACCATTTGAGTGAATAGACTATATTATATTGCATATTCTTCACTCCTTTGCCACAGATTAGTTGTTTATATATGTGTGGCTTTATTTCTGGGTTTTCTATTTTATTCCATTGGCATGTGTGTCGTGTTCCAGTATCATACTGGTTTGAATATTATGGCTTTGTAGTATAGCTTGAAGTATGGAAGTGTGACATCTCCATTCTCTTTCTTTTTAGTTAGGAGAGGTTTACCTGTTCAAGGTTTATTGTTATTTCATGTGAATTTTATCATTATTTGTTATATTTCTTTGAAGAATTCCTCTGGTGGTTATTTTATAAGGATTACATCTCAGAGGAGAATGAATGATGATGTAAAAAGTATATAAATTAAAAACATAAATATGTATATCTAAACATTCGATATGCTGAGTGATTAATGTATGGTTGATATGGACAGGCAGAAATAATTTCCATAATGTGAATGATAACTATAAGCTAATTTAATTAAGAATAAAATATAATATTGCCAAAATGTAACAGAAAAAAAATACATGAAATTAAAACATTTTCCAGTAGTTAAGAAATTGTTAACATAGGGGTATTCTTAAAAAAAAAATATTAAAAAAACATTGAAGTTTATTTATTTTACCTAGTATTGATTTTTACTTTTATACAACATCACTGTTTTTCTCCAGTGTGACACATTTTTGTTATTTTCCTTAGCTCCTTTTTATTTAGCTACCTTTTATAATACATGTTGTTTCTTGTATCATAATTATTACATATTTATATACATTAATTTACATTATACAACTTTTTATTGTCAAGGTATTTTATATTTTAGTTATAGTACTCAATTTAGTTTTCATAATTACTTTTCCCTTGTTACATTTTAATTCTTGTTATACATGTTATTTACCAGTTTTTCATTACTTCTAAATACTATGATTTCATCCATCACTGGAGTAACTGCAATTTGTGACCTGGTTTTATTTTTTTAAAGAAGGGCTCCTAGTCTTTGAAATTTGTATGAAAGTAAAAATATCTGTCTTTTGCATTTACACCTAAGGGACAACTTTAATTTGGTGAAGCCTTTTAATATACTTTCCACCAGAACATTGTAGATAATATTTGCTTCTTAAATATCTAAAGGAAAACTGGCTTTCCAAATTTCATGCATTGTTTATTTCTTTACCTTTGAAATCATTTCTCTAAGCTGTGTTTTGAATTCTTTTTGATGCTGTATTTCTCCAGAATAACTGCTCTCATGTCCATGAATTCACTAAGTTTATTCTTGTGACTGTGCATTTCTGCTGGGGTTCAGATCTGCATTTTCTGCCAGATGTTTCAACCAAGACATTCCAAACCATCTCAGGAGAACATATCCAAAAATAAATTTGAATATTTTTCTCACTGTTACCCACACTAAGTTCTCCAAGCTTACATCTCTTTATTTTCTTTCTTGATGAATGGCAACACAATTTTCTTACCTATCCAAGCCAAAAGTCTGTGTAATATATTTGATTTATCCCTTCCTCCCCATTCAGTATAGTCAATGCTTAATGGAATAATGTCCATTCTACAAAAATAATACCTCTTGAATATATTGTGTTCTTGCACCATACCACACCATACAATAGGCCTATTACTTGCTAATTTCTCTAAAATGTTCTTTGAGGGAAAGGATTTGCTCTTCAGCATAGTATGTGTTATATCTTGAGTCAGTGTTATAGAATAAATGAAAATCATACCCCAGTCTGACAACACATAATAGGACCTATTTATTTATCCCTTATAGCTATATGTTTCATATCTATTTTGGGGTAATCTTTTAAAATACAATTTTCTATTTACCTTATTATGGTTAAAAACCACTATATAACATCAAATTTACCATCTTAAGCATTTTAGCTGTAGCATTTTAACTATGGTGTTTAAGTCTACAAAATATTGCAAAGCAGATCTCTGGAGTTTTTTTTTTTAAAGATTTATTTATTTATGCTTAGAGAACTGGGGTGCAGGCCAGAGGTTTGGTGGGTGAGAAGATTCACCAGAGACAGAGTAGGAGCAGAACAGGCAGATAGACTGAAATGTACTGCTGAGGGGAGCAGTGGGTGGGTCAGGAGAGGTCTGCCACTCCATATGGGTTAGCTCCCTGGCCAGGCATTGAACTCTTGCTGCAGTGACTTGGGAGAGCTTATAGTGTAGTGCTTTAACCTGTTGCATCACCAGGGAGAACCCAGTTCTGGAATTTTTTTACCTTGCAAGACCAAACTACACTAAACTATACACATTAAACAATTCCCTGTTACCCATCATTCTCCCTTTTGTTGCTGTTGCTGTGAATATGACTATTTCTAGATACTTCGTGTAAGTAGAATCATGTTATTTGTTTTTGTGACATATTACTTAGCATAATTTACTCAAGATTCACCCATGCAATAAGTAGCTCATGACAAGAATGTCTTCATTTGAAAACTTAAAATATGTTGTTTTATTTATATACCACATCCTGTTTATTAATCTCTGGATGGACATTTGGCTCCTTCCATGTTTTGGCTGTTGTGAATGGCACTATATGAGCATGATTGTGTAGGCTTCCCTTCAAGACTCTACCTTAATTCTTTTGAATATATAGTAACAAGTGGGATTGCTGGATCATTCAGTGGTTCTATTTTATTGTGGAACCAAAGTATTTTATCGTCCCCAAAACAGTGTACAAGCATGAGCATTCTTTAAGATTCAGAAACTGATGATTTGGCTCCTCCCAGAGCTCTTCAATAACCTCACTTTTTTAGGTACTTACACATGTTGAATGCAACAAAATTAATAATATTACAATAATGCCTTACATTATTATAATTACTTTCTAGGAGGTAAGGACAGGGCTAATAATTTTTTAAATATACAATAATACTTTGATATAAATGATTTTAATTTATAAAACCTTGAGAAAATTTGGGTTAATTTCAGGTTACTTTCTAAAGTCACAGAGCTTCTAGTGTTGAAACTAGGATGAGAAATATTTCAGTTAAATTCTAAAATTCTTGGCTTTGATCTACAACTTTTTTAAAATCATGTTACCAATTTTAAAAAAGAATTAAAGATTGTCTCATTTGTGTATTGTTGTAAAATACCTATCAATACTTAACACATTTAAAGAATTTTAAAAATATTAGTGCAAATACAAAAATGTATATAAACACAAGTTTTAATATCTTCATCTCAATAGACATCTCATTTAGTCTGTGGGATGGGACTATACAATTAGAGAAAATTTCTCTAGTTCTTAGAACAATATTGCCTCACAGTAGAACACTGTGGTTAAGACCTTACACTTCAGCAAAATTCACCTCTTCTTCCACTTAAAATATCAGTGAGGGAGTACCTTAAAACTTAACCAACACAACACTAAAATATTGTTTTAGCCATATAAATTTATCACTTGTATAAAGCATTCAATACTGGTTTGATGTTGGTACAAGAAGAAAAATTATTTCATTAAAATTATGTTTGGGATGATACAGTCAAGAATAACTGAAGTGTGTATATATCACAAGATGAAATTGGAAAAGTATCTAAGACAAAATTATGGGAAACCTGTAGAGTTTTGTTGACAAGTTTGTTTTTCATTGTAGAAAAAGTTATCTACCAATAGTGTTGGGGCATGAATATCATGATTTAGGACTTAATATTAGGGACATGATATCTCTCAGTACTTTTTTGTGGGATATAAGTCAGATGAATAAGAATAATGATAAAATCATTCCTTTCATTCAGTATTTTGCTTGAAATATTATCATTATAAATAATTATAATATAGATGTTAAAATCAAATTACCAAGATGTAAGTCAATACAATACTATACCTTGATATTACACTGTAAATTAATCATGTCATACAGGTCTAAGACTTTATAATCCCAACAAACTACTTTAAAAGGGTTCTGTGAAACTTAAACAAGAGCTTTAAAGGCACTATTACAAAAAGTGTTTTGTTTCATTTTCCAGTGGAGGAAAAATAATTGTTTACCTCTTAGTTCTTGCTATATCCACTACAGAGACTTTTCAGAGAAATTTTAACAAGTATCCAAGAGCAAATTCAGTATGTTAATAGAAAATTCATTCAAACAGACCTTTTCAAAGTAGAATGAATGCATAGAGTTTATGTTGTGAGGAAATATTTTAAATTATATCCATTCTTTTATAGTTGATGTTTATACACACATTTCTGTCTCTGCTAAAGGTCTTCCTAGTGGTTCTTCAAATTTGGTACACTATGTTAGGCATGAATTTAAGATGATTAACAAATTTTTACAGGGCAGGAAGAGGGATACCCCTGAACCCCCAAACCTGCCTGCTCTAAATAGGTTCTGCCATCTGCCACATCAAGACAAAACATATAAGTCCATTAATAGAAAGGAACTTTAATACAATTAGTGTGCAATACAGAAAAGATAAAGAATTTAGTTACTAAATCAAACACCTGAAGTTATCCATCCCCCTTGTGTATAAAAGTCCACCCTAAAGGGATTGGACCAAAGCAAGGCCTGAAAGAGCTGCCACAAGTCTAAAGCATATTCTGGTGGGGTCCCATAAAAAAGGGTTAGAAGGGGCCCTCCTGGTGGCACACTGGTTAAAGCATAGCACTGGGAAGCTAAAGCCACTTCAACATCAATTCCAATGCCGCCCGCCCTTGAGGTGACCACATGGTGAGGCAGACCTCTCCTGACCCGCCCGCTGCTCCCCTCAGCAGTGTACTTTGAAGATCTGCCTGTTTACCCCACTCTGTCTCTGCTGAATCCTCTTACCTCCCCTACACCTCTGGTCTGCACCCCAGTTCAAGTAAATAAAAAGGTCAGAAATGGCCAGACATGTCTGGGAGGAAATGAGCAAAATCAAAATCAAAATAAAAGCCACCATTGTCACCTCCCCACAGGTCTCACCCTCATCTGTTTCAGCCAGTCCAGGACCAAGAAACAAGAGCTGCTTTTTCACAAGTCTTTCTGCCCCACTGCCTTCCTCAAGCTTCCTCCTGGCTTTTCATCTTTCCATCCTCCTCAGTCTTCTCTCCAGATTCTTTTCCCTGCTCAGCTCCACCCTCTCTTGGATGGGGCAGGGATCCTGGAAACTCCACTTTTCCCAGGGACAACCCTGTTACAAAATGACCCATGCATGAGTATCATACCCACCACTTTTGAGTGTCAGGGGAACCCATGAATAGATGAGCTTCCCCCATCCCCCCATAATACTGTTACACTGTATTGTACAATCAACTTTAAGAAAGTTGACTATCAATGGGGGATGGGGGACCTGACTTAATCACATTAGTTTTTTAAAAACACAGGTTTTTCATAGATCCTAGCAGAAGTCAGAGAGATTTGTGTTTGCAATCGAGTCAATGCAAGGCAAGTTGTTTGTTGTGGTTAATAGCTGACAGCAACCTTTATGAGCTGAGACCAAATTTTGCAAACACGTTAACAAGATAGTGATAGGGACCAAGAACCACAAAAGAATGAGTTCTACCAACTGAAGAGTGTTGGGAGTGGACCTTTCAGATTTGAGCTTGCATGTGAGAGTGAGCTCACCAACACCTTGATTTGTAGTTCTATGAGTATGTGAGTACAAGGTCCACTTAAATCTATTTCTGACCCAGAGATCTGAGAGATAGTAATATCTCTCAGTTTGTCAAAAGATTTTTTATACTGCAAAAGAAAATATGTAGGATTTGTGTGTGTGTGTGTAAAATTTCCCCAAAGCATTTATGCAGTTAAGGCAACTTTTTAAAGTATATTTGATGAAGATTATTTGTGGTTTAAGATACAGCTGGGAGTAATTTAAATATTCTTCCCTTCAAATGCCTAATATGTTGTTATCTTTATAAGTTTTGATGAGATATGGACCATAATTTAGTAAATTATGTAATTTTCTACCACATCATTTGAAATATTGAATGAGGTCTCCCATTAGGAATATATGTATATACCTAATACATACAGTAATTTATAAAATATTACTTTATCATAATGTTTTTACTTAGAATTTTTCAAATCACTATATTCCATCTACCTCCTAAATAGAATATTAGATGACTTAATGTTTTAGGTTTCTCATGGGAGAATTGAGATAAAAGTGTACACATTTCAAAAGAAATTATTGTTCACATAATTATTTTAATGTATAAGTATTTTTAAAAGTAATAGAAGAAAATGCAATAAAATAGAATATTCCTATTTATTAGTATTAACCATTCCATAATTTTAACACTTATGCATTTAAAAAGAAATCTGCCTAACAACATTTAGGGAATAGAATATATGAAATAGTGGCTGATAGATCATCTTATGATGTTAAGATATTAGAGGAAAATCTAGAAATTACTTTTCCCATTCTGTTGAGAAGTAAAATATCTTTATTTTGATTTTCTTCCTTTCTATCTGGGATTTATTCAATTGGCTCTTATGTTCCACTCTTCCTAATTTATAATCAAGTATTCATTTGTGGTAGCTATTTCACAGTTACAGAATTTTCAAGTGCTTTGAGCTGTTAGAAAACTGGAAGGTTAAGAAGGAGATTCAGAATATAAGTTCAGGAAGTTGGATGCTTAATTGCTAATAAGAAAGAGTGATCTGCCTTGAGTCAGAGAGCTGGTGTTTTGTTAGTGGTTATTTTTATTATTATTAATTACAATGTTTTCAGAAAATATTATTTGAAAATTTATGTTCCATCACCGTGTATAAAAGTAGTAGTCATTAAAATAAAATTGGCCAATATCTTTTGGGGGGAAAAATTGGTGTTATGTGATAGGGGATTAGTGGAAGAAGGGGCAGGCAGACAATGCCATAGGCCTGAGGTGAGCTAGAAGCAGCCTTCCTTTTGGTTTTCAGTCAACCTAAGTACAGTTGCCAGATGGCTAGTGGGGTTTAGGAGTTTAATCTAGGGACATGGGGCAAAACTAAGTAACACATATGAGGATCTAATGTCTAGGTTGGTCATATTGCTGAAACCAATTGACCTAATTAGATGAGATTTTCAAATCTACTATCAAAGATTTGGTTGAACTTCTGTGGGTCCTGGTTCTCTTAGTGGTTTCTGTTTGCATGCTCAATGGTATTTACCTGCAGTTACCTGCTATGTTTACCTTAGTTCATTTTCCCCTATAAAAGCTACCAATACAAAACAATTCATTTGATGATCCTTTTGATACTAATTTGCAATATGTTAATTTAAAACTAGCATTAATTTGAACTATTAAAGGAGAATTTGTCTACAAATTTGTAATTAATAAGATAACAGAGGACATGCTTATTACTATAATGATAAAATTATTTAACAAGATCTACTCTCTATAAACAATGTGTATGTCTATCCCATTACAAATCATTCTTTACTAATAAAATATGTGTTATGAATAAGTGCCTTCTAGCTAATTTGCATTGCTCTGTAATTAACACACATAGTAGCAACATGTACCCTAACTTTTTCAAATAAGGAAAATATGATCATCCTTTAGAATTTAAGCTTTAAAATCCACACAAATACAGTGATAGTCAAAGATACTTTAATATAAGAGTGTGGCTACCAGATAGACTACCTGGTATTCAGCTTGAAAATATAATAAAGCATCAGTTAAACAAACTTTACTAACTCATAAATTAACCGGCATTCACTTTACTCAAAAACATGCTGAATCATAGGGCATTAACAGAGTCTCATTTGTAGTTTACCTTGTAGTTACTTGTACTTTGTATACATAAAATTGAGTTGTATTCATTATTATTGGTAATTTGTCCCACATCATTTTCCATTATAATTCAAAATACCTTTTTTTTTTTTTTTAAAGATTTATTTATTTATTCATACAGAACTGGGGTACAGGCCAGAGGCTCAGGGGCGGTGAGAGGCTTCACCAGAGACAGAGTGGGGAGCAGAACAGGCAGATTGACGAAGTACACTGCTGAGGGAAGCAGCGGGCGGGTCAGGAGAGATCTGGCTCGCCATGTGGTCTCCTCCGGGGCAGGCAGGAATCGAACTCATGCGGAAGTGGCTTCAGATTCTCAGTGCTGCGCTTTAACCCGCTGCGCCACCAGGGAGGGCCTCAAAATACCTTTTAACTCATAAGGTATCTTAACACATAAAATACAAATTAAAGGTACAGATGGCTGTACTCATAAAATAATATTGTCATGATGACAGTAGAACTTAGTGTTCCTAAAGGTGTATCCATGTTATGGACAAAATGTGTTTCCATTCATACTGCCTTATGCCATAACTTAATCACTTGACTTTATTATATCATCTTTAAATTCACATTCAGCAAGCCACCTTTTGATTATTTAGGTTTTCTACATGGCTTGACTACTACTGATATAGTAAAGGTTTAAGTTATACTTTTAATGAAAATTAAATAGTCTTAGATTTTATACAGTAACCTCTTGGAGTGTTAGATGAGTTTAGTCTCTATAGCTATCAATTATATACACTGAAAAACTCTTAAAAACACACACACACACACAAATAAGAGCTGTTGAAAAAGTAAAGGGAAAATAATGCTTGGGAGAAAACAAAATAGTGTCCATTATATTCTGATTCAGTTCCTCCTTCTAGGAATCATTCTCTTTTGGTTTTATGTTGTCTGATAATCTTGGCTGCTCTCATCTAAATCAATTATTTTCTAAAACATGGTAACTAGGATATATTTTAGAGTCATAATAATAGTGTAACATAACTTTGAATTGTATTCTGTCATTTAAAATTATCATCATTAACACTTCCCCCTACATACTCTTAGTAATTATTTCTGTGATTTCACCAATACCTAATCACATAGTGCTACTATAATTTCCTTGCCATTTTCATATTATGCCATTTTTTGTTTTAAGCTTCCATTTCCACTGAACTTATTTTTAAAATGGTTTCTGTATGTTCTATAATTGATTTTGTTTTGAACCTCATTGAAGGTTTTCACACAAATCTTAGATTTCAAGAGGTTTTTAATCTTGTTGCTGTCATCTGCCTCAGGATATCTCACATTTTAACATGTTTGCCAGTCACATAGAAATCTTGTTAAAATGTTGATTTGGGTCAGGATGGGGATCATATGTCTTTGTTTCTAAAAAGTTACCATATGGGCTTCCATTGCTGAACAAAATGGTCATATCCACTATTGACTATTGTTTCCACTGATTACACTAAAAACTCTGGACAGAATACAAAACACAATTACCCAAGAATGCAGAAAAACAAACAATAGCAAATAGAATGGGAATGGAAGTAAACTACAATCACAACAGTACAAGGAGCTAGCTTCCTCTCTTGTTTTCCTCCTCTTCCCCCATTCTTGATTATATTCAAAGGTAGTTTCAGTAATATAACATCATAGTGAGTACAGATAGTACAAATTCTGAGGGAAACCTCTTTCATCTCCAGAAGATCAGAAAAAAAGGGCTCAATTCACTTGGAAAATGGGAAGGGGAAAGAGTCTTTTTTCCTCTTTTTTTTTTTTTTAAGATTTATTTATGCATATGGAACTGGGGTACAGACCAGACGTGATGAGAGGATTCACCAGAGACAGAATGGGAAGCAGAACAGGCCAACTGATGAAGTACACTGCTGAGGGGAGCAGTGGGCGGGTCAGGAGAGGTCTGCCGCGCCATGTGGGTCACCTCCAGGGCAGGGATCGAACTCATGCTGAAGTGGCTTTAGCTTTAACCCATTGCACCACCAGGGAGGGCCCTTCCTTCTATTTTTAGATGTACAATGAGGATAGTAATGGAGATGTACTTTGCTGCATGATGGCAGTGTGAGAGGGGGACCTAAAACTCTTAGTGGAAAAACTGAAATTTTGACAAAAGAATAAGGAAAAGGCCCCTATGTGTGTAATCCCATTGCTGTTTCTCTTTTCATATTACATCTTCTTGAAGATAGCCCAAGTCTTAGAATTGTGCAGAGTACAGATGGCTGAAACACTGAATAGACTAAAATCCTGACATTTTTCAAAGAAAATTAGTATTGGGGGTAAAAAGACAGTGTGAGTGAAATACTAGAGAGGGCTAGTATTTTTTGTGTGAACTAAATTCATTATCAAGCTGTAAGTTAAAAATATATGCAAAGCATTGTGGTCAAATTTTGAGAACTATAATATAAAGATCAAGGTTAAGATGAAACCCTAAACTGCTGATATGCAGGATAGACTCAAAAGGGCACAATAAAATGTGGAAACTAAACTGTTATTGGAAGCACCAAGAAAGCTTCATCTAATAAGGCTTGCTACAGACTAGAAACACCACATCTACACATGGTTGTAACAATATTTAGCAATATATTACAGATAATCAGGATACAACCTGGAGTTACTTAGTGTATGAGAATGGAACAGCTATTGGGAGGAAATACTTAACAGATGATAACTTTGAGTTGAATAAATTGTTGAAATTATAAGAAATTTTAAAGTAGCTATAGCATCACACTGCAGACAATGCAAACACTTTTTTTGAATGGAAAAAAAGGTCATTCTGGTAGGGAAAGAAAAATAAAGAAATACTAAAATACAGAAAATTCCACTGAAAACACAATTATGTGAAAAAAAAATCATGGGGTGGACTCAAGTAGGATGTAGAAGGCAGGATTTAAAATAGACTAATAAAATGTCTCCTATTTAAAAAGAGTAAGCAAAACTGAAATAAATAAACATAAACTAAGGGATATGTGGGAGGACATAAAAAAAATCCAACATTTGTGCCACTGAAATCATAGATGAAGAATAGAATAGGTATGTAGAAAAAATTAGTTTGAAAAATAATGACTGAAAGCTTGCAAACTTGATAACTCAATGAAATT
The DNA here is from genome assembly GCF_000260355.1 of Condylura cristata. Taxonomy (NCBI): domain Eukaryota; kingdom Metazoa; phylum Chordata; class Mammalia; order Eulipotyphla; family Talpidae; genus Condylura; species Condylura cristata. Next base: position 20,550,425 of record NW_004567117.1, on the reverse strand, counting down.
TGAAAAAGATATACTAGATAGATATAATGCATTATTATATGCATTAATAGGCTATATTAATGTATATAATAATGAAAAACATAAAATAATGAAGCTGAAGAAAGAAAACAATCTTGAAAACAGCCAGAGATAAAGCATTACATGTAACTAAACAATAATTTTAATAACTACAAACCTCTTATAAGAAACCACTGGACTACTTATAAGAAGGCCACTGGACAATGGTATCATTTTTAAATGCTGAAAAAGAATTGTGTATTCAGTGAAAATTTCCCTCTGGAGAGAAGGTAAAACAAAGACATTGTTAGATGAAGAAAAACACTGAATTATTGTCAGCAGACCTGTTCTAAAATAAATGCTAAATGAATTTCTTCAAGATGAGGGTGGACGATACTAGAAGGAAATTCAGAAGTTCAATTATAGAAGAACAACCAAAACAGTAAATAGACTGTCACTCTATGAATTCTTTAAAATGGTATTTGATTTTTGGGTTTCTCCCTGGAGATGCAAAAAGTTAATGCACTACACTATGAAGCTCATAGGAATTCAATACCCTGCCAGGGAGCTGACCCTCATGTGTGGCAGGCCACCCTCCTGACCCACCTGCTGCTCCCTTCAACAATGTATTTCAGTAGAACTGCCTGTTCTGTTCTCCACTCTGTCTGTGATGAATCTTCTCAACCCCTGCCCCACACCTCTGGCCTGTACCCCAGTTCTGTAAGCATAAAAAATAAATCTTAAAAAAAAGATATTTAAATTTTGAAGCAAAAGTTATTGTCTGGTGGGTTTTTAGGTCAATATAGATAGGATCTATAGGAGGAAATTATCTGGTAATTTCCCATTTATTTAAAATCAAAAAAAGAAAGTTATCCAGTAATTTCCCATATATATTAAAAAATCAAACAATATATTTCTAAATAATCTGTGGGTAAAACATGACATTCCTAAGGAAATTAAATAATAATTTTAAATCAAATAAAAATGATAACATAGCATATAGACATTTGTAGGCTGTGCCTACAATAAGGCTTTCAAGAACATTATCAGTGAATACATATGCTGCAAAAAATGAAATATCTCAAATCAATCTCCTATCTAAGGAACTTAAAAAAAAAACTATTGAAAGCAGAAAATTAAAATTAGTTAACTCCTGTAATCTCAGTAAGTCTGAGATACCCCTTTGCCTGGGATCCAAAGGTTTCAGAATGGCTTGTATAGTGTCAAGAGTCTCAGAGAGGGTTGCTAAATGAGTCTCCGTAGTTTACTAGTTCTGGAATCTACTGAGGTGTATCTTCTCATGCAGTATCCTTCTGCTTGTGCTTCTGAGCCAGATTTGGTAATTTTTTGGGGGGGACTTTGATATCATGTGATGAAGTCAACTGTTCTGAAGTGGTTGTGTGATTGTTTCACACTTGTATGCATTGGTCTTCAGCCAGTTATATTGATCATAAACTGTGTTAGATGTAAATAGATATATAAAATATTCCATTCAGCAGCAGGAATTTCCCAAATTGTTTGATTTTAGCTTCCCAGTTTTCTTAGCATTAGATTTTAGGAGAAGTATTGAAAGCCTGACTACTTCTCAGGGGCTTATAAATATGTGGGCTATATTTTATTTCTTCTACCATTCTTCAACCCCTGAGGGGTTATCTTATTAGAAATATGAAAAAGAATCATAAAAATATATTCAGGTCTATTTCTTTTGGCATAAACATTATATGGTGTTTGCTCCAAGCTTTAGTTTTCTGGAAGCTTTTGAACTTTCAGCCTTAAACCATCAATTAACTTTTGAAATTTAAGATCCAATAGTTTAATGTATTTTTAATAAATGTGTTTTCAGTATTGCAACATCTCCCAAGGATAGCACAATGGAATGCCCGAACAACCTGGTTGCACAGAAATTCAACTGAAAATATTTGTTAACACTTAAAAAATTCTCCAAATGTCTGTGAAATATGGAGAGCAAATAATAGATATATGTCATGGTTATTATGATGGTTAAATGAGACAGTAATGGATATGTCAATTTCTAACAATTAAGATTTCAGTGTTAATTCTTCCCTTTTAAGTTTTTTTCCTGAAATAAGTACAATGTGTTTTATTTATAAATGAGAACAAATTAACAATGTACAGTATTTTAGAAGTCAAAAAATGTAGTACTGAATACACAGACTCTTATTTCTCTTCCAATTTAGACTTTTTAGCTTTAATTAAAAAGACATCACTTTATAATCTAAAATTATTTACTTATTAAAATTAATACTTCCATAAACAATACCAAAAAATGAGACAAGGTATATTTACAGAACGGTATGTTAGTTATACCAGGTCCCTTTACAGGGGATTCCCAGCACACTCTCATCTCCAATGATACACAGCAATTCTTATTTAGATGTACATATTCATCTACTCATCCAACACTGTAACCCCTATACTTCTTGATGGTTTCTTTCTGATATGAATGGGCATGTTGAGTTGTCTGCTTCTTAGAGCAGACATTTACCTTCCTCATCCACCAGATATTAGAAGAGAACAAGAGTTATGAAGATGACTAATTTGACCCACTCTTTGGGGGTTTGGGGGGTTTCCAAGTTAAACTCTTTCATCATCATATCTGTAATTAGATGAGTATCCACAGGCTCTTTTTCACACCTTGCTGAAGCAGAGTTTTGAAAAATAAAACCACAAATTCAGCTGTTCCTCAGAAGAAGTTATCAAAGATAATCTCCATAAGTATTGGCTGACACTTAATTTAGTTGAAATGTAAACCATTATCACCTCTTTTCTTCAGTAAATACAATTTGTCATAAACATGAATACTGAAGAATCATCTATATCTACAGAGAATGTAAAATAATCTCAGCATTTTTTTCAATTATTTTCTAATTTATTCATGAAAAGAATGTACTTGGAGAGGCTTAAAAGCAGTAGTGTAGGTAACATCTGACTTCCATTCTTTTTTAGTACCTATAATGCATGACAGACTTTGATCAAAACACATTTTTAAAATCTATATGGAAATTTCTTTGTATTTATTATTTGGGTTTTAATTATCTTGCTGTTTTTTTCTTTCCTTTTTTTTGGTGCAAATTTATGCCTCTACCAATTTTGAGAAGTTTTTGCCCATTCTTCAAATACATGTCCTGCATCATCATTCTCTGTCTCCCTTCCTTATGGAATGTCAGTGACTCCTGTTGGGGTGCAAAGGCATTTACCCCATAACATTCTGGGTTCTATGCGGTAAATACCCAGACTAACATCAGACCAATTAATAAGAAATAAGGTGAAAAAGAAGTTTAATCATAATATGTATACTTCCACTATTCTTGGGATAAACCCAACAAAATGAGTACCTTCCCATATGGTTTCAGGCCTTTCTTGAGCAGCTTAGCTAGGACAAAGGAAATTGGAGGGTAGAAGGAATGGAAGGTCAGGTTAGGGAATTTGCAAAGGGAAGCACCTTAAACATAAGTATGTAGACTAAAGTTCTGTCTTGTCAATTGAAAAGTGAGAACTTTACATTGAAATGCCTTTTTAAAGGAACCCTCCACTCAGAGGTCCTCTGATGATAAAAACTTTTTGCCAAAGACATTTTGAGGGGGCAAGTGTTTTGTTTCCTTGCACCCAACAAATATTGAAGCTCTGCTAATTCTTTTTGATACATTCTCTCTCACTTCAGAATTGGTGGTTTATTTTTTATAGGAATTAATTTTTTTATTTTTAAGTTTTTTTGATATATTCATTGTGGTCTCCTTTACTTTTGTATACTGTATGGTCTCTCCATGAAGTCCCCACCATCAGTTCACCTGTGTCCCATTACCATAGTCCCTTGTGTTCTTTCCACCTTGTCTTATCCTTCCCCATCCTCCTTCCCTATAGAATATCTCTGATCTGTAGTTACCTGATTTTGATTTTTACTTTATTATAGGCACTTTTCTTTCTGATTCTGTTTTTGTTTTCTCTACATTCCTCCTATAAGTAAACTATAAGTAAATAAGTAAGACCCCCTTTTTTTTTTCTGACAGCAGGAATTTAAACTACATGTGCATCACCCCTTTTTTCTGGCCAACTCCTATACATTCTTCAAGTCTCACCTCAGGAGATGCCCTTTTAAGAACTAAAGATAGGCTTCTGTCTCATTAGTATTCCTTCTTAACGCTTACTTTATGATAATACATGTGTTAATGTGATTATTTAATTAAAGTTTGTCATTCCCATGAGGTTACTTTATGGAACAGGCAAGAGTTTAAGGTTTTTTCCATAATTGTATAGCCCTTGCCATGAAGCAAGCAGAAAGTAAAGTTTCAGTAAAAACTTAGGTCTTGTTACATCAGACTATTGTTAGCCCATACATATGTGTTTATAATTAACAAATCAAATTATTGCCTCTCCTTTTATCCTTACCTAATTGAACTCTAAATGGATTGAACAAGAATTTATCTATGAATCTATTCTGTTCTGAAATGTCATTTTTTATCAATTGGTTTAAAAATATGAACTTCACAGAAAAAAAGATACTTTTAGTTTTCTTTCCATTCTCTTAATTTTAAAGGTATGAAAGTGAAATAGTATATTGACTATTACTGAAATTTCCTAATCAATCTCATTGTGTATTATAATTTTATGTCAGTATTCTTTTATATAGCTTTCTCCATCCACACATAATTCTGCATAAATGATAATAATGACCTGCACAAATCACCACTTCTTATACAGAAAACTGGGGTACAGGCCAGAGGGGCAGGGTCAGTGAGAGGATTCACCAGAGACAGAGTAGGGAGAAGAACAGGCAGATCAACAAAGTACACTGCTGAGGGGAGTAGCGGGCACCTCAGGAGAGGTCTGCTTCCCCATGTGGTCACCTCCAGGCCTGGCGGGGATGGAACTCATGGGGAAATGGTTTTCGCTTCTTAGTGCTGTGCTTTAACCTGCTGCACTACCAGGGAGGGCCAGAATTTTCTTTTTTTAAGTAAAAGATTAATCATTATGCACTTGACCACAATGTCACAATAATTGACTTTCTTGAAGCAATGCTAGTAAAGAATTCTAGACAAGGCAACATATATACTAAGGTGACACATATGGAATATGAAATGCATATGACTATGTATAAGAATGTCATATTTACTTTAATGCAGTGGCAAGATCAAAACTTATTTTGGAGTACATAGGTACACCAATTTGTTAAATATTTCTTTTGAGAAAGCTATCACTTATTTTGTAAACACTAGCATTTTAAAAAGAGAAAATATGGTATTATGATTTTAAAAGGTTGCCATCTATCTATACAGACCAAAAATTTATATACACTGAGTTTGGCCTCCTCATTACTTTGTACTAATAGAATCAACAAGATCTATAACTTCTATTTTTTCCTAGCTGCCTGAATTTTTATGTGGATAAATATTAATTTAGTTATTTGTGATTCTCTTTTGATTCTTTTTATTAATTTCAATTTTGAGAAAGAATAATTAGAACATATACAGGTGATACCATTTGTCATAATGAAATCCATAAATTACACATTTGAGGAAAATGGTGTAGTTATGCTTTAGTGTTTCATGAAAGCTGTTAGTAATTTCTTATTTTTTCACTTTCATCTGTCAGTGATTTATCACAGTGATCTAATTACAAGATTCTGGTAACTAATTTGGAAATCCCTTCTTACTATAAACTTTCAATCAGATTGAATTTTAGGTGGGCATTAATATCTGTTTGTTAAATCTTAGCTTTTTTTTTTTAAAGATTTATTAATTTATTCATATAGAACTGCAGTACAGTCCAGAGACGCAGAGGGTGAGAGGATTCACCAGGAACAGAGCAGGGAGCAGAACAGGCAGATCAACGAAGTACACTGCTGAGGGGAGCAGCGGGCGGGTCAGGAGAGGTCTGCCACGCCATATGGTCACCTCCGGGGCAGGCGGGAATTGAACTCATGCAAAAGTGGCTTAAGCTTCTTAGTGTTGTGCTTTAACCTGCTGCGCCACAAGGGAGCTCTTTAAAAGATATTTGCATTTAGGCTAGTAGTTTCTATATTAATTACCCTGTAAAAAGTCACCCATCACCCTATCATACAAAAATTATGAAGGTGGGAAAGCTAACACACTAGCTCTTTGAAAACAAACTAGGTAATGGAAATGTCCAACAACTTTTGATATTTGAATTTTGAATAAAGGCATGCCATGATCCTAGGATTGATTATATATTTTTCCTAAGCATTTTATAAGAAATAATATAAAGGCAACAATTTATAGCTGCTTTCATTCTTTATTCTTCCTTTGTTTTTACTATAAACAATGAATTTTGAAGGGTAACAACTTTGTTTGCAGGAATACTTTGTTTTTGCAGGTGTCAGCAAAAAAAATTTTTTTTTACCTTTTCAATCTTTTTAAATTTTATATA
>NW_004567117.1:20536602-20543873 GCF_000260355.1 Condylura cristata | reverse complement strand
GGGAATCAAACTCATGCGGAAGTGGCTTTAGCTTCTTAGTGCAGTGCTTTAACCCACTACGCCACCAGGGAGGGCCAAATTTTATATATTTTTAACATTATTCTTCATTTTGTACATTTTTTCATCTTAGTTGTAATCCCTGTGGACTTCCTACCACCATTTTACTCATGTGCCATCACCATAGTCCTGTGTGCTCTTCCCACTCCCATTTTGGTCTTCTACTCCTCTTTTTCCCCATTGAATGTCTCTGGTTTATAGTTGTTAGTTGATGTTCTTGTTTTACTTTATTATAATTTCTATCTATCTATTTATATATCTATATTTATATCTATATATTCTTGATCACTTACACTCCTACTGTAAGTTTAACCATCTGGTATTTTTCTTTTTCTTTCTGGCTTATTTCACTAAGCATGATCTTTTCCAGTTCCATCCATGTTGCCAAAATGGCATGAAGTTTATCTTTTTGATTGCTGAGCAATACTCCATTGTATATATATGCCACATCTTCTTGATCCAGCAATGAATTTTGAATGCTTAAATAAGTCTAACCAAGATTTAAGAGTTCTAATATGCAGTCTGAATATGTTGGAAATATGTACATGTGATACATGCACATCATAATATACAACATCTCCCTCACCAGAGTTAATAATTGCAAGAGAAAAAAATGGGTATGTTGTGGGGAGGGACATATAAGTATGTGAATTTTGAACAATGTAGAATAAATTAGACAAATCGAGGAAAGTGGCAGACTTAGAAATAATCCCCCCAATCTTTACTCATCTTTTGATCTTTCTCTTCTGGTATATTGGTTTACCATTGTACAGGTACAATATCCATATATATTTCTTTACTCAGTAACCCTCGATGCTAGAGCTTTTGAAAATAGACTTAGTCTGGTCAGTGGAATCTATGAAAAATCTTTTGTGAGACCAAATAATTCCCTCATAAGTAAAGAGATGACAACACTTTCTTTACTGGATCTGGCACCACATTGTGTGAAACCTGGGACTTCTGAAGTCATTTTCCGATGATCAGAAAGAAAGAGTTGACAGGGGGTAAGGTGGCAGAAGAGACCAATGGAAAATACACTCTTGATAATACACTCTTGACTCAATAAAATCTGAGCAGCTTTGCCTCAAAAACTTTGTTTATAAAATGCTAACTAATTAATTTTAAAGTAATCATTCTGTTAATTGCATAATTTTTTCACAAATATAGTAAGATTTTATCTCATCTTACACATGTACACATACATAAATACAAAAAGTGTTTTTTCTTCAGAAATATGTAACTCATTTTTCCAAATATTTACACAACTCAGAATTTAGAGAGTGTAACATAACTACTGTTTTCCCACTGACAGTATATGCTAAAACAATGTAACTAGACTTGGTAGGTATACACCCAAATATTTATGGAATTTTCCTGTATAATCACATATGTACAGGACATTGTGAAATTATGCCATAATTATATAGTCATATTTTTAAGGAAACACAGCTAAGGTTGAATTCTTTCTTCCTGCTATGATTATAAACTATTTTAGTTTACTCAATGGTTTTTAAGCAAAATTTCCATAACTTTTAAATAACATGGAATACTTATGACTCATAGGCCCCAATGGATTCCTTGGCTTTTTTTCCCCATATTTTTATAATTGCATATATATAAATCAGTTTTGCTTTATGTGCCAGACCTATGTATAAAATCCCATTTGTAATACTTCAAAAATGCAAAGTAGGGCCCTCCCTGGCGGTGCAGTGGGTTAAAGCACCGCACTAAGACGCTAAAGCCACTTCCACATGAGTTCAATCCAGCCTGCCCGGAGGTGATCCATATGGCTCCTGACCCGCCCGCTGCTCTCCTCAGCAGTGTATTTTGACAGTCTGTCTGTTCTGCTCTCCCACTGTCTCTGGTGAATTCTTTCACCACCCCTGCACCTCTGGCCTGTACCCCAGTTCTGTATGCACAAATAAATAAATCTTTAAAAAAAATGCAAAGTAATTCCTATAATGCTCTGAATGACAGCAAAGTACTTCTTTAGAGTGGAAAGTAGGTAGGTGAATGTATCAAGTGCAAAATAACTTTAAATCACTATCAGATCAGTTACATATATGTTTAAAGAAATACATTATTTCTATTTTAAACAACCAAAGCCTAAACTTTCATTCACTATTTTTACATTAATGCTTTGGACTCTTCCCTTGACCTGATCAAGGGAACAAGATTTAGAAGACTGTGCACTCTGTGAGCTAATGAATTCTACCAACAATTTAAATCATATATTTCACATGTAATATATGGGTAATTCTATCTTAATATATGAATAATGACACTTTCACTCATAGAAATATCAATTACAATAGAATTTTTATCAACTTGTAATTATTTTGACAGCTATTTATATAAGAGCACATGGAAGGTATATGATCATTTATATCACTTTTCCAAATGCATTACTTTTTTTTTTTTTTTTTTTACGATTTATTTATTTGTACATACAGAGTTGGGGTACAGGCCAGAGGCACAGGGGCGGTGAGAGGCTTCACCAGAGACAGAGTGGGGAGCAGAACAGGCAGATCGACGAAGTACACTGCTGAGGGGAGCAGCGGGCGGGTCAGGAGAGGTCTACCATGCCATGTGGTCACCTCCTGGGCAGGCGGGAATTGAACTCATGCGGAAGTGGCTTTAGATTCTCAGTGCAGTGCTTTAACCCGCTGCGCCACCAGGAAAGGCCCCCAATGCATTACATTTTAAAAGACTTAATTTATATTCCAAGATTTTATTTTCATGTTATCTGCTACAGATGGCCTTTAGACATCTTTATCAAGAGACAAGCATTCTCAGCTCTTATAAATTATGGTGAATAAGTATCAATCAATCTGTTTTTCCTCTTATATAGAATGTAATTCCACACAGAAAACTGCTGTTTAAAAATCTGAATACCTGCCAAAACAGAGTTGTTGAAATTCATTGGATACTTTCTATATTCACTGAATCATATATACATATTCTGCTATTTAAATTTTAAATTAAAAAAAATCACACCATATTTAGTCTGAATAGGAAACCAAAAGAGGTCAAACAACAAGCAAAATTATGCTTAAAATGTCTAAATACCTGAGTTGTCTGGATTCAAGTATGTAACAATCATAAGAAAATTTTAAAATACATATTTTGCAATAGAGAAAATGAAATAAAATAAATATTTTGAACTTTGTTCAAAGATTTTAACCACAATCTCCTTAGACTTATTTATTTCTAAATCAATGGAACTTTAACTGAAAATATACCAAAGAACATATAATCTTGAAAAAGTCTGTTAGATATAGAGGGAAAGCTTAAGTATGTACCCTGTCATTTATTAACTTTATCACTAATATAAGCTGCTTGATGTTTCCTATAATATTTGTTATGTATTATAAAATATTAGGCAATAAATATTTGCTGAATTAATTAAATTTGAGAGTCAAGTTACCACTAATCAAGGTTTTAGGAGGACACAGTTAGGAGTTACTGTATTGGAAATATATTCATTTTCCCTTGAATCTCCTTCAGTCTCTGCAAACAGAGTACCAATAATAGTACATTATGGTTATATATCTGAGGTCACAAAACTATTTTATTACTTGAAAGAGTATAGTCTGAAAACAAATAATCCAAGTATATACCTACACCTACAGACATATATATATATATATATATATATATATATATATGTATATACACTATATGTGTAGAATTATATCTTATAAAAATATATAATCTCTGTGGGTATACTTATACACACATGCATGCATACATATAAATTTTCAAACATACAAAATTGTAACTATTCCAGTAATGAATTACTCTGGCATTCTAGTTTAGTCACCTTTCTGCAAGCAATTGATACAGTTCTCTTCAATTTCAGTTTTTTCTACAATACTAGTATTTAGTGACAATTTCAAGGCATTCAGTGGATGACAAAAAGATGAATAACTATGGCTACCCAGTATATTCTAAGATATTGATAGCACCAAGTACTGGTGGTAACATATAGCAACAGGAACTCTCCTTCCTTGGTGATGAAAATAAAAATGATTCAGCTACCTCAGAAGACAGTCTGGCAGCTTCTTACAAAACTAAATATATTCTTACTGTATAATCCAGCAGTTGTGTGCCTTTGTGTTTACTCAAATTAGCTAAAATCTTATGTCCAGGGCCTTCTCTGGTGGCGCAGTGGGTTAAAGCACTGTACTATGAAACTTAAGCCACTTCTGCAAGAGTTCGATCCCTGCCTGCCCCGGAGGTGATCCAGATGGCAGACCTCTCCTCACCCGCCTGCTGCTCCCCTCAGCAGTGTACTTTGTCGATCTGCCTGTTCTGCTCCCCACTATGTCCCTGGTGAATCCTCTCACCTTCCGTATCTCTGGCCTGTACCCCAGTTCTGTATAAATAAATAAATAAATCTTAAAAAAAACAAACAAACATATCCATACAAATAACCTACATGAGGATGTTTATAACAACTTATTCATAACTCCCCTGACTTGAAAGTAATCAAGATCTCTGTCCTTCAGTAGGTGAGTGAATGAATAAACTGCTGTACATGAAAATAATAGAATATTATTTAATGTTGTAGAAAAATTAGCCAGAGAAAAGGTAAATGCACATTACCAAGTGAAAAATGTCAATCTGAAAGGGCTACGTGATATATAATTTCAACAATATGACCCTTGAAAAATTCTGAACTAGGGAGACAATAAAGGATTGTAACACTTAGAGAGGAAGGAGTTGTTAAGTAGGTAGACCACAGAAAATCTTTAGGGCAGTGAAACAACTTTTTGTGATTCTATACTGATAAATATATATTATATATTTGACCAACCCATAGTGTATAAAATAACAAAAGTGAATAAACTGTGGGTTCTTCATAGTTAAACAGTGACAGTTTAATTTCATCAGTTGTAACAAATGTACCACTCCAGTATGAGATGTTAGTAGTAGGATTTTTTTGCATAGGCAGGAGATATATGGGAAGGCATATATTCTATGCCTTCCATTTAATTTTTCTGTGAACATAAAATTGCCCTAAAGTATAAGTATTTTCTGAAAAAAAAGAAGGGGGTAATGTTTAGAAAGGTGTGTAGAGTTTCAAGAAGCAAAATACATATGCTTTGGCAATTTATTAATGGACATTATTCTGGATAAGAAAAATATTGTGGAAGATGTAAGCATGATGTATGGACATTATTTTGTTAGAGTGATAGCAGACATTTTGATAGGTATATTTGAAAAATTATTTTTTTGTAGGATGACAATAGTTTCATTGGGCTGAAAAGAAGGAATACACTTAGTACAGGGAGCTACAATTTGAAAGGCACACATGTAACAGTTTTGTGGTCCATTTTGTGACTATAATGCCATTGTCTTATATAGTTGTGTGGTTTTAGAACTAATTAGAATGTTTGATTTACCCTCATGCTATAGGTAAAGGAAATTAGATGTAGGATAAAACAATAATGGATAAGTTTGCTCACATAATTTTTAGTTCAATTTTTTCTTTTACTCAACTATAGACATTCTTGAGTGGTGAGAGTTTAAGTTTTATTCAGTTGGCCATTGTTGATAAGTTCTTATGTTGATCAGTAGAACATGATCTTAAGATCAATATGACAGAAGTATGCAAATCGTTATGGCCATATTGGAGAGATTTAATAGTGGAAACACTATTGTTTATAGGGAAGACATCTTAGGATAGTTGCACTAAAGATGGAAAGAGAGATTTGGCATAAACTTAGACTTGAATCAATTTGATGTTGTAACCATTATGCTAGAGACAAATCTCTAAACACTTCACAAAAGGACCAGAACATAGAAATCAGAGTTCAAGGCAGCGTTGGATCATATTAGCTCTTAAAGCAAGCCCATATTGACAGTTGTGGTTTAAACATAAATACTAAGAAAATAATCGTTAAGAGGATAAGATGGCTTTTGTAGTAGCAGTAGCTATGGAGAAAGAGGACAGAAAAGCCTGGATTCCTAGTGCAATAATGTTACAGAAAGTAGGGGAAAGATGAAGTAGATTTGTGCCTGAGGTTATATAGCACACGGTAATAAATTTTGGAGGAGAATATTAATCTTGAAGATTTTTAGTATATTAGTGAATGTTTTCCAGCTAGGAAGAAGCAATGAGGGTTAAAAATTGAGAGACCAAACTGGATTGGCAAGTAATGCTTCTAAGTTTTCTTTTTGAAAATTAAAAGGATCTTAGGGAGAAAAATCAGAAATGCTATTCCTTGTATTCTCAGCATCTTGTATTTATTCAAATATTATGAGTAAAGCCACTTGGACTTGGTTCACATTCAGTTAAGAGGAGCAGATAGAGTTTGCTAAGTGCTTTCATGCTATTATTTATATTAGTGAAATCTGCATATTATTTGTTGCTACTACTGTATAATATAGTTTATCACAAAAGTGAACTAAGAAATATAAATGATTTTCTGAAGAATAAAAACAATAAAATTAATAATAAAGTGAACTGAATAGATGAAAGTGTTGTGATGTGTTGGGAAAAATGGATTTTTGCTAACAAATGTCAAAAGGCATTACAGAGAAAACATGATGATGACTGTCTAAAAATTAAATTTTGGAGAATCTGACAAGATGGCAGCATAGTAAAAACTCTAGGTTCACTTTTTCCATCAGTTCACAACTAAATTGCAACAGAACAAAGTCAGTAACCACTGAAAGATAAACAGACAAATACAGTATATACCAAGGGCAATGATATGTTAGAAAGGGCTAAGAAAACTTACCTGAACCAAATTTAGTGATAATGGAGCATTATAACCCATGAAAAGGGAGGGTCTGCTGTATGAATAACCTGCCATTTGTCAACTTGGAGTCACATTCTTCAGAGACCTGGCATTGCACTTTAGAGGGGAGGCACAGTGTTAGTATCCAGAACATAGTGTGCTCTGTTAGAGAACTATAGCAGTAGGGTGCAGAGTGATTATTTCTGACTTGAGCCATAAGTGCCCAATACAGAACAGCTGGAACTGGAACTGCTGGGGAGAACCAAGTCAGATCACCAGTGTCTCCTCACAGAAGAGATTACTACTTATAGCCCAAGGGTGTGATATACAATATGCCTGCCATCTTCCTGCCCAGAACTCATGCTGAGACAACAATTGAACAGTTTACTAACTAGAATCTAAGCATCTGTTAATTGGAGCAAACACTGCAGCATAAGATTTTGTACTGGAAAAAAAAAAAAAAAA
>NW_004567117.1:20518188-20536482 GCF_000260355.1 Condylura cristata | reverse complement strand
AAGAAGAAGAAAAGAAAAAAAGAAAGAAAGAAAAAGAAAAACATTATCCACTGAGAAGCCAGTCAGAGGAAGGTATCCCCCCATACAACTCTGGTGCCCACAGCATTGTGGCTTGAATTCACTGCTTGAATCCCTGATGTCTCCTAGTCATGACCCTTGGGTGCCCTACTACTCTGGTTCTTTGATACCTGTACTCCTTACTGGTACCAGTTCCCTGATTACTTCAGTGGGTACATAGGCAGAATTCTGAATGATGGTTCATATTATAAATCTATAAAAACTAAAAATGAAGAGTCAGAAGATATTAAAAATTCTGGAACAAAAATGTCCCAAGAGAAATCTCAATCCAACAGAAATGTGAACTTTGCCTGAGGAGGAATTCAAGGTAACAGTGGTAGCAATGCTCACAGAAAAAGGAGATGAAAGTTATGCTGCTTAGAAAAAATAGATATACAGCACACCCTAAAACTAAAGCACACACACACACACACACTATACTCATGAGGGCCCCAAAGCAAACACAAGAAATGGAGAGAATTAGTGAATTTGCAAGTATATTGGCAGAGAACTCACAAATAGAAAGTCAGAGAGAAAAACAAAAAATTGTAAATAATGCAGATCCCTTTGGAGAGCCCAAACAAGTATCTGAATCATGGGGTGCTAAGAAAGAGTATGGAAAATTAAAAGACAATAATTGCTGAAAACCATCAAAATCTGGGAAATGAACTAAGCTTTGTGACCTAAGAAGACCAAAGAGTTACAAAGAAAATTATGCCAGACAAACAGACATTAAAGGTTCTAATAAAACCTTTTAAAGTCAATAACAAGAATGCAATATGAAAACAAATAGAAGAAAACACCAACTAGACTTGTCAATGAACTTTTCAGAAGAATGAGTGAAAGCACTGAAAGGGCAGGAGTTATTTACTTAAAGAAAAAGATTTCCAATCTAAAATCCTTTACCTGCAGTTACACATGTAAGAAAGGAATAGTGATGAACTTTACCAAAAAACAAAGAATTTATCAATACCATATGCCAGTGAAAGAAATGTTAGGATTTTTTTTTTAATAAAGCAACAGAGTAACAATTATAGTGTGTTTTGGAAAACTAAATTCTGACATTTTTTACCATTTCCTTCGTGCTTTTAGATAGCGCATCTTTTCAAAGGCCTTCACTCTTTCACTTTAACTGATGTTATTTCTATACATTGACTTTACCGTAGTTCAAGTGTCCTCCAAAAATTGGGGGATGTTAGACCAGCACTCAGTCCAGGAACATTCTAATGTGGTAAAAGGGGTAAATTAGAAATTAAAGGGGTAAATAAATTGGGAGGACATTACTCATTGATAATGCAAATTATTTACCAACTATCATCCACTTTCCTGATTGTTACCTGGTATTGTGCTGGTCAGCTCTTCTGATTTACGCTGTAAGTTTATGTCTTTCCCAAGAGATTTTTAAACTTTAATTGAAATAAGAAACAAAAAGCATCAAATGAAATTGAGGAGACTCTAAAATGAGGAAATAGTGAACAATTACAATTGAAGTTCAAATAAATGTCACTATTCACTTTGAAAAAGATGAGCATATTCCTCATGTTGAAAATGTTTTTCTTTAGAAAAACACGAGACAACACATGACACTGTCAGATTTGATTTTGCATATCTGTAACATCTGTAAGTGTGACAAAGTTTGGCATTCAAAAATTCATATACTATATATATATATATATTGGACAGATCAAAATATGTAGTGCCCCAGAGCAGATTGGCAATTTAGTGACTCCTTAACAGATATCACTTAAATGTTTTTGCAGACTTTACTTATTTAGTGTGTCTAAGGAAAAATTGATGTTCTATTTACAAAATGTCTATTTCTTTGTTTTCATATAAAAATATTAGCAATAACTTTAACTGCTTTGAAAGAATGATTATTTTAGTTGGATTTAAAACTTGATGATTCAGGGTTAAACTAGTCAATAAGTTAGTATTAATATGTGTCACACACATATGTACGACTGCATGTGTGTATATATACACTTTTCATTGTGCCAATATGTACACATATGTAAATAAAATTATTAGAGTTAAAAAATACTTGTTTTCTTTTTAAGGGAGTAATTTTGCAAGTTGAGTAAAAAAAAAACCTGTTCATGAAGTAATGTGAGAATAATAAAACTTAAAGATGGCTTTAAGTATGTATTGTCTTATACATTAACAGACTAGGAAAGAAGTTCCCAGTTGAAAGTAGTATGGTAAAATTTAATTTGGATAGCTACTAAAACAACTATATTCTATAAGTTAAATAGTATAAAGTACCATTTAAAAAATATTTATTTATTTATGCATACAGAACTGGGGTACAGGCCAGAGGTGCAGTGGCGATGACAGGATTCACCAGAGATAGAGTGGGGAGTAGAATGAGCCGACAGTCAAAGTACACTGCTGAGGAGAGCTGGTCAGGAGAGGTTTGCTGTGTCATATGGATCACCTCTGGGGTGGGGATCAAACTCATGCTGAAGAGGGTTTGGCTTAGTGCTGTGCTTTAGCAGGCTGCACCAGCAGTGAGGGCCCTAAGGTACCATTTTTAAAAATAAATCCTACCAAAGTTGCATTGATTACATGTCCAACAACAGAGAAAAAGTGCATGGTTTTTTTTGTTTTTTTTTTTAAGATTTATTTGTGCATACAGAACTGGGGTACAGACCAGAGGCTCAGGGGCGGTGAGAGGCTTCACCAGAGACAGAGTGGGGAACAGAACAGGCAGATTGACGAAGTACACTGCTGAGGGGAGCAGCGGGCGGGTCAGGAGAGGTCTGTGGTCACCTCCTGGGCAGGCCGGAATCGAACTCATGCGGAAGTGGCTTTAAATTCTCAGTGTTGTGCTTTACCCCGCTGTGCCACCAGGGAGGGCCCAAAAGTGCATGGTTTTAATATATGTTTGTTTGAGGTACTTAATTCTCGATGTGGTTTTGACACTTCCCCTTTATGATTTTATTTGAATTAATAACTTGTTTACAGATTTCAAAATAAGTAAATAGAATAGGATACTAACTAGAAATATAACAAGAACAGTACCTATTTTTATTACTTTATAAAATAAAGTAATTTTTTGGATATATCAGTGCTTATTGACAGTTTAGGAATACCATATTAGGCTATACATTAGTATCCTGGAAATTTTAATTAATATTTAGTATGTAGACTACACATTTTTCATCAAGTTTTTTGGTTGACAAATATTCATTTAATTTTGATATTTTCATAGCAAATTATTTTTTCATTAAGGGTGTTGAAAATAGGGCCTCCCTGGTGGCATAACAGGTTAAAGCGCAGCACCATGAAGTCCTCTGCAGTCACTCCAGCAGGAGTTCAATCCCAGCCAGGGAAGTAACATTCACTCCCTGCACCTCTGCCTATACCCCAGCTCTTATATGCGTAAATGCATATTTTTTTAAAAAGAGTATTTAAAATAACTTGAAATATTGGAAACACAAAACCTGACACACAAAAATATATTGAGAACATTTGTAGACAGAATAATAGTTTCTGAAAATTTCATCTTAATCTACAAGAAAAAAAGGTGGGCTCTATAAATTATAAAAAAGAAATTATTCTCTCATCGATGAAGAAACTATAAACATTTTATAATAGGTGAAGTGGAAAAAATAGCAGGTACTAAAACTAAGAAGCTAGGGAAATTTGAAAAAAGAACAGCACATCTGGAGAGCAGAATGAGTTAGGAAAATTTGTGAGAAAAAGTTATAAAATTCACAGGACTAAGCTACTAGTGGTCTAAGTTAATGTTGATAATATGTATTTTACTTATATAGATATTAAGTAAAAAAAATCTATGTAAAATATCTATGCAGTAAAATTTTCTCCCTTTTTCATGTTGAGGAAGTCTCTTTCAATTTTTACTTTCCTGAGAGATTTTATCTTCAATAGATTTTGTCAAATGCATTTCCTGTGCTGAATATATTGTTTTTCATTTGTTAATTTCATGAATTAATATTGATTTTCAAATGTTAACCCCAATCTTGCATTCCAGTAACAATCCACCCACGCAGAGTTTACATGGTATATCATTTCCCATCCTTTTCCTGTAAACTATTTGTGACATGAAATAGAAGATACATTTTTAAGAAGTAATCTATGCTTGGGTTTAGTGTTTTAAATTGGTGGTATGCCCTTTTAAAATTTATTTTTGATTTGTCATTTGTTTTTATAACTAGATGATTTTAAGACAATAATTTCATAATTAATACAAATATATATTAGTTAATTAACACCTGCTTATTATTGATTCATTGAAAAGAAATGCAAAAGTAAAATTTTAGCCCTGTTGTCTTGAAACAATTATTAAAATTACATACTGAGTATATTATGTTTCTTTAAAATCATTTGTTAAAAATGCATACAAAAGCTGTGGTATAGGTCAGAGGGTCAGAAGTGAGATGATTCAGCAGAGACAAAAGGGGAACAGAACAGGCAGATGGACTGAAATACACTGCTGAGGGGAGCAGCAGGCAGGACAGGGGACGTCTGCTGCGCCATGTGGGTCAGCTCCCTGACCTGGGACTGAATTCATGCTATAGTGGCTGCTAATAACTTCATAGTGCTGAGACTTAGCTCCTTAACCCCTTGAATCACCTGGGAGGCCCCTAAAATCATTTGTAAGGCACTTGCATAGTTCTGTTTCCCCAATTTCCTCAACTCTAGTGTATCCTAATACTAAATGTTCAGATAATTATTCATTTTGAATGTTTCAGTTAGTTCTGTTATATCCCATATTTTGATAATCTATGTTGTGCCTTGAGAAAATGGAGTGTTGCTCAAATATGTAAAAATTGAGACCTGACAGCATGCCAGATCTGCTGAGAGTGTCTAATGCCATGTGAGATTATATTATAAAGAGTGAGAAACTAGACTAACCTTTCCAAATGTCAAAAGAGGGAATACAGAGGCCAAAATTTTTCCACTCACTCCCCATTCATTAAGCTTCTGGAATAATGTGGGGCCTCTGGTGACAAACCTCCTGAGAACCTGATGAAGTAAACGGAGGTATTAATCATAATTCCACATATAACCCATGTCAGAAATATAGATCAGTCTCCCAGTTAAAATATGCATTTACCTTTATTTAATGTGGGCAAAAAAGGAGCTTATTTATCATTTGAAGATATGTATAATATTCCTTAAGGTGATGCCAGAAATATTTGTGCAAGTATAGAAATAGTTGGGCAATTTGAAAGATGATTAAATATATTTTGTCTTTTATTAAGAGAAGCACATGGTGTGCATAGCATGAATACTCTGCTTCTGCATATTAGGTATAATTTTATGGCTGTGAAAAGTAGCTAACTCATACCTAGTTGCAACAATGGCAAAAAATAAAATAAACATATGAACAAACTAAAGAAATGTGATCATTGTAATAATGAAACTGAAAAGAGTAGAAAGGTACAGAGGATACTGCTCCATGACACAATGATCTAACTTAAAATTATAAACAAGTATTGTCTGTATGTTCTTAGTTCAAAACAAATGACTCAGACAAGTGGTATAACTCATAAGTTAGCCTCAAGTCTATCCATTCCCACCTAAGAAACAATTGATATAGGTTATGAACAGAAATGTATTATCTGAAGCTAATATTATGCCCTGAAGAATGCCTTTGGAAATCTACAGCAAAAATAAGCCACTTCCTTTTTTTAAGATTTATTTTGGTCATGCATACAGAACTGAGGTACAGGCCAGAGTTGCAGGGGCAGTGAGAGGAATCACCAGAGACAGAGTGGAGGGCAGAACAGGCCGACTGATGAAGTACACTGCTGAGGGGAGCAGCAGGTAGGTCAGGAGAGGTCTGCTGCACCATGTGGATCACCTCCAGGGTGAGGATTGAACTCATGCTGAAGTGGCTTTAGCTTCTTAGTGCTGTGCTTTAAACCACTGTGCCACCAGGGAGGGCCCAGCCATGTTCTTTTTAATGCCCATGGGTTTAATGAAACAGTTCATGAAGCTAAAGAAAAAAAAAATAGTTATCAGGGGAAGAGAGGTAGGTATGATGGAAGAGAAAACGGTTTACATTTATATCACACCATGCCTGTTTGGATGATCTGTTGCGGTATCAGAAGGGTGTTCTTAATGAGAAGATAAAAATAAAAACCCTCAACTGATGCAAAACATGCATCCATATCAGGGTGTGCGGGGAGGAAAGAAGTTATTTCAATTCGAGTTCACTTGCAAAGATTACAAGAAGTCAGGGTGGGTAAGGATGGTTATTAGGCCAGATTTTTAATCACATTCATTTACCATTTGTTTATTTAAAAAAGGAACTTATGGGTCCTCCCTGGTGGTGCAGCCGGTTAAAGCACAGCATTAGGAAGCTAAAGCCACTTCCGCATGAGTTCGATCCCTCCCTGCCCCGGAGGCGACCACATGGCTTGGCAGACCTCTCCTGACCCACCCGCTGCTCCCCTCAGCAGTGTGCTTCCTAGATCTGCCTGTTCTGCTCCCCACTCTGTCTCTGGTGAATCCTCTCGCCCTCCGCATCTCTGGCTTGTACCCCAGTTCTGTATGAATAAATAAATAAATCTAAAAAAAAAAAGAGCTTATTTATCATTTGAATATATGTATAGTATTCCTTAAGGTGATACCAGAAATATTTGTGCAAGTATAAAAATAGTTGGGCAATTTGAAAGATGATTAAATATGTTTTGCCTTTATTAAGAGAACACATGGGGTGCATCGCATGAATACTCTGCTAATTTTGCACATGCTCTATTCACCCAGCACCATAGTTCCAGTGCCACTACAATATCACTTTACTCCTACCCTCTTCTCTGTATCCTTTTCTCCTCTAATCTGGTAACCATCTCCTCTGGTAACCACCATGTTCTTTAGCCTAAGGTTTGTGTGTGTGTGTGTGTGTGTGTGTGTGTGCGTGTATATATACCGTTTCGTTTTCTTGGTTTTATTTCACAAGTGACTGAAACCTCTGATAACTGTCTGATGCTTTCTCACTCATTTCACTTAACATGATCACGTCAGTATTTTTACAAATCAGTTTCATCCATTTAATAGCAAGTGGTATTCCATTGAGCTACTATAGACCCCTATGTTCATAGCATTGTTATCATAACAAAGGCATAGAATCGACATGAATACCAGTCAATGAATGACTGGATAAAGAAATTATGGTATGTAAACTAGGCCAGTTTTAAGAGAGTGGAAAGATAGAAAATGGCATGTCTTCTATATAGGAAGTTATAAGAACTTCTGAAGGATGAAAACAAGATAGCAAATGGGATTTTGAAGCTATATATTGTGTTCCAGTCTTCTCGCAATTTTGTAATTCATCAGTGATGTACCTTAGGTTTAAATAAATTGCTTTTTTTGAGTCCTCATATAGCTGAATTTTTGATTTGACATGTAATCAACTATATAATAGCCCTCTTGCCAAGGAAAGCAATTCAGTACACAATCAGTAGTTTTAAAACCATGCCAAGAAAAAAAGTTCTTATTGAAGCTTTAGAATTATTCAGTTCACCTTAATTTTTTAAATGTGCCCTTGGATGACATGGTTTTACACAGAAGCAAATTTTCATTCTTTGGTTTGTTCTGCCTAAATTCATATGTAGATACTGAATGCAATACAGAAAAGTCATGCCAAAGTTTCTCTTGGATTATCTCTTTTCGGTCTGTGCTAGCAAGATCCCATCATCATATATCTTGGGTAGCTCCTTGGGAGCTGGGAGAGAATAATACTTTAAATATCAATCTATATATATTCTATGACTTACAGATGTGTCTCTCAGGTGAAAAATACATTTAACTTGAATAAATGTAAACAAAACACCCCCAAAATTTGAGGTCATGGGTAATATCCTTAGGGAGATAGATAACTATCAGGAGAGAAATAATTGGAAGTTTGGAGATGACTAAAGATATATTGTCTTTATTAATCTATTCATCACATTTTCTAATATAAGTAGATATTATTTATCTTTTTCTGTGAGAATTTAAAGTGAAAGCCTTTAAGAAAATCATCTTTGAAATACTGGCCCTCCCTGGTGGCGCAGTGGGTTAAAGCACCACACTAAGAAGCTAAAAGACACTTTTGCACGAGTTCAATTCCTGCCTGCCCCAGAGGTGACCACATGGCGTGGCAGACCTCTCCTGACCCGCCCGCTGCTCCCCTCAGCAGTGTACTTCGTCAATCTGCCTATTCTGCTCCCCACTCTGTCTCTGGTGAAGCCTCTCACCTCCCCTGAGCCTCTGGACTGTACCCCCCAGTTCTGTATGAATAAATAAATAAATCTTTAAAAAAAAAAAAAGAAGAAATACTGCCTTATATAACTGAGTATTTTAGTGAAAAGACACCAGGATTTACCTGAATTAACAGTCAGCTTACACTTAAGGGTACGTTCTAATAACTACATCTAATTTCAAAATTCTAGCAGAAAGATCTTTTATGTTTTAGTGTACAAATTACCATATATGTGGTTGTGTATTACAGATTTCTTACTATATAATATTTTACATTAAAATATATGCATATGCTTATATATAACTTATATAATGAACATATATTATCTTTTTGAAGTTTAAAGTTTTTTTTTTATATATAAGATTTATTTATGCATACAGAACTGAGGGGGAGGGTACAGGCCAGAGGTGCAGGGGCGGTGAGAGAACTCACCAGAAACAGAGTGGGTAGCAGAACAGGCTTACTGACAAAGTACACTGCTGAGGTGAGCAGTGGGCAGGTCAGGTCTGCCTTGGCAGGGAACTTGGCTGAGGTGGTTGCGGCTACCTTAGCTTTAACCCATTGTGCCACCAGGGAGAGCCCTGAAGTTTAAAGTTTCTTAAGCAAACTATTAAACCTAATTCTCTTTGGCAAATGCTTTAGTTTCCCCATGCCTTTTCTCCAGGCAAAAATTCATTTTTTTTTTTTGTAAGTTATTAAGTTATTTAGCAATGCACCGATTCATCATGCATCTTGATGAAAGTTTGTAAAAATGAGTTCAAACATATGTACAGTAACATTGCTTATTTATGAATTTTAAGTGTTTTGGATTATATTAATAACAAGGTAACAAAATTTTTTAAAAGATTTATTTATTTATGCATACAAAACTGGGGTATAGGCCAGAGGTGCAGAGGTGATGTGAGGATTCACCAGAGACAGAGTTGGGAGCAGAACAGGCTGACTGATGAAGCATACTGCTTAGGGGAGCAGCGGGTGGGTCAGGAGAGGTCTGCCATGCCATGTGGGTCACCCTCAGGGGCGGGGATGGAACTCATGCTGAAGTGGCTTTTCAGGGGCTGGGATGGAACTCATGCTGAAGTGGCTTTAGGTTCTTAGTGCTGTGCTTTAACTTGCTACACACCAGGGAGGATCAGGTAGTAATTTTTTTTTTTTAAAGATTTATTTATTTATTCATACAGAACTGGGGTACAGGCCAGAGACGCGGAGGGTGAGAGGATTCACCAGAGACAGAGTGGGGAGCAGAACAGGCAGATCGACGAAGTACACTGCTGAGGGGAGCAGCGGGCAGGTCAGGAGAGGTCTGCCTCGCCATGTGGTCACCTCCGGGGCAGGCGGGGATCGAACTCATGCGGAAGTGGCTTAAGCTTCTTTGTGCTGTGCTTCAACCCGCTGCGCCACCAGGGAGGGCCTCAGGTAGTAATTTTTAATGAGAGAAGACAGGTTTCATTTGTTTATATTATTTTTTTTTTTTTGAGGAATAGGAAAAACCTTCAAAATTTCAAATAGAGAATGAAAACTAGCTCCTTTATCTTTTTGTTTACCTCTAAACAATAACATGCTTTCTTCAGAATCTCAGCCCCTTTTGAAGCATTAGATAGTGAGGAAGCAGTCCCCATTGACCTAGAAACCAAAAGAGACATTTCTCCACCTGTGCTGTCTTTGCTCCAGTAAATAAAGACAGAATTTCAGTTCTTTTAGGCTTTGAGCACAATCGTTTTCTGTATACAATTTCAAATCTTCTGTCAGGGTTGCTCACACTGGTCATGGTTTACCCGGCTGGGAGGGTGGCAGGACATTTCCTACTGATAGCCCTCATAGTACCTCTCTCATAGGAAATTTGAAGGAATGGAACTGTTCCCCCGGAGAGAAACTTAGGAAGCTCTGGTGGTGGGGTTGGCCCACACCTTCTCACATATGGTTAAATTTCCATTCTTTTTTCCTCAAAAGGCAGGGAAAAGCAGAGAAGACGGAGAGGGCTCATTGTCCTAGTGCTTGGAGAAAACTCTAGGTGGACCAGAAGGGACTGGGGAATGACTTCACCTAATAAACCTAGATTTGGAGGAGGCAGAAAGAGCACAACCACCCCACTCCTGGGGAAGCAGCTGGGGCCTAGGGCCTAAGCTTCTGTGGCGGGTGGAGTGGAGTGGGACAAGCTTCTCTTGCAGGTTCTTAGACCCTAAGTGATATGCACAATCTGGGCGTGACTGCCCCTCCCTTGCCCAGATCTTCAGTAGCACAGAGAAAAGAGTTGTTTCAAGGTGCTTGGAGGGAGGGGGAGGAGATGGAGAGGCCGCTGAGCCTCCACAGTGGCGTTAGCTGGGATGCGGACTGGGGTTAGTCCTGGCTGCTTACTCCTTCTAGGTGGAGCCACCTGGCTCTGGCTGGCAGGAGGAGGAAGCTGATCCCTTCCAGGCCCTCACACCCCAGTCTTCGCAGGCGGGAATGCCAGAGGGAAAAGAGCCTTGGCCTTCCTCCCCACCCCCAAGACGTTGCCAAGGCAACAGTGCTGTTAGCCGGGGACTCGGGGGAGGCTAGCCCAGCGCTGAGCGGCCAGCTGCGAGCGTGCGTGGTTGCAGGACTAGCAGACTGCTTTTTGCAGGTCGGGGGAGTTCAGGCGGGGGCTTGCAAAGTGGAAGGCGTTTTTTACTCACCTCCACCCCCTCCAGTGTTGCCATAGAGACCGCCAGGGCGTCCTCACCTGTGCCGACTACCTCATCCTCCACTGCCAAAGTGGAAGCTACTGAGGCTGAGCTCTCTTTTGCTCCAGGGGTCTCTTCAAGGAGCTGCCACTGCTTGCCTCCCACACACAGGAAATGAAAGGGCAGAAGTCCAGAATTCTCCCCCAAGTGATCCTCCACCATGTCTTTCTTTTTTCAGTTTTCCACCCAGAATTTTATATTCCGGTTTGTTCCACGGTAAATGGTTGGAGGATGAAAATGCAGCTCCTTTTAAACTGTGTCTGCCACACACACTTGTGTTAATAAACAGCTCATTGAGTGCCAGAGAGCTCCGTCCTGGGCCAAATCTAATTATAAGCAGAAAGAGACTTAATTTTTTAAATGAGAAGAGATATACAAAATGCCTAATTTTCATTCATATATGTGAATAATATTTTTGGAAATGTCCTCTTGCTGAAATTAACCACTTTTTGACAAATGAGTTTAATAATTTTGTCAGGATATCTGGAATACATAGAAATACCATGGATTGTTCAGAAACCTCTTCCCTGTTTTGAATTCCAATCTAGTGCTAATATCTTGCTTTTCTGGGCTCTATTCCATCTGTGTTTGAGATCAGCTTTTGGCTTTCCATGGGGGTTATTTTATCATAGCTTTTGTACTTGGGGGTGGGTGGGTAAGTTAAATACTCAAGAATACTTCCACTCAGTTCAGGTTCAAGATTTAGTGCATTGGTGCATCTCTACTGACTACCAACATGAATGCGCTTCTAGGAACAACTCCCTGATTAGAGCAAGTTGAAGCATCTGTGATTTTGAATTGCCTGCCATACCTTGGTAGACTCTATGAACTGCTGTTGACTGTCACTGTTTCTGAAATTTCTTTCTATTTAATGTATATATGGCACAGCATTCATTCTCTGAAAGTACCCTGGTAGCTTTTGCTACTGATAATCATAAGTTTCTGTACCATAGTTCTGCGATTTTGAATAGACCCGTTTTTTTCAACTGACTTTAATACTACCTCTAGAAAATCCCAACAAAGCAGCATAACTATTTCATTCCTAAGGCTGATAGAAGAGATACTGAATAATGTTTAATCATTCATTCTGTGCCATGGAGTTTTCAGTCATTACACAATTTTTCTTGACTCAAAACCCCACATAAACCTATGAATTTCAAACACATTTAGCTTTGGTATTTTAATCGACTTTGATTGCAACTTTCCCAAAGGCCAAAAGGGATTTCTAGACACCAAATCTGATTTCCCCTTTACTTTAATCATCCACTAAACTAAGAATTTGACCCTTTATCGAACTCTTTGCTTTCCTGGAAAATCTCTCCTGGCAGTGGTCTGATCTCTTTGAAGGTACTTTATCAGTTCTTTCCCCCATCTTTTCCTTTCTCTTTTTTCATGTTATGTCTTGGACTTCTGTTTCATTCATTATAATTTCCTGGGTCTACTAATCCATATTCATGGTTTTCTTGTCCTTATTTTTACATTGTCTTTTAATTCATGTTATTTTGTCCATACTTTTTTCTGAGTTTTGGACGTGTGTCCAGCTTGCCTTTCCTGTTCAGGCATCTCACTTCAACCTTTCCTCACTGACCTATATTACTTTCCAAAACCTGCTATTCCAAATGTATTTCATATCTCAGTTAATGACCTTACTATACCTCCAATTGTACAAGAAATATGACAGCCATTTATTGATGCTTAAATTTATCTGCTCAGGTTTTTGGATATCTCACATGTTAGGAAATCCTGTCATGAAGGTTAATTCTAGTGGGAGGACAGATTAATGTATTTACAACTAAGCAACAAATTACAATTTTCAGAAAATCTACTATAGATTTAAGCAAAATGCTATATAGTAAAAAAAAAAATAGAGAGGAGCACTTTAAAGAGAACAACAACAAAAAAAATGTTTTAGATTTAAATTGAGGTAAAGTATAAGAAGTCAAACTTTTAAGTTCCTGGACAACAAAAAAGTCAGGCACAGAAAATAGCATTCACAAAGATCTGTGTTGGAAAAGGGTTTGTTTATGTTTGATGTATTGACATAAAAGTCTGTGTGCATGGTAAGATGGGATAATGGGTTGTAGTGAAAGTGGAGAAGGCAAGGATGGATTTTTCAAGAATTTGTGAGTTTGATAAAAGTTAAGATTTTATCATAATTTCAATGGGAAGCCACTTACTGGGTTTTTATAGAAGGAAAACAGGTATTAAAATTTAAAGATTTTATTTATTTTTGCATATAAGAACTGGAGTGCAGGACAGAGGAGCAGGATTCCCCACAGACAGAGAGAGGAACAGAACAGGTGGATCTCTGAAACACACTGCTGAAGGGAGCAGTGGCTAGACAGGAGAGGTCTGCTGTGCCATGTGGGTCAACTTTGTGGCTGGGGATTAAACTCTGTTGCAGTGGCTGTAGATAGTTTCATGTACTGAGATAAACTCTTGTGCCACCAGGGAGGCACCTATATCTATAATTATCAAGGTCTCCAGTATTGTATAAATGAATGAATAAATTAATTCTTTATAAAACATCTATTTTTTATTTTTTATTAGAACTAATTCCCTGTATAAATTAATTCCTTATTCTTTTTCTCCAGGAATATGTACATTATATTTTTAACATCCCTCTGCTTGACCTTTATGTATAGCAGATTAGTTTCCTCAAAATATGGAGTGAATGTTGTCACTCTTTTATTCAAAATATCAAAAGTTGTCTGGTAAAATGAAAGTTACAAACTGGCAGAGGATTTTATTCAACTTATGTATATTAAGAAAAATACTGACTGCCCATTAAAAAGTTGGGCAAGAGACCAGGACTGTTGCTGAGTAACACTACTTTCTAAATGACTAATAAATGTAAGGAAGGATCCTCAGCTTCAATAGTCACCAGGAAATGAAAATCACACCCACTAAATGACTATAGGAAAAATGAATGCTATCTCCAAATGTGAGAATGTAGAACAATTAGAATCTTCATACACTGTAAGAGGGACAGTAAGTTGGTACAACTACTTGGGAAAAACATGATCTACAAAAGTTGAATATATGTATGCTCTGTGAAATATCGTTTTTGGGGGAGTGTATATATCGCAAATAAATGAGTGATGGGTGTACAAAAAAAAGGAAATTACATAGCAATGTTATTTTTTAACTAAAAAGAAAAAATAGGTAACACTGTTTATCTTGAGGCAATTGTTAAATAAATCATTTGTAATCTACAGTGCAACAGTTAAAAATAAGAATACTGTTACACACTACAATATGTACAAATTTCATAGACATAACAGCATAATAATATAGGCACACTAGTTCATGTTGAGAAGATAATGATTATCTTTGGATTAGTGATTGGAAAAGGTAGGAGGGAGTTTGTGGAAGTCCACTCTTCTATTTCTTGACTTGGCTAACAAAGATATATTTAGTTTGTGTAATTTTATCAGGTATTTATGATTTGTGAATTTTTGTCATCTTTCAATAAAAATGTTTATAAAAGACTTAAGATAATCTTTTAAAATGGGCATTTAAGCCTGCTATAGTTGTATATTAGCTTACTCTTCCAATCAGATTCTTTTATCTTTGCACATGTCCTATGGTTCTGACAAGAAATTGAGGTAGAGACTTTCACTTGTTCTTCTATCATTCCTTATTTCTTTCCTTTTAGATGTAGACCTTGTGAGTTTCAGCTGATACTTGACTACTTTTGTCCAATCTGCTGACTATACTTTCTAGTTGTCCTTGCTGCCAACTGTGTTTCACAGTTAAGTTTGTACTGTGCTACCTAGGGACAGGTGAATAGTGCAACTTTTTTTCCTGTACTTTCTCTTTGCTTCTGGCTATGAAATAGTGATGTCTGGAGAATCCTAGGCAGTCATATGCTTCTAAGGCAAAACAGCGATGCTTATTCTGGCCCCTGGAGTGTTAAACTAGATAGAAATATCTAGTTTAGTCTATTGTAATATAGTCTCTGCTTTAGTGCACTTATTATTTCGTAAAATTTGTGGTTAATATAGTATGTGTGCATTCAATGAGGCTGATTTTTCCTAGATTCTTATAGATATGATCTCCAGTCTGTGCCATATGTATTATTGTTTTATCATACATTATTTTCCTACATATGTGACCATGGAAATGTATTAATTTTTCTGAACCTCAGTTTCCTTACTTGGGAAATGTAAATAATTGATGTAAAATTATAATGATGATTATGAAGTAAATTTTGTGAATTGTTTAGCATATTATGGGGTACATACCAAGTACTCAGCACATAATATATATTCCTGATGTTGAAAGCAGAAAAGGCAAGGCATTAAGATCAATTTATTTGGGAAAGGATATCTAAGTTAAGGTCTTTGAAAGACTAACATATCTTTCTTGTTTTTTAACTGCAGATCTTTAGAAGTTTGTTGGAAATAATGCAATGTGGAGGCAAATATACCCTAGAACTAAGGAATTCTATTTTAGTTACACATCTAAGAACCATGATATCACAGTAACAAACTTTGAGTGAAATATTCACGGCAAGGTAATTTTTAATATACAAATGGAAACAACTCACTTGTTTCCTAGATAGAAAAGCAAGACTAATTTGGCATTTGTGTTTTAGATGTCATGTTTCTTTAACTGCTGTGGTGGTAATAATTCTGGACCTGATGACTTAAGTTAAAAGTAAGTTACTAGAGAAAAATTGCTAAGAAATCCTCTTAGGTGATACATATAAATTATACCTCTAAGTAATTTTCTTATTTCTGAAACACTTCCTTCAAGTTCCCTGAATAAGCACAGCAAATATTTTGTCTAAGAAATTCTTACTCTTGAATAATAAGTTGCTTTTGTTTAAAAAAATCTACATTTGATATGTTTATGCCTTCAGACCATTGTGGCTATTTTTTTTTCCTGCTATCTTTTGACTTGATCACATTTGAGAAGTTTGTCATCAGATAAATTCTTGGTGATGTGTTTTATTCTTAATGTTCTTTAATATAGTCAGTCTATGTTTATATGTAATTTTATTTTGAAATACTCAAGGGACAGATTGTGAAAAGCAAAGTTACCATTCATTGCATTTCTAAATCAGGACTGATGGCTCTATCATTTCTTCTCCATTGTTTCCCCAAAGGTGAGAATTTTTTTTCCCAAAAAAGAGAAAAACCAAAGTAAGAAAATTCTCTCATCTAGTCACCTTCATTTATAAATTGTGACTTTATTTTCTAATTCATCCTTTCACATTGTGCTGACCCATTTTTATTTTTGAGCGTATATTTTTTTGTGGAAATTTCTGTTTTAAGCTTTATGACCCTTTGTTTACATGACCTTAGACATCATCTTACTTTGATTGCTCTGTGCTTTATGATTATAAATTTTTTCTAGTTATTTTATGGTGAATATTTATTTGTATGATAAAGGCCAGCAGAAAGATTAGATTCAAATGGGGAATTCATGAGTCATGAGTTTTATGTCAGGAAAAGTGGCAGAATTCATTATAGTTAGAATGTGCTACACTGGCAAGAAATAGTAAGTGAGTAGTGATCAGCTAACTGGAAATAGGTTGAGAAGAGTTCATGTGTAATAATTAAGGAGTTTGAATTTTAGTCATTGAATGCTAGTAGAAATTTTCATAGGTTGACGTGGGTACAGTTCTTTGAGAAAGATTTTGGCAAATTGAAGATAGATTGGAATAGGGAGAAACAGAAATATTATAAAGAGAATGCAGTTTCCTTACTACATTTATCGCCTAATATATTTGAGCCCATGGTAGATAATACTAAACCATAAAAATACTCTTCCTTACCATGTCAAAACAAGACTATGTATACACAGCCACTACCAAAAAACAATTTGACACATGTCATGAGACCTATTTGTAATTCCTGGTCCAGGCTCCAAAAGTCATTTCTTAGGTTAATAAAGCATGAAACCAGCATAAAAAGGAGAATGAGTAGACTAGAAAACCAGTAGAATTATTTGATTACTGTATATGAGAATGATTTAGAACTTTAGAATGTGAAACAAGGTGTGAAACCATTAACCAAGGTTATAATTATAATAGTAATAACAGTATATAAAATATACTTAGGTTTTTGAGGAAATGTGATGTCAAAAGTCTCACACATCTTAAATCTTCATGTTAACTTTCCATTGAAAAACTTTATTGTAGCTCTTCTGATCAATTTAGAAGAACTTTTCTTTTTAGGCTTTAATTCCTTATCTGGTAATTTTACTTTGAGTCCACATGCATCCAACTCATTTATTCTTTCAGAATTTGCTAACTTACCCAACGTAAAATCTGTCTTTCTCTGTGTGTGTGTGTGTGAAGGGGTGGTTATGACTCATAAATCAACTGTATATGTCAACCTATGCAAATTTATACTAGCATTCAGTGTCTACAAGATAATTTTTTTTATCTTATTGTCCTCTCCTTCCAAATATACTCATGTATTACAGTTTATTGAAACAAACTCTTCACAACTTTTGACGTGTAAATTTTTATCTCTAATTTTGCTGCTAATAAGAGCAGTTGTGTAACTTAGCTTTATTTGTCTTGCTCTACTCCTTAATACTCAAGATATAATAAACAAGACTTTACTAGCTGCTTAGGTAAAAGTTTTCTTGTTAGTTAAGAAACAATGCAAAAAAATAAAATTGTATTTCTCAGTAACAACCAAATACTGAATTGACCCCAGTAAACACCAAATTACTGATTCTTCAAATGAACACTAAATGTATATTAAACATCTGTGTTTTTAAACAGAGAAGTTTAATTTTTATCTTTTTGGAGGCTGTCTAAACTTTAATAGATATTGATACAGTGAAATAATGAAAAAGATGGGAAACACAGACTCTAAATGATTAATTAGGACTCCAGAATTGAAAGTTATTTGTACTTCAAGGGCAGCAACAGCATGTGTCAGGAAAGTGGCAAAAAAGTCCCTTCTGTAAGACAACATCTGACAAGCAAGCTCATTTGCCAGCATCTGAACATATGGCCAAGCAGTGTTTTTCCAGACTTCTTTGTGCTGGCAGGAATTGGCCTCCCAGTAACTTGGACTTTTGTTTGTGCTGCAGAGAAGATGAATATTCTACATAAATAATTGTAATTATCTTCTCATTGAAGAAGCATAGACTTGGACTTCAATACTGTTTTCTTGGGCAAATCATCAATTTTGGAAAGAAGTAGAATTAAATCTTATGGTTTTGCAAATATATAACTAGTATAAAATTGATGTATTTTGTGTCAGTTTGCCTTTCACAAAAAACATATTTTAGGTTGAAGTATTTTAAGTTAAAATATTTCATTTTCCTCTTTATGCTATTTTTACTTTTTTT
>NW_004567117.1:20506852-20517362 GCF_000260355.1 Condylura cristata | reverse complement strand
CCCTCCCTCTCCTTTCTTTCTTCAGTGTTTATTTACTGAAATTAAAAGTCACACTTGAAAGAATATTGATACAGGAAAATGTCTATCATATCCTGTTAAGCAGAAATACAATTTACACAAACATCCTGGGGTATAACCCTAATGTCACTTAAAATAATAAAGATGAATTTATTTAAAAGATACAAAAATATTAACAATATTTTAATGATCTCAGACTAGTAGAGTGAACAGCGGCTTATATTCCTTGTGCCTGCCTGCGTTTATGTCAGCTGGGAATAACCGTGTCTGGCCAAAGAGTAATCAGAGGACACACTCATGTCCCACACTATTAGGCAGGAGAGCCCTGAGCCTGTGCTCCTCCTTGCTGGCTAGTCCTCCTCCCCTGCCCCCAGCTTGCTTATCATTTCTTAACTTCTTTCATTTTACTCTTTACTTTCCATTCCCTTTGTTTGTTTCATTCATGATTCTGCCTCCTTTAAGTCCATTCATTGATTTCCTAATTCACTGCCATGTTTAAACAGCAAGAATGGGTGCATTTTATCTTCCAAATTATTACTCATTTTCCCCTTTCATATGACCTCTGTATAAACTTTAGATTTTAAATACAGTAGTTGTCCTAGGGTACTGATCTGATTTGGGAATTTTTGTATTTTAAAAAAAATGACCTTTGACTAGTTTTCCCACTAAGTCTTGACATCTTGACCACATTCAGTCTGCATTAGCATTCTGATCCTTTTCCATTTCCACTGTTAAAAAAAAAAAAAATCCATGTCAAGGTGTGACACTAGTGGCTGAAGTCAAACCTCTGGAGGTGGTTGCTGGTGAGGATAGATAGCTTCAGGGAAAATGCAAAGCATCAGCAGGGGTTGAAACTGATAAAAAAATAAAAGCAGCCCCCAGGGCTCTACATTTAGGATTCCCGGTTGGCTCCAGGTGGAGTCAGAGTTCTGGATTTTAGTGGTTTCAGATTTCAGTGATTTGAGGGTCAGCAATTGCTGTCCCCACCATGCTGATCTTGCAGGAGGCTGTTGCTGGGCTCTGAAGGACATGGGGAGACTTCCAGCAGCCAAAGGCAGGAAAAGTTTGGAGGCTTTGCAAGTAGCTTAGCCACTGAAACTGTTCCCGTTTTTTACTGCTGTTCAAGCTGTTACAGGGCACCCCAATGTGAATTGGGTTGTCCATCTGTGGGTCTTAACCTGCGCGCTTACGATTCAATTATATTATGGACGCACTCAAAAGGTTAAATAATGGATTTATTTATAAGGTGAAAGGTAAAGGAATAACCCAGGGAGAGAGGGAGAGAAGCACAGGTTAACTAGGATGTCCTACCAGTTCTGCTGACTTGGACTCCACCAGCACGCTGAAAACCGATTAAGCGCCAAAAGGATCAGCTGCGAACCACCAGGTCCCCCCAGAGCCCACATGTCCGGTTTTATCCCAACCTGGCTGCTCAGCTCCGCCCTCACGTCCCGGTGTGCTTCTTCTTGGTACTGATGGGATTTGGAGTTCCAGCATCTGGAGTAGGGGCGGAGTCCATGAAACCTGTACCTGTTGCAAAGCCTGGCTCAAAAGGCAAAGACCTGGAACCAGGCACTAGCTGAATTGTGTGAGTGTGACTGTTTGTGTGACCACGTCATTTTTGCCCTCCCACTGCTGTTTTTGAGTGTCACGTGTCTGGTGCTGTGCTGGCTCATCTCAGTAGCTCAGGGAGCATCTCCTGTTGTGTCTTCTGATGTCTTTGTGAGTTGGAACCAGACCTATACTCTAGCTGCCCTGTGTTTCAGGTCCACAGTGGCTGGAGTCACCATCTTGAGAACATTTGTGTTTAGGACATTAAAATACTAGCCACTGCTTTGGATGATGTAAATGGACATTTTTGACCACAGTGAGCTCTTTGTTAATAAATCCCTTTATTGTTCTCTGAACCTGAGTAATCTTGCAATTGTACATGGGGGAAAGAGCTCAGGCAGTGACATAAACAATTTGGGTACTGTCCTTGGCCAGTTTTAGTGTCCCTTGCTACCTGTTTCAGGTGCACCCTGACCTATTGTACTCACTGGGGAGAGGAATCCAGGTATATTTTTAAAGTTAAAAGTTCCACAAATTGCTTTTTAAAGTTAATGTCAATGAACAGGTTGAAACCAATCTTGAAGTATGTAGGCTTTCTGATTTTCTGCTTATTATAGTCTCTTCTGTGCATACTCAACAGCCTTGGTGGTAAGTGTGCCATGGTAACATACATATAAAGATGCTACATCCTATATTTCTGAATCATATACAATGTCATAAACCAATGTTACCTTAATGAAAATTAAGTATAAATAATGACAATAATACCTACAAAAGTAACAACCTAAGGCTTTCACTGGTAGAGAGCAAGCTCTTTTAGGAAAGGAAACAGAAGTTGTTGTTGTTTTTTTTTTTTTTCAGTTGGGCAAATTCATCTATCACAGTACCATACATATAGTAGAGATAATCACCTAAATCTTGCCAATTTCTTCTCCATTCCAAGGCTTCCTGATTGCCTCTTTTAAGCAGAACCATATTCTGGGCATCTTTGTATGCTTGTAGCATGCGGTGTTCTGGTTAGTTTCCTGCTTTAACAAAAGGAATCCTCTTTCTTCCCCCATCACTGTATCTCAGCATGGGGCAACTGATCTGCCAATGGAAATTGAGCTTATTAAATCAACTCAGTGGAATAGAAGCAAAAGTATATTTCAGTTTCGGTAGCACCAAAAGGTAACAACGATTATATTAGATCATTTATTTATGTCCTCTGTAAATTCTTTAGTTAAGACTCCTGAAAGCTGTGTGCCAGAAACTGACCCCCCTTTCCTCATTTTAATTAGGTTGTTTTATTTGTTGCTCTGAATTGATAGCCATGTTTATTGTTTTTTATTTCTAAATATTTCACTAAAAATGCTATCACATCAACTATTTTATGACAATGACTGTGCCAATCAGGGTATCTTTTTGATAACAACTGAACTGAAGGAAAAGTGCCACTGTTTTCATTCATTGATTCCTAGATAGTGAATGTTCTTGTTAGCTTGAGTTTCAATTTTCTATAATTTAAATAAAAATAATTCTGTAGATGTTACATTTGATTTATCAAATTTTGACTTTCAAATATCACTTTTTAATTGAGTGATAAGATGTCAAAGACTATTAGGCTTGGGTGGCTTAGTAGTATCAATGTCTCTCCATATTGCCATATTATCTTTCAGGAAGATATACTCATCTGTAGGAAACAGAATTCAGGAGCATTGGAGGAGAGAACCTTCACATACTGTTTTTTGTTTTTGTTTTTGTTTTTTCCCATTACTTCTTGACTGGCTTCCTAGCATGACTGGGAATATGAAATTGCAAAAAAATAGTTGTATCTGAAACTCAGAAATAGACAAATTGATCCTCCTAAGTCAAAAAGATACATGGAGAACTTCATGTCAATATTTTATCATGAATTACTTTTTGATCATTATTATATGTTAGTATTTCTAATCTTGGTGTCCCTTATTCACCAATTCCATGTGAGTGCCTTAATTTTTTTATATATCATCTCATCAATTGTCAAATAGTATTAACTGTAAATTTTATGAGGCATCTCGTTACTTGTGAATTAGTAAGCTAGTATAGAGTTAAGGAAGGGTGCCTTATTTTTAGCTTATCTATTATCTTCTTTTAATATCCTTTTTGATTTAATATAATCTAAGGGAATTAATAAGCCATACATTTTTTGAGCACACACTTTTATCATGGACTTGTAACAGGGTGGTCCCTAGGAAAAGGGGAAGTTCCAGTATCTGGAGTGGAGGAGGAGTCCATGAAACCTGTACCTGTTACAATTCACCCCTTTTGATTTTCATACCACCACAC
Source organism: Condylura cristata (assembly GCF_000260355.1). NCBI lineage: Eukaryota > Metazoa > Chordata > Mammalia > Eulipotyphla > Talpidae > Condylura > Condylura cristata. Next base: position 20,513,486 of record NW_004567117.1, on the reverse strand, counting down.
CAACTCTGTTCCAGGACAGGGAGAGAGGAACACCTCTGAAGCCCAAAAGACCTGCCTGCTCTAAGTGGGTTCTGCCATCTGCCACAACAAGACAAACATATAAAACTTTAATGAAAAGGGGACTTTAATACAGTGAATATACAATATGGAACACAAAGAATAGAACTTCTAAATCAAACACCTGAAGTGACCCATCCCCTTGTGGGCAAAAGTCAACCCAAAAGGGATTGGCCCAAAGCAAGGCCTGAAAGCCTGCCACAAGACTAAAGCACCTTTTGGCCGGGACCCATGAAAAAGGGTCAGAAATGTCCAGACAAATTTTAGAGCAAAAGAGCAAAATCAAAATCAATATAAACAATGCCATAGTCGCCTCCCTACAGGTATCTCACCCACATCTGCCTTAACCAGTCCAGGGTCAGGAAACAAGCCCGGTTTCTTCATCACATGCTTGCTGCTCCATGTGGCTTCCTTAGGTCTCCTCCTTCTCCATCCTGCTTCATTTCCTTCTTCTCCTCTCATTCCTTCTTTTTCTCTCCTTTTTCTCTACTCAGCTCCATCCTCCTTTTGGGTGGGGCAGGGAACCTGGAACTTCCCCTTTTCCTAGGGAACACCCTGTTACAGACTCAGTTTACAATTTTACTTTAAGTTTTCTCCACTAATAATGCTATATTTTTGTAGCATTCTGGTATATCATATTAGATCATTTATTAAGTTATTATCTGAGGCATTTTATGTCATGAGTTGACCACAGAAAGCATATTATAAAATACTCATCTAACATACTACATTTATCATTGACTCATCTTGAAAGACAAAAAATAAAAAATAAATAAAATAAAAAATCAGTGTTGGAACTTATACTTCTTCTGGCTTATAAGAGCTAATTGCTAAAATTTTATAAGACATTGTAAAACACAATTATTTAAAAATTTAAATGAGATAGACTTATTAAGTAATTTATATTTAAAGATAGTAAATACTCAAAATTTATCACTATCTACTTATTTTTCTATAATTTATGATTATCTGCAGCCTTGAAGAGATTATTCTAATAAAAATACCATGTGATGGTACAATGTTGAGCGTTGCTTCTCAACTCTAGGAGTCGTGACTCCACATTGGTAGCTTTAAATATGCTATAGTAAAGTGATTATGTTATAGAAATCAGCAAATGCCACAAGTCAGGGCTAGGTTTATTATCTTTCTTATTGTTTTAGTATTGAAGATAAAGAAGTTTCAGTTTAATGAATAAATTTGTACAGGGAAAAGTTCAACAGTAAATCAGATTCTGTGTTAAACCACAAAAAAAAAAATGACAGAAAGAAGTTCACAGTGAAATTCCATTTGAGATAAAATAGTTCAATTGAAGCTATATGTTAGCTGGATAAACAAAAGTGTAGCAAAAGTCCATGATAGTATTGCTTGAAATTCATTGTCTACATGAAATTAATGTTAAAAATATTGTATATTAATTTTAATTGAATGCTATGCATTCTTTATATTATTAAATTTTACAATCACCTTATGTGTTTGTGTCTATTTCCAAGAGGCAATTGTTAAATATTTACCACCATATTACCATGAGCCTTGATGATTGAGCCACTTCTATTTCCACTCTATACCCATGGGCTTGTGGACTACTGAGCTTGTTAGATGAGCTGCTCCTTTTGTTTTCTTTCATATTTGAACTCAAAATACAAAATCTTTGGAGACCATATAGTTTAATGCCTTTATTGAACTATACCTCATAATAAAATTCTTCCATTTAAAATGCACAACCCAATGTTTTTTGTATAGTCACAGGATTTAAAACCATCCCCATCTAATTTTAGAACATTTTTGTTCCTTCTAAAAGATACTTCGTACCTGTTAATAATCAATCCCCTACTCCTTCCTTAGTCCTAAACAAATGTATCTATCTAAATTTGCCTCTTTGGATATTTCATAAAGGAGGAATCATACAATATGTATTTTCATATATCTGACTCTTTTCAGTTAACTTAATGTCTACAAAGTTCATCTATGGCTCAGTATGAATCAATGCCTTATCTCTTTTATGTCAGAATAATCTTCATTTGTATGGTTATAACATATTTTGTTGATATTGATATATTCATCAGTTTAGGAACTGAATCATTTCCACCTTTTATGAATATGAATATGATGCTATATTTTTACGTGAATGTATGTTTCCATTTCCTTTGAAATATATACATAGGTGTGGGTTTGCTAAGTCATCTGGTACATCTATGTTTAATTTTCTAAGTTACTGCCAAACTGTTTCCAAAGCAACTGCATCATTTTGTATTTCCACCAGCAATGCCTAAGGATTCAAATTTCTCCATGTACTTGCCAAAGATTATTACTTTTTGATTATAGCAATACTAGTAAACATGAAGTAGTACCTCATTGAAGATTTGAGCTATATTTCCCTCATCACTAATAATGATGACTCTGATACCTTATGTTAATTTGTCATTTAAATTTCTCTGAAGAAATGGCTATTCAAAATCTTCACTAATTTTAGTTTGTTCAGTTCATGTGTGCAAAATAATGATTTGACATTTGTATAGATAGCAAAGTGAATGATGCAATAAATTTAGCTAATATTCATCACTATACATTATTGCAGTTTCTCTTTTTGGTGATGAAAGTTTCTATGACTATTCTTTCAGTATCTTTCAAATATGCAATATAGTATTATTACAGTAATCAGAGTAAACATTATATCCCTAGGACTTACTGAAAATTTATTTTCAAACTTGAGTACCTTTTGACTACCATCTGTCATTTGATCACCTCTGAGTTGAATCCATTTTGAGTTAATTTTGTATAAACTTTTGATACAATTTCATTCATTCTCATTTAGTTTTTTTTTCCCCCAGCAGCATTTATCAAAGTTACTGTCCTTTCCCAATTGTGTATCCTGAATCTTTTGTCATTAATTAATTGACCATATATAGAGTTTCTTTCTGGGCTCTATTCTGTTCCATTTATCTATGTGTTTGCTTTCATGCCAATACCAGACTGCTGTAGTTACCATAGTTTTTTATGACATTTAAAATCAGGATGTCTTCAGCTTTGTTATTCGTTATTAATTTTTAATTATGTTACTTGTCTATTTTTATTATATGTAATACAAATGTCTATGTTTATTATACATAAAATACTTGCAGCTGTTTTATTTATTCTGATAGAAGGTCTCTTATTAAATGTATGCCTTTCAATTTTTTTCTTCCATTTTTGTAGGGTTTTATTTCACTTTTTGTAAGGCATAATTGTAAGCATATATATTTTAAATTCTGGTGCAGTTCAATTTATCAAATTTTCTTATATTTTTATTTTACTCTTGATGTCATAACTAGGATAACTTTGCCTTATCCAAGGTTATCAACATTTGCTCCTATTTTATTTCTGAAAATAGATATCCAGTTGTCCCAGCACCATTTATTAAAAATGAGATATACTATAATTTTATAGCTTATACAGTTTTTGTCCTTTTAAAGAACTGAAAGGAGAAAGTAGCAAAGTAAATATTTATAAAGTTTTTAACATTAATTCTCTCATTTAACCTTTTGGTTCTTTTTTCCTGCCTGTGGATTTGACTTGTCATTCTGTGTTATTTTCTTTTCATTCTTTTTTTCTAAGATTTATTTATTTATGCACACAACAACTGGGGTACAGGCTAGAGTTTCAGGGGGTGAGAGGATTCACCAGAGACAGTGGGGAGCAGAACAGACAGATCTATTGAAATAAATTGCTGAGGGAAGCAATGGGAAGGTCAGGAGAGGTCTACCATGCCATTTGGGTCACCTCTTGGCCAGGGATCAAACTTGTGCTGCAGTGGCTGTGGATAGCTTCATAGTGGTGTGCTTGGACTCATTGTGTCACTAGGAGGGCCCAATTTTGTGTTATATTCTATCCAAATGCCAACACAGCTGTGTTCCTTCTTTTGTGCTGCGATTATCAAATATAGTACACTTCTATATATTATATCCCAATGAAACAATTATTTATATATTGTTTTAAGCAGCTGCATTTTACATTAGTCAAAATAAAAATAAATATGAAATTACCGTTTTGCTATTTATAAAATAAATAATTAATTAAGCTTAACTTTTATGGAGTTGGTGGCATTTTTATGTGGTTTTGAATTACTGTCAGATGTCACCACTTACTTGAGCTAAAAGACTTCCTTTAGTCTTTAAGGCTTATTTACTGGTATTGAATTCTCACTTTTTCCTGGGATTGTCTTTAATTCATCTTAATTATTTTTTAATTTTATTTTATTATAATATTTTATCTTTACATCATTTGTGCCTTTTTCCATCTCAGTTATAATCCCTGTTGACTTCCCATCATCACCAATTCATTCGTGTGCCATCATCATAGTCCCGTGCACTCCCCCCAATTTTTGATCCCATTCCCACTCACCCCCATAAAATGTCTCTACTATATATCTACTATATAGTTGTTCATTATTATTATTATTGCCCTCCCCCCACCCCCAGTCCTTTTTGCTCCTGCTATTAATGAAACCACCTGGTATTTTTCTTTTTCTTTCTGGTTTATTACACTAAGCGTGATCCCTTCCAGCTGCATCCATGCTGCTGCAAAAGGCATGTGTTTATCTTTTTTGATTGCTGAGTAATGTTCCATTTTACTTATGTACCACATTTTTTTTAATCCAGTCATCTACTTTTGAGCATTTGGGTTCATTCCATGTCTTTCCTGTTGCAAATAAAGCAGCAATAAACATGAGGTAATTCACCTTAATTTTTAAATGATAGTTTTTTGTTTTTTTTTTTTTAGGATATAAGTTTCTTGTTTGACAGTTTTCTATTTAGCACTATGAATATGTCACTTCACTGTCTTCTCACCTCCAAGTGTGTCTTTTGAGAAATGATATTTTAGTTTTGGACTTCCTTCAATGTAATGAGTCTTTTATCTCTTTCCACTTTCAAGGTTTTTTCCTGGTCTTTGGCATTCAATGTTTCTGCTATAATATGTCTATTCATGAATTTCTGTGTGTTTATGGTTCTGGGAGATTATTAAGCACTAAGCTCTTTTATTAATTTTCTTCCAGTTTCTGAAGGGCCTCATTATTCCTTATTTTTTTTACCATGAACATATGACTCATTTTTATTATAGGCCTGATGCCTTAAAGACATTTTTGATTTTCAATAAAAGACAACTAATGTGAATTGTACTTGAATCATAGTTCCAGGAAGCAGGTCCACATGATAGAAGGTAATAAATGGTTTTCTCTCAAAATATATATGATTTCAATATTACCTTGGTAAGTATTTAACTTAAGACTTCTTGAAAGAATGTTGACTGTTAACAATGATTGTGAACCATTGCTAATACTTGCTCCTATGATATGACTTATAGGTCTTATACTCTCATGTCATCAATATAGTTGTTTGAATAATACTACCAGGGATTTCTAGTTTAATTTCTGCATTTTTAAAACTTTATTTATAAAACATTCTTTGTGGATATAATTAAGTTACTGATCTTGACATGACAAGATTACTGCAGATTCTCTATACTATCATACAAATTGGGTCCTGATATGAGAGAAACACAGAGTAGAGACATGCCAAAAGGACTTGAAATCAGTCAATATGATGTGTCTTTATGCCATGGAATACTGGCAACTACTGAAATTGGAAGAGCCAAAAAATGGAATCTCCCCTAAAGCTTCCAGAAAGTCTGCCAACACCTTGTTTATGTGTTTATGAGTTTTAAGACATGAGCAAATGAATTTCTCTTGTTTCAAGCCATTAACTTTGCAGCAATTGTTCAGAAACCTTACACAACTCTATTTTTTGTTCAGTATTTACTTTCTGTACTAGTTTGTAAATACCCCCAAAGATCTGGATTATCTATTTTATACACACTGATAGCTTTAGCACTTAATAGAGGGCTTTGCAAATTTTGATCCTTGTGGGATACTTATTGAAGGAATAAAAATATAGACTTTGATTCCTACATCACGCATGGCTTAGAACTGTACAAAATTATGACATTTATGGCTATCCAGCAAAAGAACTAAGAGGAAACTATAAAAATTTATGAGTGGAGGGGAAAGATGCAAACTTTTTTTGTGGCTGTTTCACTGGGTGGTAGTACTATAATTTGTGTTTCAATCTATGAAATGTGGTATTCTCTGAGGCATAGATTGGCAAAGTAGAGAGTGGGAATCTAGAGACTGCCTCCAAGGCACTGCCCTCTTAGCTGCATTCATTTTTCAGGCAGATTGCTGCTGTTTTTCATGTAGCTTTCACACTCAGTAAATGCTGTTCTTACATAACAGAAAAACAAAAACAAAAACAAAACCCACACTAACAAAAACTTCCATATAACTTTCTTTCAATATTGCAGTGAGTTCATTGTGTTGGGGCTATTCAGATTGTTAGCACTTGACTAATGGACTGCTCACAACACATATGTGTATAACTCTACACACAAAAATACTTTCCAAATGTAGTTATATAAGATTAAGAATTAAATTTCCGGCCCTCCCTGGTGGCACAGCGGGTTAAAACACAGCACTGAGAAGCTAAAGCCACTTCCGCATGAGTTCGATTCCCACCTGCCCCGGAGGTGACCACATGGCGCGGCAGAC
>NW_004567117.1:20491636-20506747 GCF_000260355.1 Condylura cristata | reverse complement strand
AAAAAAAAAAGAATTAAATTTCCTTCTTGCTTCAATCCAAATGTATTGTTTTTTCTTTATGGAAATTGTTCTCTTTATTACACTTCTTATTGCCTGGTATATCCTGCTTTACTCTCACCCATGTCAGATTCTGTTTCTTCTAAAAAAAAAAAGCTTTGCAAGAGGTAATATATCAATTCTCTGAACTTGTGCATGCTTTGCATATATTTTATTGTGATCATCAAAATGGAAAGAGCCACCATTTATTCAGTGACCATTTTATTCCAAATATCAGATCATAGCCTTACCTTAGTCTTAGAACAGTTCTGTGATATGGGCTCCTTGATACCTGTATTAAAGTTCAGAAAACTGAAATTTGAGAAAACTGAATTTGGAGCGGATTAAGTATTTGAAAAAAGCATTCAACTTCTGAATGGATGATACAAAATTCACAGCTAGATAATCTTTAAAGCTCACAATTTCAACCTTTAATACATACTGCCATTTAGTCTAATATTAATAGCATAGTCAATGTTTTTTCTTTCCTAGGTTACATGATGTCAGGATAGTGATTCCACTTTATTTACTTGAGTTTTCTAACATCTTTCAGTATTCAGCAACCTAATAAGTAACTCTTGAATGAAATTATTGCAACAAAAATCACAGATCTAAATGTATTTTAGGATCATTTAATGCACTACACAATATATTTTAGAATGATTGAAAAGACATACTGATAGCTTTGAAAAAGCAATAAAATCTTAAAAGATGTCATTAGTGGTAAGAATGATTATGTCAGATATCTTCATGATTCTTAAAATTCCAGATGAAACTGTTAAGATGATTGGATAATCATTCATGATTTTTTTTCAGTTTCTTTTCTAGATGGTGTGGAGTATATAAAAATGTTCTCATTTAATTCACTTTATGTGTTAAATGAATATGTTAGATGCACATTTACTTATTAATCTTGTGCTTTTTTTATTGCATTTATTTCCAGGATGGCGTAGGGGTAGATGAGAAACTGTCTTTACGGCGGGTAGCTGTGGTTGAAGATTTCTTTGACATTATCTATTCGATGCATGTGGAAACAGGGCCAAATGGAGAACAAATTCGAAAACATGCTGGACAAAAGAGAACTTACAAAGCAGTAAGTAAAAAAAAAAAAAAAAGTAAAAAGGAAGATGGCATGCATTTTGAAATTGATGTTATGGATTCAATAATTAAAAATGGATTCAATAATTAGACCATGTCATGGTCACACCCCTTATTTAAACTACAATTATTACTGTTTGTATTATCACATGTTTGTTTGCTAAGTCTATTGCTTAGGACTTAAACCTGTCCTAGCATTATCATATTATTTCATTTAAGTATGCTTAAATAATAAGTGATATTCCCAGTAAAATGTCCCCATTTGGGGAAGATATGTGCTATATAAATTATGGGTGGGAACATATGGGCTTTTACACTATCACTGTCATCTTAACATTTGTTCCACTTCAAATCATTAATACTGATATTTCCTATTTAATTTTTATAGTCATTTAGATGAAAAATTGTATGTATTTTTCTTAATGTACTCTTGTATTAAATGTATTAGTTCTGAATTATATGAATTCTTAATTTTCTAGAAGAGAATATCAAACTATGTTATTTTCATGTATCTAATGCCCTTGAACATTTAAAAATGAAAATATATAATGTTTTATCATTAATTTTATGAAAAACTAAATTAACTGTTATTGAAATTTATTGTCAAAATGGAGCTTATATTATTTAAAATTTTTTAATTATACTGAGTTTGATCTAAACATTTTAATCTAACTTCTTACTCAATTTAAAAGTTTGTAAGTTCATTTTAGTTTAAATATTTCATCCTTTATAAGAATACTGAAGAGTAAATTATTCTTTTCCAATATGAGCAAAGTAGACATCAGAAATACTTATCAGCTATCAGAATAATATCCTTCTTTAGAATTCTTATTGAACTTTGCTTTTGGCTACCTTTATATTTAACTGTTTTCAGCTATATTGAGACACAATATCAGTCTGGATCCATTTTTTTTTCAGATACAGAAAAATGTGTGAAATGCTCAAAGTTTCAAATACAGGTACATATGTTTGAAAATTAGCTACTGAGCATAAGAAATAGCTTCTTTTCCATAACTATTTTTTGCTATATTTCCAGGATCATATTGAATCTTTATAGTTGCATAATAACCCCTAATACATGTTGTATTTATATCTCCTTTTCTATGGTTTTGTTTCTTGGCTGTTTCCAAATTGCATGGTTTGTGGGCAGGCACTATTGTAAGTTTCCTTACATAATTCTGCCACATAAACTTTCTTTTGACTTACATATATCTGGAGACATTCTTCTCATGACTAATTACATGACCTAGCTCCTTAAGATGTTTTTATGTAGACTAATATTACTGAACATACTCATTTTGCTTGTCTCCTAAGCCAGGGTTATACCTCTGGATAGTAATAGAAAAAAATATATATCGATCTACTAATGTCATTAACTGTACTCTTATGATAATTCATGTTCATGACATAGCCACCTGAACTTGACAGGTCTTTGTAAGGTAGGCACATATAAGTTCAATCATATTAAATAAAAACCAAAAGTCAAGTGGCTTCGTTGTTTCTAGTAGGTGGCAGCCAAATCTGTTTAGGTGCCAAAAGCAATTTAAAAAATTATTTAATCTTTGAAATATAATTATTAATTATCTGTAATTTGCATGAGTCAATGGCATGGTCCCAAATTGTTCCCCTTGTGTTTTCTTAAATGAAACCTATGTAGTTAGGGACACCAACTTTGAAAGTATAAGCAGCTTTGGAAATATCCATTCTTGACAACATCCTATTTGAAGATCCTTCTTTCCTAAGTTACTTTTCCCCCATCTCAAGTGTCCTCACCTTTATCCAATATCAAAGTTCTTTTTCATCTAAACTTTGCCTCCTGGCATCATACAATTGTTTCCTAGCTAGGAAATATTTCCATTATGAAATAAACTTATTGTAAAAAAAAAAAATCTGTGGCAATGCCAGCAAAACTGTGTGCATGACTCAACAATGAATTCAAGCCTAATGTTAAAAATTAATACAAATGTTCAATTAATGGGGCATAAAACTAAATGCAATTTGAAATGGAGTAGCTTAGTACTATTAGGTCCCTAGACTTTTGGGTCAGAGTTAGTTCTCATTACTAATGCTGGTTATTGGTAGAATTAGCTAAATACCTATTGGATTATAATGGTTCCCATTAAGTTTAAGATTTTTTCCTATTTCTAACACATTAGCTCATAGAGCATGCATGATTATGTTTATTGACTTTCTTTTTCTCCCTTCTCCTATATAGCCAAGAAACCATACTTATACAACTAATCATTAAAACTGTCATATTGTCTTTATAATATTATCAGTAGATTTAGTGGTCATTTTATTTACTTTGCCTTTTTGCAAATCTTTCTATGTTTTTACTCTGCAGGAAACGGTGGTCCTTTAATATTGGATTAACTTTTGAATGCTGTTTGTTTTTACCTATCTGCAGTATGTCATTACTTGAAATATCTAGGCATTATACAACTTAAATTTTATTGCAATCTGATCTGACCATAGATAAAATTGGAGAGTTTATAGTCTATTATTCATGAGCTCTTTTGGAAAATCCACATAAAATGACACATTTTAGGAATCTGTAAAGGCTGTCATATTTTTTTTTTCAGCAAACAATGAATTCTGGTGTCTTTTAAGTCTTTTCTGCATTTGTTACTGTGTATATATTGTTACTGATGTACTAGACATGTTTTCTTCAAAAAATGCTGACTATCACCATATCTTAATTATCTATGGTAAACTGTAGAAAAGGGTGTGATTCATTCAAATATCTTTTACAGATAAGCTGAAAATTGAATATTATAGATGTGCTTAGTTATTTGAGAATTCACTTCAAAATTAATGACAGAAATACAGGTGGTTACCTTCCAATTCCTAACTCTTTTCAACTCTGTCTAAACTCTACCTTCAGGGACAATATCACTCCCCTCTGGCTGTTTTTAATAGCTGATATTTTATCTTATAATAAGCACAGTTGCCTTTTTTTTTGAAATATTTCTTACATTAAGTTCAGTTTAAAGGATTAAAGCTCTTTTTACTACTTATGAAAGTAACTGGTGGAAATTCAGGAATTAAGTAAGGAAGTAAGTGTTTTCAATAGAGAACAGTCTGCATATATGTGTTTATATGCACACACATTACTTGTAGTGTGATACAAGAAATGAACATGTATTACTCGCATACATAATTGCCAGTAAGTATTCATTTAATTCAGATTGGAGAACATATGCTATAACTAAAGGAAATAGGCTAGAAGCCATAAAAACTCAGTTTCATATTTTAATTTTAGCACTTCCTATCTGTGTCACTTTGGCGATTTATTTACCTTTTTCTCTGCTCCTGTTTAGAGAGAGATATGACACAGTAAAAATAAATAAGCTAGTATCTATAAAGTGCTTGCCTTAGGACAATTATTTGAATATTTTTTCCCCTTCAGCATAGAAGTATTTTATTCATACTTCTATGTCCAAGACAGAAGAAACAGAACAATTAACATAGCCATTGTTATCATTGTAATTACTGTCATAATTTCCACTGCTTGCCCTAATGTCTATGTGTCTGGAGATGGGAATAGTAATAATAACTTTCCTTATACTCTATCATGTGAATTCTATATATATGTGCTCATACTGGAAGTCCTAAGAGGTTCACGACATACTTTTATACTTTGCTAGTATACTTTATACTTTAATTGAAATGCTTTGCTAGATTGAAAGAAAATATGATAGGTCAGATTTCCTGTTTTTCTTTCTTTCTTTCTTTTCTAAGGAGCTCTATTGCAAGATGAAGTTTATGAGAATTTCAATCATTTTATATGCTTATTTAAAGTAAGTTTAGGTCTGTTAACTTCAAATTTATATTTTGAAGGAGAAAGCCACGTACCAGGTGATTTTATTCATACTTGGAATATAGAACTGACAAAACTGAACCAAAACAAATTGTAGCAATATGACTATAGGATAGAGCTATAAGAGAGCGTGGTGGGGCAAGAGTGGGAATAGATGGGGAGGAATACGATCGATTCTGGTTAATTTTACACTTTGGGTGCCTTGGTGGTGGGTGTGATGTGGTGGGTGATATATCTGAGGAAGTATGAACCTTCAACCTGTTCCTTTAATTCATATACAGTGTGAGTGTGGTAAAACCAATGTTACCTCAATAATTTTCTTTCTAAAAAGTTGAAACACTGAGTCTCTTAAAAATTTGATATGAATAAAATATTTATTTCCAGAGACATGCCATATAAAAATGTTATATGCAGATTTCTACATTCCTACTCTCAAGTTAAGAAGGAAACTCTTTCTGTTCTAGAACAATTAAACTTCAAACATTAGTTACTATCATTTTTGTCCTTTCTATAAATAATTTTGTTCAGCATCTCTAGTGCTGAACCAGATATCTTAACTTGCACCATTTTTCTGCTAGTTATATACAAATTCCCAGAATTCTTGTCAATTTATAAGATTAATGAGCAAAAATCTTAGCCATTATGTCATAAAAAATAACACTAAACTCAAATTCAAGAATTTGAGGATAATTTGCTTGACATCTTTTGGGCTCGTCCACAGTGTAAAATGAGAAAACTTCATAAAATGAAAGGGCTACATTTATTTATTTATTTTTAACCCTGGAGAAATTAGAGCAAAGATAATAATATGTGAGGGTCATTACTTGCAAAGATAATCCAATGGAAATAGCAACCAAAGTGCTATTTCCTTAGCACAAGTAGCTTTTAAACTTAGGGGATGTATCTTGCTCCCTTATTTGAATTTTTTAATTGAAATGACATTGATTTCATCATTATTTAAGTTTCTTGTTTTGTTCCTTTGAAAGGACATTAACTGGTAAACCTAGTAAAGACGTAGTATTTGATTCCATTAATATCTAGATAGTTTTCCTGTAAATAAATGGTGATAAAAATAAAAACAAAAAGGCTCTGTAGTTATCATACTGCACATATCCAGGAGTTAAAATAGCAACCTCTAAAACACACTATTGTTAACACAATTAGAAAAATTGTAAAAATGGTAGGAAATCCCAACCAAACAAGAAAGGTTATAAAAATGAATGTCAAGTTTCAGCTAATTTTCAGTGCTTTGAAATTCCTTAGAAGTATGGCAGTGCTCTGAAGTGTTGTGCACTGGCACTCCTGAAGTTATAACACGACTTCAAGCTGCAACAAAACATTGAATATACCCCAGTTATCCTTACTCTTGAATGTAATAGGTTAATTTTGCCTCATATGTCATTTATTTGTTTATATTTTCTTCTGCTTTATTTTACTTTATTTTTTGCTGGATATAAGTGACCATGTGATCATCTGTGTTTTGTAGGTCCCATATAATCTAAAATATGGTTCCATGGAATTTTCTAGACCTTATACTATTGACATACAGTATTATCTATCTAGCTCTTGGATAGGGCCAGGAAAGTTGTATTCTCCGGATACAATTCCCTTCTGTATCTCAGTGCCTTAAGTTTGACAATTAAATTCAATTTATTTGTTAATTTAAATTCAAATAAATTCAATTTATTTGAGTTCATAGTATAGTGACCATATATCTCTATGTGAAGTTGAGAAATTCTTGGGCAAGACAATCTAATGAATAAATTGCTCATCTAGCAGTCACTGACACTTGTATGATGATTTTACAGATTTGCTGTCTTTCATATCTAACTGAGTTAAACTGAAGAATAGAGAGCTATAACAAAAGGGAATGTAGAATGTACCATAGATAGATCTACCAGTGTCCCAACTAGCATAGGAGCTTTCTTATTTTTGTGTGAATTCCAGTGTGACATCACATTTTTGGCAGGTGTCAGATAATTAGAAGTTAAGAATTCATGTCATTAGACAATGATGAAATGCTCTACAAATCTCATTTGAAAATATTTTCCAGAAAGGCAGACAATTTCATTCAATGAAATATTTTTTAAATGAGAAAATTGTGTTGAAACACACACAAAAACACATTAGACTATAAACTATGAAATTTCTATAGACCTCTATCTAGTTGCAATTCAGTAATAGGATTTGAAAATGTCATATGCTTTTTGTCTTTTCTCACTTTTACTGTTTTACTGCCACAGATCTAAGTACATGGAATGAGTGTTACTGAAGCTAAGGGTTGAGGAAAATATTTTCTGGGGCTTGAAATTAATTTTATGCCTGTAATCCAAGTCATTTTCTTTGACCTAATTAAAAAAAGAAACCAAAGTAAAACAATTTATCAAATAAACAAATATAGGTTCTTGTGTTTGTTTCAGATGCCCTTATTTATTTCATTTTATAATTATAAACCAGAATAATGGCAATAGATGATTTTATGGATATCAAATATTGATAGGGAAGAAACTTAAAATTATCTTAACTTCAAATGTGTTTTGTAGACTATTTTTTAAAAAAAAAAGATTTATTTTTTATGAATACAGAACTAGGGTAGAGGCCAGAGGTGCAGGGGCAGTGAGATAATTCATTAGAGACAGAGTGGGGAGCAGAACGGGCAGGCTGACGAAGTACACTGCTGAGGGGAGCAGCGGATGGTTCAGGAGAGGTCTGCTGCGCCATGTGAGTCACCTCCAGGAAAGGGATTGAATTCATGCTAAAGTGACTTTAGCTTCTTAGTGCTGTTCTTTAACCCGCTGCACCACCAGGGAGGGCCCAAACCATTTTTTAATATTGAACTAAGTTATACTTTGATGTAATAAGTGACCTAGAGGTATGTTTTCTGACTAGTTTCAGAATGTTTGATAAACATTACTCAACTATATGGATATTTTATTAAAGTATTCTTGCATTTCCTTTTGCTTGCTTTCTTTTCTATGGCCAGAGTAGATATTTAACAAAAACCTTAGGGTGCCCAGTGGTGGGCCACCATGTCTGTTTCTCATGCCATTGTGTGTCATAGCTTAGAAAAATGCCTGGTTTATGTTAAGTACCTTATATGCTTGTTGATGGCATGCTGTCATCCTGTCTTTGAATTATTTGCCTTTTTTTAAATACTAACTAAATAGTATGAGTTTGTTACTTTTTATAGAAGAATTAAATAAGACCAGGGCTCTCACCCAGGACTACTAAGATTGTATACTGAATAACTCAGGTTTACATCAAATATTGCCCTGGATTTGTACAGTTTTGGAAGCTTTTAATAAGGTAGAAAAATTAGCAGAGATGTTTCATTTTTGCTTTCCAGGCAAAACTTTAATGCTCCATTACAGAATAGTATCATCCTTGATATAGGACATAAATGTTATTTATTTTTCTACACACTGGGCTATTTTCATCAGATGCACATCCATCCATATATCCTGCATGCATCTAACTATTGAAAACAACCATTGAAATTAAACATGGTACACTTAATCTTAAGTTCAGTTTTGTGTTAGAATAATTTCACTGTTTTGATATCTAAAAATATTCACATAAATAAAACAAAATGTATAAAGCATCTCAGAAGGAAAAAATAATCAATGGATAGCAATTGGTATTATTAAATAACAATCTTAAAAGACAAGAATAGGGTATTTTCATTGATTTACTTTTCATGAAGTTGTAATTAGAGTTATCACAAGTGTGTAGAATTGTGCATATCCTTTAAATTCAGAATCTATCTCTTTGGTAATAGAAATGATCAAAATATATGAGTTCACCTAAACTGGCTTCACCAACTAATTACACAATCCCTGTCAATTCTAATTTTTTCTTTTTATTATTTTTTTCTCTTTTGTATTAAACAGTATTGTTCCAATTAATAGGTTTATTCCTTAAAAGGCATTAACCTTTGGAGAAACTTCATTAACTCTTAATGTCCAACCTAGTAAATTGCTACGTTAGTGCACCCTTGTGGTGAAAATCTGCCAATGCAGTTTTAAAAATTAGTGTGATTAATGCCTGGTGTATGGAATTCTCATTCAAATTCAGAGGATTTTCCTGGATACTCTGATGAAGTAATAAAAATATATACTGTATTTATACATGTTTCCCCATGTATAAATATTTTCATATTTAATTTGGATAAAGTATAATTGGGAGAAAGAATAAAGTGTGAGAGACAGGCATGAATTAGTAGGAAGAAAATGTTGCCAATTTTGATGTTAACTAGACTTGGGTTTAAATCTTGAGGAGTAAGTAATATGTGTGTGATGTTAGTACTTATTATTTTAGCGCTGCTTTGACGCTAATAATTTATGTGAAGCTTTTTAGCTAATAATCATTTCAAGTATGATATCATGAAGTAAACAGATACATAAAACTAGTGAGGTGACAGGTATTCTAAGTGGCTTCTTTCTAGTAAGTAGATCATGAAAGGTCTACTTCTATCTTTGTGCCATATTTGCTTTTCAATTACCTATGAATAACCTATGATTTTATGAATGACTTGCCCAGATTTCAGGTTATTATTCAAAAGTTTTATCTGAAACAATTTAATTACTTGGTGCTAATTAAAAAGAAACCAGTTTTTTATTATTTTATCTTTATCTATTCTACACCCCATTCTACCCTTGACCCTCATTTTTGTGACATACCCTTTTTCCATTCAGCAGGTAGTATTCAGAAAAGAAGTGAATCTTGAGAGAACTAGCACTGTGATCTGAGGATTTGAAATTTGGACCAGGAATTTTTATCCCAGTATGTTTTTTCTCTTCAGCAGAGAACATATATACATGATATCTTTTGTTATTTGTATCCATCAGTTGTATAATTACTGGCATATTCTTAAAGTGATTTTCCTCAGGAGGCTCTACAGGCTAGGGGTCAGAATGTTGGCATTGGGCCCAATACTCCAAGTTATTTAATATCCTAACCTCTCAATGCTAACTTCCAGCAGCACAAACCCCATTCATAGTGATTACCAAAATGCATCCCTCTTCTTTAGTTTCAAGTCACCTCCAAAGTACAGTGAAAAGCCAACTTGGGAGCTATTTTTTAAAGGAAACTGTATACCCAATTTGCTACTTGGTATCTTAGAAAATAATGAAAAATAATGTTTTCATGATTTACCTGTCATTGTGCAATTTTCACGGTGCATAATTCTCATTTCTTAGACTCTCAACTTTGCCTGCACAAACATATGAAGTACAGTACCATGAAGGCTACCATCTCCAGTTTCTTCCAGTTTCCTCTGTGTTGGACAATTCTCTCCTTCTTTGAGCAGCTGCAGCAACTACCTTCCTGGCTACCTGTGTCAATATAAGTAGTAGCTCCTCACTGAGGAGTAGGGTTTGATAAAGGAAAACTTTAACAGATATAGTAGCCAAGAAGCCTGGGAGAGCTTTTATGTGCCAATTAATTCTAGGCCAAAATGATCGAATTCTAATTGTTCTACCCTAACCCCAGCAAAAAGATATTAGTGTGTATACAACCTTCAGGAAAAATTTAGCAAAAAAGTAATTCTCCCACATTTCCCATGAATATAATTATATTATTTTAGTGTAGTTCTTCATCCTGCAAGTATTCTTATAAGTATTTACTTTTTTGATCTTTATTTACATGCGATATTTGGAGATTCTCTTTATTTTACTATTTAGGTACATGTATGAAGAAATACCTGTTTAGTGTCTTCCAAATGGTAAAAAGAAAATTCTGTCATGACAATCCGTTTCTTAGAAGAAAAATATTCTGATAAAAGAAGTGACACCAAAATAGTACCCATACCTCTAAAGATGTACTTCTAGTTTATTTGACTATCTTTTAAATATTGTTTCATTTACACAGTTGATTTTTTTTACTTGCTGTAAAAGCAATCCAAATTAAAAAGGCTCATCACTATTAAAAGAAAAGATAAAAAGAATAAATTTCTTAATTTTGGTAACTTCTAAATTGCTTTGAGTTGTATAAAATTTGACCTAAATTTCCTAAAAGTATTCCTGCCTGCTTTAGAGCACTTTGGATTTACCAGCCTTCATTTTAAAGTTGACCGCGTACTCACCATCTCCCCTCAAAAATTACAGAAATCTTTGGATTAACAGATCAGTGTGTTTTGACACTGTATATCATAATTCATTAGCCATTTGCCATGTCAATTTAGTGGTTTGTGATCAGTTTTTTTTTTTAATATAAGTGAATGGAAATGATCAGTATTATAATTTGGTGTATCTTCTGTCTTATGATATAAACTATACCTGTACATGTATGTTGGTCTAAAAGTTGGAAAAATTGCTTCAAAAGGGTACTATGATTTCAGATTGCCTGAAGACTGCCCTATATTCACTTCTGCTTTCCTTGCCTCTTATTCTGCTCATGGTGTAGTATTAGAATTCCCTGAAATAGAAATTTAAATTTATCTCCAGGCTTTAACACATATTTGATTCATTTTAGGTAAACATGTCTGCAAAGTTGCTAGATTTAACACATAAAATACAGGATACTAGGTATATTTGAACTTAAGGTAAACAATTCTTAACATGAATTTTCCTAATATTGCATGTTTATCTGGAATTCAAATTTAATTTGATGTATTATATTTTACCTGGCAATATTAGTGCTGTTTTAAAATCAAATTCAGGTATTCCTGACTAGGGCACACTACCCTCCTCAACTAAATAAAATGGACAAGTGATAATGAATGAGTATGTAGTTAGTTTGAATGTAGAAAACAATCAGAGAATGAAAATGTGGATAATCATAGGATCTGCAAGAACAGTGAAGTAATGATTGAATACCAAAATTATATCAAAACAAGCAGTACAGCAGAACTGATAGGAAGTTGAACAAAGTGTAAGACTGACTGTTCTGCTATGGGAGCAGGTGTGAGTTTTGGGGGTTGAAGTAAAAATCTAACCATATCCTGGTTTTTGTATTGGAGACATTACTAAGTTAAAGGAATTCAGCTGGTCATTTAAGAGAGGTACAGAAGTTAGACACACACGACATAATAAAATCTCTCTAAAATGGAAGTTAGGGTTCTGAAACAAAAATTGTTGAGGTCAAAGTAAGTGAAATTTAATTAGACAAGACAAATATCTGACTTTTTTTCTGATTGTCCTTTTGTGTGTACTTTGAGCTAGAGTATTGATGTAACTCCTGATAAAATTGTTTTTTAGTAATTTGTCATAAATGGATGCTGAATTTTCTCAAATTCTTTCTTTAAATCCATTTATATAAGCAAGTGGTTTTCCTTTTGTTCTTTTTATTGTTGTGGTGAATTCTTTCATTTTGTTGATGTGTGATTAATTTTGTTGATGTGTGATTGATTTGCAGATGTTGAACCATTTTACAATCTTGGAATAAATCCCAATTTGTTGTGATATATGAAACTTTAAATGTATTGTTTAATTAGTTTCCCTAAGATTTTGTTTAGGATTTTTGCATCTAATATTCATTGGCAATATTGGCCTATGGTTTTTGGGGGGTTTTCCACTGTTGTCTACATTTGGTATCAGAGTAATGTTTAATGTTGGACTCTATATGTGTTTGGAAGCATTTCACTTCATTTTTTCCCTACGAGTTTAAGAAGGGTAAATATTAGTTCATCTTTGAAGGTTTAGTAGATCTCACTAGTGAGAACATCTGGTCCGGGCTTTTCGTCTTTGGGGAGACTTTTGATAACTTTTAATTTCCTTATATTTGAAACATGTCCAAGTTTCCTATTCTTGTTTCAGTCTTAGAAGACTTTATAATCTAAGAATTTGTCTATTTATTTTAGGTTATTCATCTTAGTTGCATAAAAATGTTGATAGCAATTTCTTATGATCCTCTGCATTCCTGAGATGTATATGATAACTTCTTCATGCATGGTTCTAATTAAGAGTTTTCTCCTTTTTTCCTTACGTCTATATAGAGGTTTGTCTATTTTGTTTATCTTCAGAAAAAACCAACAGTTTTTGTTCCATTGATCTTTTGAACTTTTAAATTTCTAAGTCCCTTATTTCTGCTCTAATTTTTACCTCTTCCTTTCTTTGAGTGGATTTTGGTTTCATTTGTATTTCCTTTTCAAGTTCCTTAAGGTAGAATATTCATACCTAACCATTATAAAGACCACTACAATTAAGCATAATATTAAAAGTCAATGGCATATGCTTACATACACCGACAACCCTAAAGACTCCGTAACTTTTTTGTTCTGTAAGACTAAATCAGTACAGTAAAGTGTCAGGTGACAAAATCAATATATGAAAATTATGTTACATCAGACAAACAACAATCTAGAAAAAGAAATCAAGAAAATAATCCCATTTGTCATCAGATTAGAAAGAATTAAATACATAGCAATAAACAATAAAGGAAGAGAACCACTTATATAATTAAAACTATAAAACTGTTAGAAAGGAATAGAAGAAGACAAAAGAAATGGGAAACATTTCTTCTGCACGCATTGCAGGATTAACATTGTAGAAATGGCTACTTACCCAAAGCAATATACAGATTCAATGCGATGAAATTCCCCTAGCATTTTTCAAAGAAATAGAACAAACATTATTGAAATCTATAGGGAACCATAAAAGTCTCTGATTAGCCTAAACAATCCTTACAACAAAGAACAGAGGTCTCTCAGACTCCCATATTCCAAACTATACTACAAATCTGTAGTCAAAACAAAACAAAACCAACATATGGTTTGGAAATACAGATAAATAGATCAATAGAATATGGACAGCTTATTGATAAAATAGAGTCAAGAGTTTAAAATAGAAAAAGAAACTTTCTTCAACAGGTAGTGTTGGGAAAACTGGACAGTCAATATGCAAAGAATTTGAAACTTCAGCCTTATAGCACATCCTGAAATAAATGCAAAATGTATTATAATTTTCAATGTATGACATGTAACCATAAAATACATAGAAGAAAATCTATGTAACACTTCATGATAATTGGCTTTAAAGATATATTTGGTGACTCCAAAGAATCATAAATAAAAATAAAAAGTAATGGGCAATAGTAAAAGCTTTTTGCAGTGAAAGACTGTCATCAAAATGAAAAGACAGCCCACCTAATGGGAGAAAAAAAAATTGTACATCATACACTCAACAAAGTGCTAATATCCATGATATACAAAGAACTCATAAACCTCAACAAGAAAGAGAACAACCCAATCAACAAATAGGCAATCTAAAGAAAATTATATGAGAAAATGTTAAGTTTGTTCCTAAAGCAAACTTTTACATGAGTGTATTGTGTAATATGTATAAATTTGGTTTTGATATTCTTATTCCAGTAAAATAAAGGCATCATCACTAGTCTCTACATTCAATTTATGGAAAAAATGGCAAAGGTATTATTTTTTTAATAGTGTAACTACATCCACTTTAGTTTGCTCTTAAATTCTGCAATATAGTACACTAAGTCATCAAGTGGTCGAGAAATGCAACTTATCATGAAATTCAGCCCTGCCTATACCTTTTCCAATTACTCATATTTAGCAGCATTAATTCTGGTTTTGTTTGTTTGTTTGTTTGTTTTTTAGTAAACAGGAGAGAATGTATGACTGTTGATAAATCTTTTAGTTTTGTTTTAAAAAGCCAATATTCTTATTCAACAGTCTTGTGTAATGTTCTATTTCAAATCATACATTATGTTCAAGTCTTAAATCAAGAATGACTACTAGCAAATTATTTTTAATAACTAGAAAGCCTGTTTCTCTAGAAATAAGCTATTTATTATACTTTCTATTAAAAGCAAAAGTCCTGTGTCTGTAGTTCCTGGCTGTTAAAATATTATAGCAAAAGGTCTTCACTTTAGGATCACTTCTACTGGAATAGAGCAGATGGCCTGTTAAATTCCTCCAGGTGGAGCTCTGTATTGTTTTTGCAAAATCTGATGTGTTTCTTGTAGGACATTGTAACCTGAGATAAGGTAGAGAGCATTTGATTGCCCCTGCATTCAGAAGGGTCACCTCAAACTAGTTAGAGAGTTTTATACTTACAAAGACCCTCACACCAGGGAACATTATAAATATTTTAGCATAATTAACCTTTACTGTGAGGTTAATATTTCAACTCTTTATGGATGAGAGAGATGATCTCTCTCTAACAATTTTTTTTAAGTAGGAAAGTTTGTAAAACCTG
>NW_004567117.1:20479681-20491231 GCF_000260355.1 Condylura cristata | reverse complement strand
TTTTTTTTATTATGATGCCTTACAAAAATACTATGAATGAAACTATCTGTATTTTGTTTTTTCTTTATGGCTTATTTCATTAAGTATGGAACCAGATTTTTCATTAATCATGAAGCCAGTGTATCTTCTACTTGTTTAACAAATTAGTCAATACTCTGAAATGTCATCTCCTCGCCTGTTAATCTGTTTCTTCTCCTGTTAGCAAGTAGTAACCTATTTGTGGTATTGTTGGATTAAATGATAAAATCCATGTAAATTTATTACTTAGTATTAATCTACTTATATAGTTATAGTATTAATTTAACAGAAAATGTAAACACACACATATGTGATATATATGTGTATTTGTGTGTGTATATATACATATAAAATTCAGGATGCATTTCTGTCTGTGTAAAACAACCAAAGCAAGTAATAGTTGTCATAAAATTGAGAATATGATTTCAAGAGTTGTCAGTTCTCTAAGAGCTTTGGGGTCTAGCTTTATATACACACTGAATGTATTCAGAGGGTCCTTCTAAACAGTTAAAATAAGAGGAAGGGTATTTGTGAATGAGAGAAATAGAGCAAATAGCCCAGTTTAAAAATTCGTCTCTTGCTAATTCTGCTCCCAATTTTCAGTTGTGACTTAAGTTAAAGAGATAAACCTAGTCACAGGGTGAGCAGACAGCTTCTAAGGTCAGAATAGAATAAGAAAAGCCTGGGAGGAATAACAAAGGCTCCAAAGATAAGGATGGCAAATTCAGAAGGGGATGAATAGTATATATGAATTTGGTGTAATGATTCCTCTAGGAAAGGGAAAAGTCAAGATTATGCAAGTCTATGATGTGGGAGACTTGTCAATACCTACATTATTTATTTCAGTAAATACACATAAAATGAGACAAAGGATCACACAAAACCAAACCAATACAAACCCAGGAAAATGGACTGTGAAACTGAGTCTATAAGATGGGGAGGGTGCACAAGAACCCCATGGTAGAGGCTGAGGGTACCTTGGTGTGGGTGTGGCATGGGGAAATGCATCTGGGGAAGTGGGCCATGTTCCTCTGAATCTTATACAAAGCAAACCAATATTAACTCAGTAAAAGTAGATAAGTCATTAAACAAACAAACAAACAAACAAACACATAGGACCTCCCTGGCAGCTTAGGGATTAATTCTCAGTGCTATCACTTCTATGAAATCCATCTTGTCAGGGAGCTGACCCACATGATGTAGTGACCTCTCCTGTCTCCCCCACTGCTCCCCTCAGCAGTGTATTTCAGTAGATCAGTCTTTATTGCACTTCACTCTGTTTCTGGTGAATCCTCTCAGCACTCACCCTCAACTCTGACCTATAGCCCACCTCTTCTATGCAAAAATAAATAAATAAATAAATCTTAAAATAATTAAAAACCCACATAGAAAGAGGACATTAAACGAAGCATCCAGTTTTTAACCCAGAAATAGAGAAGTGATTGGATTTGAAAATTGATCAAGGAAATAGACATTTATGCATGATTACAGTATTTTATATAATTAATTATATTATTACTAGAATGATATTTAAAATATCTGAATATAAATACGTTGGATTTTTTCCCCCATATTTCTAGGCTTATTTTGAAACTGCTGTTATATTATTACATGAAGCATGTTAAGAATTTGATAAATTGACTGTCTAGAAGAACACGTCAGTGAGTTCTATCACCTTTTTTTTGAACATTTATTTGAAGTTTATTTAGCATTTCAAACATTTACTCAGAAAATGGAAACAGAACTTTTCATGAGAACCAGGCCATCAGCACATTTATTTCAAAAGAGCTTTCATATGTAGGCTTTCAGTGTTATCTATGGATTGAAATACTGAGGGTTATTTATAGGTTAAAAGAAAAATATTTCATCAAAGGGCTTTAATTGTTAAGTGTAATTATTCAAATGTATCATAATTTTGAACTTTTAAAGAATATTTTTTTTTTAAATATTCTGAGGCCCTCAACAATGAAAGTTAACTAGGACACGTAATTTCAGAGAGGCTTGGGAGAAAATATTCTATATTGGGAAAAAAAAAAAGATCCTCCATCCTTTCTTTCAAGGAAGGGGTAATTTTGTCTTATAAATGAGTGTGGAGGTTTCTGTTCTCTTTGTGCCTACAAAGATTCCATAATCTGTATGGGTCACAGTGATCTTAGTGGGAAAGAAAAGATCTGAGGAGAGTAGGATGCCTTGGCAAGTGTCCCCATTAAATGAATTCTGAACACTAAGAAAACTGCACTCAAATAAGTGCTTTTATTTACTTTAGTAACATATAGTAGTGTGACAAGCTTTTGCCTGAATACCACTGCAGTGAATATTGTGATAAAACACTTTCTAAAAATTCTCTGCTAAGATATCAAGTGGGCCTCTATTATTTCTTGCACACAAATACACCTAAACACAAATATATTTGTGACCATTACAGGTAGCATATTTTAGGAAAAATATATAAAATGTAATATGAATAATATGATTATGAATGAAATAATATATTATTAATATGATAATAATATATTATTAATATGATACTAATATTTAAAATATACATAAAATGTAACTTTTCCTCCCAGGAAAAAATGATTTGGAGCTAACTGTGTTAGAGCAAGTAATGCAACTGAGTTAGATTGATATAAACCTGTCTAGAAGAAATTCCTACACAACTGCTATGAGCCCTGGGAAAGCACAAATGATAAAAGTGCAGAATATCAGGACCATTGACCTCAATGAATGTTATGTTTTTCAAGTCTTCCACTTTCCTATCTTTCTTAATAGGGGGGTCTCTTTTATGTAAGAAGAGGAAAGATTGAGTGAAATCTTTTGAAAAATTAGTGGGATCTTCTTCTCAAGTCCATTTGATATTGAATCCATTGCCCACCCCTACTAGTTCCAGTAGACTATGGCCGCACATGAGTTAAAATATGAAGTATCAGGCCTAGGCATGCGCTCCTTTTTTTTTCTAAGTTATTGTAAAATAGATTTTAGGAATGTCAGAAACAATGACATCTATCCTAAAGAAAATCATTAGACTTATTCACAACACTATTGTTAGTTCCCTCTGTAAAATATATGAATAGGAATTAAATTCATGTGTACAATGTACAGAGAAGGAGACAGTAGCGAGAGTGAGTGAAGACTTGCATTGTATCTCCTTATCCAATAATGTAAAATAAGTTCATGACATACTATAGATGAAATTATTCTGTTTTGATCCTTAGAATTTCTTTGATCATGTTAGAAGTATTTTTTAAAACCTTTATATCTTAATTTACAAATAATATTTACATTAAAGTCAAAGTTTCTTGTTGCTGATCTTGCTAGAATTGAACTTTCATTACCAGTATCTACATCATTCATGGCAGAGTTTAGTCATAGAGTTGTCCCTTTTCTTTGGTATCTCATGGCTCTTTCCCCTGGGAGTCAAAGGGATAAACTAAGTGATATGAACTTATTTTAATGTTAAGTCAGAGTCTTAGGATATGGAATTTTCTCAATGACATCCTTCTATAGAATAGATAAGCATAAGTTATGTTATTGACATTAATGGAATTGATACATATGTACACTTAATTGTACATGAGGTACATATTTTCCTTTCTTTTCACATCATTGCTCATAATGGCTATATATACCTTTGTGAAATAGTCTGTGCTACTTTGTCTAATGTACAACTCATTCATTCCTCTTTTTTACCTCTTCATTTATCAGGGTTAGTGCTCTGCTAGAAAACTAATGCCCTCTGTCACATTTCTTAGTGTATCAGCTCTTATTTGGAGGTATTTAACAATTAGCTTTACCTCAAAAATTATTTATTTTGATCAGAGATATACATTGGTTTTTAAAAATTCAGCATTTAATAAATCACAACCAGTAGTAGTGATTTATATCTTGATTTTAGATCAATAATTCTGAAACTGGAAGCTTTATCTATGTAGGGTGCAAGAAAAACTTAACCCTGATTATTAATGTGAACAATTGTGGACATAAATTATGAGAAATTAACATAACGTAGTCAATGAAATATGTGGCCAAATGTATTTCTATGTGTGTCATTTTCTGTGGAAGGTATGATTTAAGGTAGAATATATGTGCAAAATTCTGTTAGAATATTTTATTCACATTTAAACTATTTTGAAAACAGCAGTGAAGAAATGCTTATTAATGCAAAATCCAAAGTTCTATACTTCCACTTGAGGAGAAATTGAAAAAAATATGTAAAATTGGATACAATTTGGATGGTGCTAGTAGTAAGCTTAAAACAATGTTGACAATTTTTAAATAAATGTATCACTATAATATCTATATACAATTATTATGGTTATTTCTCCTAAGAGAAATAATACAAACAGATATCCACACAGATGTGGTTGATCTTTTTCTCCACATCATTTGGTTAGCCATCATTAAGAGACATGCAATCAAGTTGGATAGATATTTCTTGAAATGATGCATGGTATGCAGTGCATGCTTTCATTGTGCTTCCTGCCATTATGGAATAATGTGTCTTATTTGGAAATACAATGATCATTTCTATTGAATCTTGCTTAGTTAGCTTAAATAATAACACCTCTATTTTGTGAATCATTTCAGATTTCAGAGAGCTATGCCTTCCTACCAAGAGAAGCGGTGACACGGTTTCTAATGAGCTGCTCAGAGTGCCAGAAAAGAATGCATTTAAACCCAGATGGAACAGATCATAAAGGTAGCCACAGTGTCAAATAGTGAGATTTAAAGTAATTTTATTCGTAATGGCAATTTATAAAAATGTGATAGACTGAAACAGTTCAACAAGTCAAATCATCCCTTTGATTCAAGAAGTAGCTGATGAATTTTGAATATCTAGTCACAAAGTAATTTAGTGCCTATTCTTAGGGAAAAAGTCAGTTTCAACTGTGGCATAGAACAGTTTTTCAATAATAATATTTTAATTTTTACTTATTTTGTGTATTTCATGGTATTTTAGATAGATTCAGAAAGGAAATGGATGTTCCTTTCATTTCCTGTTTCTAAAAGTGATGAATAGTATGGCATTTCACTGAATTTTTTTGTGTGAAAATTGAAATTTGGCTTCAGCTTTCTTTAAAAATCATCCATTTTCTTCATCTAGTAATTTCTTTTAGTAATTAAATTATTGTTAAATACACAATTATGCTAGCTTTCTTCTGTGTGTTTGAGGATGTGTAGACTGGCTAAAAAATTAATGAAAAAAGCATACTTCCATTTGAATTAAGCAATGCACATAGAAAGTAGATGCGCAGCAAGGGTGAAAAATACAGAAATACAAGTAATTATGTTACACTCAATATTAGCTTCACTCCTCATACCCAGGATATTAAAAAGGGACATTGTGGTCAGAAAAAACAAGTTCATCTACTGTTAATTTGCCAACTTTGTAGACCCTTTCAGTTATTTTGTCTACAAGTCATGCACACTGCTACCCATCATTTAACCTCTTGGCATCTAGAAACACTTTAATATGAGCAAATTGGACCATTCTGAAATTACAGGTGGAATGCAAGGTGATGGCCTTCATTACCCATCAAAAATGTTTTATTACAGATAATGGAAAACCTCCCACTTTGGTGACCAGCATGATTGACTACAACATGCCAATTACCATGGCGTATATGAAGCACATGAAGCTGCAGCTGCTAAACTCACAGCAAGATGAGGTAAGATGGACACATCTGCATTTCTGTCACTTGCAAGTTGAAATGAAGTTTGATAACCATGATGATCATATTAAGTCTGATGGCATTTTGGAGATGGTAATTTACTTTTTTTAATGAAAGGGATACCACCAGGATTGCACAGATACAGTTATAGGCAAACATTTTTAGTTCTTAATAGAAATTCCAAACCAAAACATCTATTTCTGGGACTATGTGGAAATTTGTTTATCTCCACAAAGTTGAATTTTCAACAGACCACCACTGAGTTCACCTTGGTAAAATACCAGCAAGCTCAGGAAAAAATGTACCAAATGAGTGAGAATTCAAGGGAAAAAAATAATTAAATTTTTTTTTACATAGAAGAACTGGTGTGTAAGTCAGGTACAGGGGATGAGAGTATTCACCAGAGACAGAGTGGGGAGCAGAAAATGTGAATCCACTGAAACATACTGCTAAGAGGAGCAGTGGGTGAGACAATAGAGGTCTTCTGAGCCATGTTTGGGTCAGCTCCTTGGCTAGAGATAAAAGTATAATCATTCACCACCATTTAGTTCTTACATATACTTTAAAGTTATTCCTCAGTTAACCACTATTTTATATAATCCTCTGCATTTTCTAGGGAAAAGTTGTGTTGAATCTTTTTTTATCTTTATTAAATTATATTAATTTAGGTAAAGTTGGTTTACATCATTGTATTTGTGAAGGTTATAGGTTTAAACCACTACAAATGTGTATTTTCATCCCATGACCACCACCAATGTTTTTATTTAGTTATAATTTTGTTTTAAATTCCACTGAATTTGTATATCAAGAATAGAGTGATGAATTTGATGGCAGGTATTAAATAGTAAATGCATGTTTGTCAGACATTCTTTGTTAGTTCCAGTAACTATTTAGTTTGGCTTCAGAATCTCAAAGGTGGAGACTAAATTATTTACAAGTCCATACTTGTATATTTCCCTCTCCCCATGCAAAGATATACAATAAGCACACAGTAGGAACTTAGTAAACTAGATAATAAGGAATAATTGGTAGGCTACATTTACATGGTCTGTCTTTGGAACAGTTTCTCAGACTAATAAATTCTCTCATTGAACTTTCTCTAGAACAGCAAATGAAGCCAACTATTTATTTTTCAAATACAGCATTATTTGGTAAACTATTATTAAATTCTTTCAAAATTAATTTGTTTTAACTCTTGAATTATTTTTTCTCCTTTATTTAATCTCAAAATCTCAAAACCATACTTATATTTTTTTTATGTTAAAAGACTTTATTCAGGGCACCCAATAAAATGGGTGTTAGTGACATAGCAGACTCCATATTAACAGATGGCTATATATAAGTGATTTTAAAATAGTTGTAAAACCCCAGGGTTAAATACATGAAAGGCAATTAAAATATTAATATCTATCCATGCTTGAGAATGAAAAAAACTATTACTATGATTCATCACATAATTGAAACTATTCTTAGCTCATAGTGAACATTGTCAAATTATTTGTAGGAAGCTCATTTAGATGTTGATATGATTTAGATCAATGCTAAAAAGTAAGATCAACTCTGTGCTAACAATACAACTTATATGTGTTGGTTTGTTCTGGCTTCTAATAAGTTTAAATGTTTCACACAAAAGCAATAATATCCTTTTAAATTTCTAGCAGACTTTGGAAAATGACTCTCTTTCTTACATTTTAAAAATATTAAAGACAGACTATGTAAATTGGATATATGCAACCGCCATCAAAATATTCAGATAAATGATTATAGATTATTACAAAATTTTAGACATCATGATTATAGAAAGATAAAAAAGTCACATTGAAATGGAAATAAAGTGAGATATTATTTGGTGGTGTTATATTTGAATATTAATAAGCATTAATTGTTAGGTTAATCTATGTTTATTGACTACCTGCTATGTAACTGTTACTCTTGATAATGGAAAAGTAGATTAACAGTGAATAAATGAGTAAAGCTTTGCCTTTAGTATACTTACCTGCTCATGTGGGAGAGTGACTATAAAGGAAGTAAAAATTACTATGTTTAAAATGGGATGCTAAATATTATTAAGAGAAATACAGGCAGCCAGGAATGGCAACTCCTTTAGGATGAGGAATCACAAATTTAAACACCTTATTTGGGAAGGTATCACTTGAGTGAAAGTGAAGGAAATGAAATATGTATATGACTACATATAAGGAGATGTACTGCCAAAACCCTGAGGTAGGTGCATGTTATCTAGCTGTTAGAACAGCAAGATAGTCTATATATTTCATGCAGAGTAAGCAAGGGCAATTATCATAGGACAGGCTACTCAATCTATAGGAGTCAAAATCCAACTTTAACAAATCAACTTATCTGGGACATACATTTTGAGAGAGATTTTATAAAATATTGCATCCAGTGTCAGATCAGTTGAACTTATAAATAAACTCTTTGTGAGACTTAAATCTGTTTTGTGAGAGTTTAACTATAACTATTATTATTTTTTTTAATGGGGGCCTACCTGGTGGCACAAGGGATTAAAGCACAGCACTATGAAGCTAAGTACAACCACTGCAGCACAAGTTCAATCCCTGGCAAGGGAGATGACCCACAGGGTGCAGTAGACCTCTCCTGTCTTGCCTGCTGCTTCCCTCAGCAGTATACTGCTCAGTCTTCCTGTTCTGTTCCCCACTCTTTTTATGGTGAATCCTCTCACAGCCCTTGCACCTCTGGGCACTAGAACATGCTGATTAAGTGAAATACAGTGCTAAGGGGAAGGAGCAGGTGAGATAGGAGAAGTCAGATGTGCCATGTAAGTAAACTCTCTGGCCAGGGATAGAATTCATAAGGTGCTGCAATGGCTGTGGATTGCTTCATCTCTTGTACCACCAAGGAGGCCCAAAAATATTTTGTTTAACATGCAGGGTAAATAGTATTGGAAAAACCCATGGGCCTTACTGAATTGTATCTTACAGGATTTTACCCCCAAATTTCTAATTCTAGGTTGGATATGTGTAACCTTCCCATCTGAGTTTTTAACAAGACGTATACTCATCCACAATAACACATTTTAATGATAATGACCTGAAGTTGATTTGAGCACAGAATAGTGGAAAACACAACAGCAATTGGTAGCAGTGTCATTGTCTAAGTGGATTTAAGTAGTCTTATGGAAAACCCAAAATATTTGATGTAGTTTATAATTAACTTGCTGTGTGTGCATATGTGTGTGTGTGTGTGTGTGTGTGTGTGTGTGTGTGGAGATAAGCACAAATTTATAAGCATAGAAATAGCTGTTCTTAAACTGAAGATTTATTTGACAATAATTGTTTAAAAATGATAAGAATTTGAAGATAGGAAGATAACTAGGGACCTGTGTTTTGTTGTTCAGGAAATAGGAATATAAAATATTCAACCAATCTGTACAATAGCAAAGGAAATTAGGAGATATATGGCAGAGACTATAGAGGTGAAATCTGGAAGTTGAAAATTAAAATAAAACACAGACAAGATAAATAATCTGAATTTAAAGAAAGTTCTCAAAATAGAAATAAAAGTTCAATTATAAATATTTTTACATTTTAAAATAAATAGGTACTATTTTAAGTGAAAAGACTGAGAAGAAAATTACTTGTTACAATTAAATATTTTTTCAAATTGGCAAAACTTAATCTGCCAGGAATCCAAACTCTATGGTTATTCACCATGCTTTCAGTATCATGAGATTCACATAAAGTACAAACTCACATTGCAAGATGTGCAGACTTTTTAGGTTGGCATAAAAAAACTGAAGCAATCACAGAATGGAGGATTTAGATGAAGAGTCTTAAAGATGATCAGAAATATCAAGAATATATACTAGCCTATCAATGAAGTTTTTTGATTTTCATCTGAAAATATTTAACAGTTTATACCTGGAGAGATTAACATTTTTCTATGTTGATAATAAAATACTCTAAAATCTTATATTTCATGCACTCTTTTCAACTTCTTTGAAAATCTAATAATTTAATCATTTAGTGAACTTATACAATGAATATATGCACTTAGTTTCATTATAGCTCGTTATAAATGTAAGCAATTGGATGATTAATATTCCAATAAGAAGAGTTGTGAACAATGAATTATATTATTAGGAAGTCATGGATGAAATATTTTAAAAATCATAATCATTAAATCAGTTATGATGATAAGTACTTTAAAATAATGATTTTTAAAAAGTAACAAGATATAGGCCCTCCCTGGTGGCGCAGCGGGTTAAAGCACAGCATTGAGAAGCTAAAGCCACTTCCTCATGAGTTAGATTCCCGCCTGCCACCTGCCCTGGAGATGACCACATGGCATGGCAGACCTCTCCTGACCCGCCCGCTGCTCCCCTCAGCAGTGTACTTCGTAGATCTGCCTGTTCTGCTCCCCACTCTGTCTCTGGTGAACTCTCTCGCTGCCCCTGAGCCTCTGGCCTGTACCCCAGTTCTGTATGCACAAATAAATAAATTTTTTTAAAAAAGTAACAAGATATATAATAGTTGCATTTGGTATATATAACTATTTAATCTCTTTTCCATAGTTCCTAAAATGTTTGTGACAAGAATGTCATTTAGTGCTGATAAAATGTTTATTGATTACCCATAATGTGCTATAGCATTTTGTATAATCTGACTCATTATATCTAGCTTTTCTTTAATCATACAAATATATACAAATAGCTTCTTACACGTACATATGTGTTCCTCACATACATCTTAGAAATAATTTATTAGGTTATATGTGTGTGTGTGTGTGTGTGTAGTTAGTTAGTATATGGGATATATCCTAACTATATATATCCTATATATATGCCTATATAGTATATAGGATAAATGCTATTATAGAGGCTACATTTATGTATACCACACAGCTACTTTATAAACATATTTACCATATTTCTTTTTGCTTCTTTTCATATAATGTAACAAATACAAATCTTTTTATATGATATAGAATGTTTATATATTCTAGATAACAGTGTCAGTTTTGTACTTATATATACTTGATATTGTTTTAAATACCTAAAATATACTATACTGCCACAGTCCTTTTGTAACTCTATGGGACTGATGCTATTCTCATTTTATAGATGTATAAACTAAGGCACAGAAGGTGACATATCTGATAAATGATAGAGTACAGATCTGAATGAAGCAGTTTGGTTCTAGAAATTATGCTCTAAAATACCATATGATCATATATACACATTATATATATGTTATATAGTTGATATATATCATTTGGCTAAGTGTAGATATATATGTAATGTACATGACACACATTGGTAACAGTGATGTACACATTGATCAGACCTTTGCTAAAGGGAGGATACCAAAATTATCTGTGCTTAACGTATGGATCAGGATGCTAATTTGTTAATCTATTAGAATGCTCTGGTCTCCCAACCATAGCAACTCTGAACTTATACTTTGATGTCATTTTTGAAGCCAAGATAACTTCCTATTTTACTTTCTCAAGATTTCATATAAATACTAGTTCTAGTGTATATAATAAATGGGAAAAATTGTTTAACTGCTCTGGGCCTCAGTTCTGAATCTGTAAAGCTGGGTGAATGCTGGCCTCTTAAATCATAGGTCATGATGATGATTAATCAGTGTGGTGAATGGACATATACAAAGCACAGTTTCTGAAACTGTGTGGTCTGCTACTGCCACTGCTAATGGCCATGTTAATGTGAAAACTTTTAGATCAAACATTTGCACATTGAAGTCAAACATAGTGATTGCAATGAAACAATTATGATACTGCACACATTCCCCCCAGGTTTTCCTGCCTGCATAAGCACACCACTTGTCAAAAAAAAAAAAAAAAAAAAAAAAAAAAAAAA
>NW_004567117.1:20417217-20478681 GCF_000260355.1 Condylura cristata | reverse complement strand
AAATGCTCATTATTTGAATATATTCTAATTTTTAATGCATGATGATATTTTATAACTACTTTCAGGATGAAAGTTTAATAGAAAGTGATGAATTTGATATGAGCGATTCAACACGGATGTCAGCTGTGAACTCTGATCTTAGCTCCAATCTTGAGGAAAGAATGCAAAGCCCACAGACACTTCATGGCCAGCAAGATGGTAAGCCTATTAAACTGCACAAACTAATAAACAAAGCAAAATCACAAAAACCTGAGTGAGAATTTATTCAAACCACCACCACCTCTTACTCTTATAAAATTGTGTCAGTTTTTATCTGTTTATATGGGGCCCTTCCCTCTATCTGCTAAGGTTATACTATCTACTGTATTAATTTTGGATTCAAGTAGTTTGTTCAAACTAAGGTGAGAAATGATTGATACAACTATTAGTTGTAAAATTCAAGTTTACTGTTTTGCACACTTAAAGTGTGTTGTATCAACATAGCTTGTATTTCTATGCTGAATGTTACAGTTTTGGTTTCTTGGGTCATAATTCCTCTGACTGAATTAAGAATTTTAAAAAAGATGTAAAGAGAAATTTGGAAGTTTTTTCTTTTTTACTAAAAGAAAAAGTTATAACTAGAAAATAATTGACGTGAAAGGACATTCTTATGAGAGTGATTTTGTTTTGTTGATATGTTTGTCATGGGGTAATAAACTACTTTATTCAGTTGTAAAAGAATAAAAGATCATTATTTCTTTCTGGGTTCATTGAAAATATCTGCTTCATCCCCACTGCTCTTAATAGGAAGAAAACTGAGTAGAGAAAGTAGACTTGGTAGATAATATTGTATGCAGTTTTTAAAAGCTATCTTTGTGGATTTTTGTCTTTGTAAGTATAAAATTGTATATTGAGGGAAACATCCCTTACTTGGGTAATCATTGGATAAAAATTAAGAGCTATATAAAAGTATATTAAGCAATTTATTCAAAATAAGTTTCTATTCTGATAATTAAGGTGTGTCAGTTAACTTTTTGACTGACAGTGTCTTAAGGATTTGTAGACAGGAAAAAATTCCTTGCTTCTTTGATAATTGTGTTAAAAGCTGTTTGCAAAAGACTGCTACAATTCTAGCTGCAAATGTCCTGTTTATGATGCCAAAGCTTAAGAAATTCCTAGTTTCTAGTACACACAAAGTACCAAAACAGGTATGTTTGAGTAAGGGACTTATATTTTTCTCATTTTAGGTAAGTCTAAAGCATGTCAGTGGAATGGAATAAAGGAAAAGAAATGGTACATTGATCATCACTGATTTTAAAAACATTTTATTCACTGCATACATAGTATAAAGGCTATTGCAGTAGAAATGACATATTTTAGGAAATTTGTAAGATTGAGCTGTTATTTTGATCTAACTAATATGTAACAATATATAAAGACATGTTGCCTATTACTCTTAATTTATTTTTTCATGTTTTTACATCTTTTCTACTCTATAATTTTGGATAATAATAAATAAGGTGAATATGTCAACTCGGATACAAATTGTAGTTTCTTTGTTTTTGCTAGTTATGGACATTTATCTAGGAGATAACTGATGTCAGATAAATCTATATTGATTTAAATAACTCACTGTGGAATAATTTCTAAGATTAATTACACTTAGGGGAAAACACTGTCATCATATACTGATGTATTCTTCAAGTGTAAGGAAATACTGTTGTTCTTTCCCCAACCTATACTTAAGCCTTTCATAAATATCATCACTTGGGAAAGACTTCATAAATCTTATTATGCCTCTCCATTCATTGCTACATTTCTCTGCACCACATTTTACAGCAAAACTCATTGAAAGCTGTCCTATCATCTATACTTCTTCACTCTACTATTTTTGTCTCATCTTATATAATTTTTCATCCTTACTTCTCCAGTTCACCTGCTCTTATGAATATTTTGCCAGCATTTTTTATGAAACTGAATTCATTGCTCCAACCTTAACACTAACGTGAAAAGTCAACCCTTAGTTTTCTGAGGAAATTTTTTTCTTGATCATTTCTGGAGGTTCATCTTCCTTATGCTATTCTAGAAATGTCAGGGCTCCTTAGGGTAGAATTTTTTACTCTCTGCCTTTTCTCCATTTACTTTCTAAATGATACCAGTGAATTCTGAATTTCATACCCTTTCTACCCTGATGAATCCCCAATTCAATTAGTTCAAAATTATCTTGCTCCATTGCCTAAATCTTAACATTTTTCAGAAGATGTGTTACTATACAAAATCTTATTTTTTTTATTTATTAGTTGTTTTATTCTGGAATGTAAAACCCCATAAATTAATGGATCTTCTATGTTTTCTGATTTTCCTTGCTCCATCTGAGATAGTTCTTAAATGCTCCATTACTTAAATGATTAAAATATAACTTTTCACCATAATAATTGCCCTATGATTTTTACATACCTTTTGTGCTCCCTTCACTTTTCTCCCTTCTTCTGACAATCACACTCCCTTAGTTAAGTTATATTGACAATTACTGTGTCATTCCTTCTTTTTCTCTGTATATAAACATACAATCTCTGAAGATTTTGTCATCATTATGTTTTATAACAGATTTATATCATTTGCACTATTTTGCATCTTGCCATTTCAGACAACATTGTCTTCTCGTAGAGCTTCCTATATATTGTGAGATGTATAAATGGTGACCACAAAGGCTGGGTCCTCATCTTCATGTGGTACACAATCTTAAACAGTGGTATAAATGCACACATAACACCGTTCATCTGAGGTTATGGAGTATCTAGCCAAGAACTTGGAAAGTTCTTGCCTTTATAGAAGTAAGCATATGTACTAGAGAGCCTTTTAGTTTGTATCCCTCTTCCTCAGATCATTGGAGACTCTGGGTACAAGGCCTATAATAGGAATTTCTTATGGATAGTATGGATTGATCTGGCAAGTAATTGGAAGGTAAGGACTTTTCAGTGGAACACATCCAAGATTGGGTGGCAACATCTGAATATACACAAATGCAAAAACTTAGCTATACTATTTTTTTACTTTTCCATGTTTAAGTGAATAAAATGTTAGTAAAAATGTTTGTTACTAAAATGATATATATTTTACCTGAATAGAATAGTTTCATGTAGTTATCAAAGCCCATAAACCAGCAATGAAAGTAAATACTGTTCATTTGATTTAGTTAGAAAATCTAATAAAATATGTTTGAATACAAATTTTGTAAAACATCATATTAATAAGAAATTAAATTTAGTGATTAATTTTTTATGATGGTGAATTTAATTAGAAACACTTTTAAAAAATTTTAGGCTGAGCACTACATTCCCTACTGTCATTATGTTTTCTCATGTAAGTCACTTTCATTGTTCAACAACTTCATTTTCCTTTAGTTTTTATTGATGTTTTAGGGAATTTTCCATAAAGCAGAAGTGGTAAAATGAAAGTTTTTTATATAAAGTCTTTGACTTCCATTATTGACTGTTCTCGGTGGTGTTATTGTCCTCAATTTTTTTTTTTTAAGATTTATTTATTCATACAGAACTGGGGGACAGGCCAGAGATGTGGAGGGTGAGAAGATTCACCAGAGACAGAATGGGGAGCAGAACAGGCAGATCCACGATGTACACTGCTGAGGGGAGCAGTGGGCAGGCCAGGAGAGGTCTGCCACGCCATGTGCTTACCTCCGGGGCAGGCAGAAATCGAACTCATGCAGAAGTGGCTTTTGCTTCTCAGTGCTGTGCTTTAACCCGCTGCGCCACCAGGGAGGACCTGTCCTCAATTTTTAAGTACATATATTTCTGGATTTAAAATGCCTCAAAAATGACACAGTGCTCCTCCTTTCCTTAATTCAAGTTGTTCTGATGCCTGGATTTTAGTAATTTATATAATGAATTTATTGAATTAATCTGGGTTGAGACAGTTAAGCTGACGAAGTTTCAGAAAGCTTTATGCCCTTTTTTCTATACATGATTATATCATAATTTTCTAAACATGATTATATCATAAGTTGCTGCAATATAAAGTTACTTTACAAGTAATATAAAGAAAACAAATAATTGGAAAGAATATTACTATAAAATAGATACTTTTTTGATTGCCAGATTAGTTTGTAATATTATATGGGTGTGTGTATTTAGTCACTGGAAATTGTTAGGCAGTAATTATTTCCAAAAGCAAAATAAATAGCAATTTGATTTAGATTATAAGTATGGAAAATATGCTTTTATAGGGAATGTTATTTTCTTCTTGCCTTTGGGGCACATTATTTGTAAATTTACTTTATGCAAGTCAAACTTTGTTTTATGACATTTCACTGATATTACATACGTATATGATTATTATTATTTTTTTTAAAGATTTATTTATTTGTGCATACAGAACTGGGGTACAGGCCAGAGGCTCAGGGGCAGCGAGAGGCTTCACCAGAGACAGAGTGGGGAGCAGAACAGGCAGATCGACGAAGTACACTGCTGAGGGGAGCAGCGGGCGGGTCAGGAGAGGTCTGCCACGCCATGTGGGCACCTCCGGGGCCAGCGGGAATCGAACTCATGAGGAAGTGGCTTTAGCTTCTCGGTGCTGCGCTTTAACCCGCTGCGCCACCAGGGAGGGCCCGTGTATGATTATTTTTAATAGATGAGTGAGTGGTTAGAAATTTAGCTTACTGATTTCTGTCTGAAGCCTGTACACTTTAGGGTTAGTCAATCTTAGCTGGGTCCAGGATATTGTGAAATTAGGGTAAACTGGCTAGTTTCCAAGCTTGTCTTAGCAAATCTAAGTTGATCAATGAAGGATGTTGTATTTATTTGGAATTTTATTTCTGGTTAGTTCTTTGTACTGGGGTATTGATCCTGTGGCTTGTTTTTATTATTATTTTATGGCAGTGTTCACTGGTTCAAAAATGTTTATATGGATCTGATATTCAATGTTTAATCACTTCTAGGAGATGTCAAAATTCTATTAGACCAATTAGCAGATATTAGACTTTTTAATCATTGAATATTGAGTTTTGTCTGTCTGCTAAAGCATAAGTAAGGTAAAAACCCACAGAACACTAGAGTGATAATATATGTATTTCATGTGCATTCATTCAAATTAATTTTGAGCCTGTAAATTTGTATGCTCTTCTGTTTAAGAGAATCAGAGTCACCTGAATTTTTCCAAGATGAAAGTATTGAACAACAATCCTTTTTCTAAGTTTTTGCTTGTATCTCCTATGACCTGATTACACATCTATGTAATACTTGTTTCTTTACAACTTTCTTGTTGTTACTGTGGGTCAGCTAGTTATTACTTTAAAAAAAAAAAAAAACTTCCTTCTTCAGGTGAAAATAATTTCAGTGTTGACTAGGGCTTTTGGTGGTGAATGAGAGCTTTATAGAGATAAAACAGCTACAAAATTGGGCTAAACTGACCACAAAAAAAATCTTTATATACTAGGTTCATACAAGGATCATAACTGGGTAGTGGATTGATAAGAAGAAAGAACAGTCCAAGAGTACTGATGAATGCAATAGAAGGATTTTTACTTTAAGTTTATAGTATGGTTTCTTTTCAGCCTCATCTCTTGACTTGACAAGGAGTACCTGGGGCAGGAAACAGAGGTTATTTTATTGTTCTTTTCACACTGTCTTCAGAACCAAGTACAATGTTTGACATAGAGTAAAATGTTGTTTTTGAATTGGAATAATGCTTTGAAATTTCTTCCCCATTTATTTTATATATGTAAATAAAAAGCTTAGATATTTCTAAGTTTTAGTTTTACTTCTGTAGTGAAAGTGCTCTCAACCCTCAGAGTCAGACTTTCTTGATAAACATTTGATAAATAATGGACTTCTTGCCTGCGAATGAATATTCTGTCCTTCTCACATTTTATTTTGGGGTTTCTGATGCACATATCTTCCTTGTCTTCTTCAATTAAACATTAAGGTACCTCTGAGATCTTAAAGTGAATTAATTAGAATGGCAGCTTGAGTATCTTGATGTTCAATCTTGAGATCTGGTTTATTATACCAGTTCTGCCAGTAACTCATTTTCACTCATTTTCAAGTTGTTTTTTTTTTTTTAAGAATTATTGCTATGTTTGATAACCATTTATTTCTATATCTGTAAATTAGAAGCTTGAATATTTCTAAGTTTTATTTAGTTCTAGGACAGTCTCGCAGTCCCTTTAGGGTTCTTTTGTTCTCTATAATAAGTTCTGTTGTCTTCACCCTGGCAAAAGTCTTTCCAAATAAAATTAAATGGGGCAGCCCTACCTGGTGGCACAGAGGGTTAAAGCACAGCATTAAGATGCTAATGTCACTTCAGTATGAGTTCAATCCCCAACCCAGAGGTGATCCACATGGTGCCACAGACCTCTCCTGAACTGCCCGCTGCTCCCCTCAGCAGTGTACTTCGTCAGTTGGCCTGTTCTGCTCCCCACTCTATCTCTGGTGAGTCCTCTCACCACCTCTGCACCTCTGTTCTGTACCCCACTTCTGTATGCATAAATAAATAAATCTTTTTAAAAAAATTAAATGAGGCTCCATTTTTTATATCTCTCTAAATTGGTTTAGGTGTTTTTCTTAGACAAGAGAGAAGGATCAAAGAATGATGGAGGACCTCCATCCTAAACGGACCTTCCATCTTTAAAAAGTGGTTTTATGTCCAAACACTGAGATGTGTTTGGACAGCCAAAGGGAATTACTGAAGATCATACTTCCCCTCTCCCAGTTTGTCCTTCTAGTCTTCACCATAAAAATCATCCAGTATCATTCTCTGTATGCTTCTTTACCTTTGGTAAGAAATTGTGGTCAGCATAAAGGTTGAAAGGTGTAGCCAAAATGTGAAATTAACATTCTTTTCTCTTTCCTCTTTTTTTGGGCATCATTTAAAAGAACACTTATTCCTTTTTCCTTCTTGAACATATTTGTGTATATAAATATGAGTATATTTATGTATGTGTAGATATATGTGTGTGAAGAAAGAGACTGAGAAAGAGAATGATAGTGAGAGAGACTTTGGCAGAGTATATTCATACTTTCAAATTGATTGTTTCTTTCAATAAAGTGCCTCATTAAAGTTTATCCTAAGGATCTGGGTATACCAGAGGGCTCTTTCTGCAGCAATGTCATTAACACTCTGGGACCCCTAAATGTAAATATATTATAGTTTCTGAAATTTTTAGGTTTTGGCAATTAAATATCATTATCAACTCATGTTTCAGAATGGGCATTTAGCTTACTCATATGGCTTAATAACATGTTGGAGAATAGATCCTGGCATCTTATAAAATATAAGATTAAATGTGTCACTGTTTGGCTCTGCATATTTTAAAATCTGTGATAAAGCAATCAAAAAAAATCAAATTAGTATGGGGAGTTTAGTACACTGAGCACCAATGCCAGCATTCTAAATCGGTGTCTGTAAGGACGGTCTGTAAGGAAATGCTTACTCTCTCAATGCATGTCAACAACCTCAGCAATTTGTTTATCTGTATAGATCATATGCCTAATTCTCTTTTAGAACTGATGAAATAACATCTAAACTCTCATTAGGATTCAACCATCTAAAATCAAATAGTTGCTTTAGGTATTTCCAGCTGAAAGTGAGGACAGATGAGGACTAAAATTTCTTGGCTGTTTATTGTATGTCATGCACTATTCTACAAATGAAATTTTTAGGTAATCACAACAATCCTATAACGTAGGATTTTAGGTATTTTTATTTTTATAGTATAGATGAGGACATTGAGCTAAGTAGCTAACCTATCACCACCTAACTGTTACGATATAATAAAAGCAAGATTGGAATATACTCTGGATCTGAAGCACTGTCTTTAAAGATGGTTTCTAAGTAGCCACAAGCCCACCTCTGTGAACATTGCACTTATATTCTGTAGCTTCTGCTTGCTGACACATTATTGTATGCCATGCATGCCCAACCATTGTATCATGTTCTTGTTTTCTGACCAGAGAATTAATATTCTGGCTAATATTTTAGTATTGCCTGTGCTTTTTAATTTGTCTATAATAGCTGCTTGTAGATGTTTCCCCACACTTTCTGATTTTCATGCCTATATCCTTTCGCCTTCTGCATTGTTATGAACAAATTAAAATGCTATTTCTAGCCATTGAAATCTAATGGTCTGGTTTAGCTTTCTAAAATAGAAGTAGCGAATTTAAATTCTGCTTATTTTAATAAATATCTCTTGACAATAATTGCCCTGTGTTTAAGCTTCATATTTTCTTTTATCTGTTACAGATGTAATTGACATTTGCTAATTTCTTTCATACCCTTCTTTTCTTTCTCTGCATGGAAATGACAAAAAGAAATTATGAATAGCCACTTTTGCTGTATTCATTGTTTTGAATCTTCTATTTGAGTTATGCTATGCTATATTCTAAATACTAAGATTGAGGTTTGGCAGAAAGGGTAAAAACATTCCATTCATGACCATCCACTCATGCCAATAGTTATTTATCTTATAAGCATTTTGGGGGATAACATTTCAGCTTTGATTTGTATGAACAAGAAGGTGTACACTTTTTGAAATAGTTACATTTTCCTATAAAAAGCATCTAGGAATAAGCAATTTTGAATAATATTCATACAAGTCACATATCTTAAAATAATGTAGCATATATAACAGTAATATTCATCTTGATCTAATAAAAAGAATGTTCAAAAGAACTGTGTAATGAGCAAATTATCATATTAAGTTAATAAGACATATACTGAGATATTACTCCTACCCAATGTGGTTACACTTTGAAAATAAAATAAACCTTTTACATTTATAAATATAAATTATTTGCATTTATGAAAAAGAAAAAGATAGATCAATAAAGTTTATTAAATTTGCATGAAATACTGTGATTTTTGGTGAAATGAGAGGTATGTGTATATGTATTTAGTGTAAGGATTGTAAACATGCCGGCTAATCTGTAAAAAGAACAACTTCTATATTTGTTTCTCTATAGGAAGACTTATCCAATTTTCTTTATAAGAATAATGTAAGTGTTATTCAGGATATTAAAATTGTATAAATACTAAAGATTAGTAATCTTAGCTTTTGTTTGAAAAATGTTTTTTTCACAAGATCAACTTTAATAGGAATCTGTGGAAGTAATTTAAATAGTATACATAGTTTATTGAATAAAAACCCATTTATTGGAATACTGTGCAACTAGAAAATGATAGACAAATGAATTAATTAATTTAAAATTTATTTATTTATGCATGCAGAAATGGGGTACAAGCCAAAGTTGCAGAAGGGGTGAGAAGATTCACCAGAGACAAGTAGGGAGCAGAACAGGCAGATGGAGGAAGTACACTGCTGAAGGGAGCAGCGGGCAGGTCAGGAGAGGTCTGCCTCGCCATGTGGGTCACCTCCAACGCGGGGCATGGAACTTGCACTGAAGCGGCTGTGGCCAGCTTGCGTGCTGCGTCCTTACTCATTGTGCCACCAGGGAGGGCCCAAACCTCTTAATTTATATGGAATATTTCTAGCTCTAGTACTAAGTTAAAGGTATGAAATGAAAGGTTATTTTTGGAAGAAATTTATTATAGGAACAATAAGCTTTTGAAACTAATAAAGATAAATACTCAAAGGAGGTGGTTTGAAAGTGATAAAGAAATGGAATCAAATTTTCCTGTCTGTACTTTTGCTTATCCTTTTGAATTTTATTTTTGTTTAGTGTTGCTTTTTATAAATTTTTGTTGAGATGGCATTGGTTTATATCACTGTATGTTATTTGGAGGTATAGGATCACTCCCCTTTGGGTGGATGTTACCACACTGCAACGACCACTAAAGCACCATAATCCTCCAACATTGTTTGTACCCTCTCCCTTCTTTGCTCCATCTCCCCCTTTCTATAGTCAGTGTTAGCGGCAGATTTCTAGGATTTGTGATTGGTGTGATTTTGCATAGAAATGAGACCATCTGGTATTTGTCTTTCCTCTTTTGACTTACTTCACTTAGCATTAGCTCCTCCAGTTCCACCCATGTTATTACAAATGGCAAGCATTCCTTAACTTTTCATTGTTTAAGTAGATATTTTAATATTATTAGCATGGATATACATTTTTTAAAACCATGATTTTCACTGGCAAGATCCCAACTTAGACTAGAATTCTAAAAAACTGACTAAATAGGAGAAAATTGCTTGTGATCTGAATAAATAAGTTTTGAAAGAACAAGAATGCATAACCATAGAAGAATTTTTCCTGACACAAAAGTTAAAAGTCCAACAACATATCGGAACGAGAGGTTTAGAAAGGTTCTTTGGGAAAAACCTAGAATGCAAAGGATCACAGGAATCGGAGGAGCGCCATTGCAAAAGCATAAGGCGTTTGGCTAAGAGGAAGTCTCAGAGACGCAGACTGCACCATGGATGGGGGGCAGATTGGAGTAGCTGAGAAGTCTGATGAACTGAAAGAATCTCTGTATTTGGGATGAAAAAGTCCTGATTCTGTCTCTTTTGGAAGCCCTGGCAGGGACTTGTCAGCAGCAGAAGTCAACAAAGGGAGGCATCAGTGAGAAAGTAGCTCCTATTTAGAGGACTATAAGGGGAGAACCAGCGGACCTCTACTTCCTTCTCATCTACACCACACTTCATGCAGCATTTTGTCACGTAGACTCATTAGGGGGAGGGGAATGTGGTATACTGACTGAGAGAGGTTGAATAGTTATACAAAAACATTTGAGTTTTAGCTGGAAATGACTGAGCTGACTTCATTTGGCTTTGATTTCCTCCCTGATCAGAGTGGAGCAAATTTAATTCAATTAAAAAAGAGAGTGCCCCTTTTCTGTACACTTGGGTTGGTGCCATCTCAACTTATACCAGTCCTTCCTCAGTGGAGAGAAAATGCTAGTAGTAAACATTATTAAATAGGGAACAGAATCCAGAAACTATCAATTCTAAGATACTGTGCAGTTAACTTTAAATATACCATGCTGATCAATTTTTCTCCTCTCTAAACTTTCTTTTGTAGGTCATTGGATATCTGGTTCATGTTGTGTTTACGTTCCTTTATAAGTCATCACTAGATATTTTAGAAATCCTTCTCCAGGTCACATGTTTTAAGATTATTCCATGTACTTTGATACTTTATGAGTATTGATAATTATTGTTTTTTCACTTTAATTTGTCAACTGTACACACACAGTTTGTCCTGAACATGACTTATTAAATGTTTTGTCTTCTCTTGCCCTTTTTAAAATAAGTTATTTCATAATATTTGGCAAAAGAGCGCATTAGTAAGAGCTAATCAGTTTACTAAAATGTTGGCAGTCAGGATGCAGATCACTGTCTCAGGGGACCTTCTCTATCTACAGCTAGAATCACCTGAAGAATACTGTAGCTTGAAGACATCTTTTGCATCTTGCCAATGGTTAATAAAGAGCAAAATTATCT
Organism: Condylura cristata; assembly: GCF_000260355.1. Lineage (NCBI taxonomy): Eukaryota > Metazoa > Chordata > Mammalia > Eulipotyphla > Talpidae > Condylura > Condylura cristata. The sequence continues at coordinate 20,467,289 of NW_004567117.1, read as the reverse complement.
TTTATAAGAAGGACTTAAATTTGGAAGAAGGTAATTAAATTCACCTGAGACATTTCAGTTTCAATTAGAATTCAATTTAGTTTCACTTAAGGTGAATTGCTATGACCTGACCAGCTGAGAGGTCAATGATCATTGTCCTCCAAGTCAACGTTTCTTAAATTCTAATATAAAAAGAAAACATGTCTTCCTTACAAGTGAAATTATGTATGCACTGCTCACATATTGAAATTTTGATTAAAACATGCTAGCTTCAAGAATATGCTAATGCATCTTAATTGAGACAAGGGGTAACACACAAATATGTACTAGATTTCTCTTTACATGGAAGTGATTTTATAATGGCAATGGAAAATCACAGATTTAAAAATCTATAGTCATTTCAAGTATAAAAATATAAATTTTTTTGGTGCTCTGCCAACTGACTTAGGAATTTTGTTGTGTTGTGCTGTTTGATTTTCCAAAGATGTGACTAGATATTTTCTACCATTTGCAGTTTTCCAAATTAGGTAGTTCAACAGTTGAACACTTTTTTTTTTTTTAATGCTGAAAGAGGTAGTATAAAACATGGAAATTGTAAAATCATCAATTACTTTAATAACCACTAGAGGTCTACTGATATCAAATTTCTACCAGTCTTCATCTCTAGAAATACTTAAAATTAATTATTTTGTTTGCCTTAAAGTGAATTTCTTGTTCTTTGTTTTATATATATATATATATATATATATATATATATATATATATTTTAATTCATTGAATTTTAATGCCATTTAGAGTTATGAGTACTTTGCAGTTTGGAAAGTTTGGGTTTTTTTGTTTTTGTTTGCTTCTTAAGTTGTATTTAAATATTATATCACAACTACTGACTTTCTGAAAAATAACTTTTTAGTGGTTGGTAGTCATTGTAGAGTTTATTTAAATACAACACTCATATATGAAAGTATGTGTGCAACTGAGCTGCTAATTAAAGATAAATATCTTGGCCCTCCCTGGTGGCGTAGTGGGTTAAAGCTAACATTAAGAAGCTAAAGCCACTTCAACATGAGTTCCATCCCTGCCTGCCCCAGAGGTGACCACATGGCATCGCAGACCTCTCCTGACCCACCCGCTCCCCTCTGCATTGTACTTCCATGATCTCATGTTCTGCTCCCCACTTAGTCTTGGGTGAAGCCTTTCACTGCCCCCATACTTCTGCCCTGAACCCCAGTTCTGTATGTATAAATAAATAAATATTTTTTAAAAGTAAAATTTAAAAAATAAGTATATCTTTTTATTCCATTTGAATATGAAGTATAATACCATTTGTATGCAGATTCCATTTGATTCTTTTATCATTTGGTGACATCATCTGAACTTGTATATTTATGCAATTATGACTTGTTTATATCTCTAACCAGACTTCTACCTTTAACACCAAATTAATATTCCCAAATGCCTATTTGACATTTCCACTTGGACACAAAATAAACATCAAATGCACCAAAAAGTAAACTTTTTTCCACAAAAGAGAGAATGAATGAATAAAAATAAAACCCATATTGTTGCATCAGGCAACATCACACTGATAAAATAATGGGAGTCATGGTGAAGGCTACATAATGCAGGATGCTTCTGAAGAGAAAGTTCCTGGCTTTTAAAAAATTATATATATATATATTTTTTTTTTCTTCATTGTATGCATTTTTTCATCTCAGTTGTAATCCCCATGGGCTTCCCACCACCAATTCACCTGTGTGCCATCACCACAGTCCAGTGCACTCTTCCCACCCCAGTTCCTATCCCATCCCCCTTTCCACCCCTCAGGCATTACTGCTCACACCTCTTGATGCATACTCTTCCAGGGTGATCAAGCTTTCTGCTCTTGTTTGATTTGAAAGGTACCTTGTAAGGTTTGGCTTCTATGATTTCTTTGCAGGTTTCTGAAGGGCAGTTCTGACTGTGTATGGGAATACAGAACTACAGGTAACAAAATGATGGCTGAACAGGCCACTTAGGGTTAGCACAGGATTTCAACTGTAATCTTTTCTACCTGAAGATCAATTCCATCCTAGTTGTTACTCACACTAAAATACTTGGAATTTATTGATGATTTCCTTCTCTAATTCACAGTTTGTTATTTTTTTTCCCCTATGTGTCTGTTACATCTTTGAAGCATATCTAGAATTTGATCTCCAATTCCAGATCTACACTCCTAGTGTAAACCACCAACATCATTTACCTAACGTATTCAAGTGGCATCATTATCTCATGGCTTCCATTCTTGTTTTCTTTCCTATCTATCATAGATTATATTCTCAACCTAAGTCATCCTTTTGAAATCAGAGTTTGATCATTTTCTTTTGAGTGCAAAACTTTCCTATCCATTTCCTGGTATAAAATGTAAATTCTTTTATAAGACCATCCATGCTACTTGACACTTCTTGCTTCTATGCAAACATGCCAAACATACACTCGCTTCAAAATTCTTTGTGTTTTTGGCTTTGCCTAAAATACTCTTAGCTAAATTTCTTGTCACATTGTCCCCTTCCAAAGTTTGCTGTAATATCATCTTCCCAATGAATTATGAGCTCTAGGTATCTTCTTCACTTTATTCTGCCCTGTAACATATTTTCTTTACCTTACTTGAATATTTTGTTTTTTGTTCTCACCCATTGGAATATAAATGTGATAAAGGATTTTTTCTTTTTCTGTTCATGTTGTATCCACAGAATCATGTCTGACATATAGCTATTCTTTTGTAACTTGACTACTGACTCACATTGCCAACTTTAATTCTTTATACCACCAGAATTTAACCCTGAAGATTTTTTTTGTTTTACAGTCGCTCTTTTGTCTCATCACATTTTTCTGTTATGTTGATTATGTTCAAGTTTTTAGATCATAATTATAGTTAGGAGAAAAAGAGCAAACAGTTTCCTTAACAAAAGTTCAATGTGGGCCCTCCCTGGTGGCGCAGCGGGTTAAAGCACAGCACTGAGAATTTAGCTGCTTCTGCATGAGTTCGATTCCCGCCTGCCCTGGAGGTGACCACATGTGTGGCAGACCTCTCCTGAGCCACCCTCTGCTCCGCTCAGCAGTGCACTTTGTCAGTCGGCCTCTTCTGCTCCCCACTCTATCTCTGGTGAAGCCTCTCACCACCCCTAGCCTCTGGCCTGTACCCCAGTTCTGTATGCACAAATAAATATTAAAAAAAAAAAAAGTTCAATGTGATCTTAGGGAAAAGAATGTATATTATACACCATCTTCCAAAAATTGCTTTGAAAATGTTATAGCACTTTTTAAATATATGGAATGAAAATGTTTTGTATAACAGAAAGCTTCAGAATATGCTAGCACTGATTTGACATACAAGCTCTCTCTGGTGTCTAGATGCTGCTTTTACATGTTGCACGGTCTAGATTGTAGAAAGTTTGAACATTCTAGTCCCACATAGATAATGTAATATTTTTATAACACGGTTTTAAAATAGTCTTCATTTTATAGCAAATTCAAGACTATTTAAATATTTAAAGTAAGGGAATAATTATAATTATGTGTTATATTTTAGCCAGGCACAAAAACCTCCAATATTTACAAAAAAAAAAAAAAAAACCCACACACACAGACACACACACAAAAATTAACCTGCTCATATTTAAGAAAATATGGAAATAGGGAATTTTGTATGTTAATGATGAAATGCCCTTATCACTATTTTGATAATTCTCAAGTGTGAGCAAATCTTTGAGAATAATGAAATATTTTACAGTTATAATTTTGCAGTAAATAAAATGATCCTTTTCAGTTCATTTCCTTTTTTAGATTATTCTTGGTCATCATGTAAATATCTTACAGACCTTACTTTGACTATTTGAGTAGAAATATCTTGAAGAAAATTTCAAAAATTTTGGCAATGTTCTGGAGACTGACAATGGAGGGGGGCATTCTGCAGAGTTCCTGGTAGCTCTCAGTCTGTGTGCTTCTCCTTGTAAGCAAGTGTCTTCTTTTTCAGTTGATAAATTAAGATTTTTCTATGTCAGTTGGCCCTACCTCTTTAAATATCAGGACCATTATCATGTCAATAAATATAACACCAATTCAGGAATAGGGGACTGAAACCAATAAAAAGGCAATGTAGCCTCTATAAGTAACTTCTCTTAGTAATTTTATGATACAAAGTAGATTAAATGATGAGTGACATTTTATATTGCAAGTTTAACAATGTTTGAGTAATTCTGTAAATTAGCAATCTTTTTGATTTGCGATTTGCATTTAATTGATATATTCTAAATATTTCAGTGTGAATGTATTTATTTTTTATATGAATATGCACTGTGGCTTTCAGCTCTCTAATATCTAAGTCTAAATTACTTCTGTCTATAATGAAATATTAAATTTTTCCATCAACCTGCCTATTTTAATTTGTTCTATAAAATGTGTTGGATATTTTGGTGAAACTGATTGAATTATTACTATTTTAAAAAAATCATATGATCTCTCCTTTTGTACACTATACTTCAAAAAAAGAGATTGAACTCTTCAGAAAGCTTGAAAACTTAAAATGACAACTAGGATGCAAAGTGCAGGTACTGCTATTCCAGCATATTGCCAACTTAGAAAGAGAAGATCATACTTTGTGTTTTTGATTTATTCATAATATGTTAGCAGAGCTTTGCAGTTCATATTTCTTTCTTTTTTTTTTTAAGATGTATTTGTTTATTTATACAGAATGGGGTACAGGCCAGAGATGCGGAGGGTGAGAGGATTCACCAGAGACAGTGTGGGGAGCAGAACAGGCAGATCAACGAAGTACACTGCTGAGGGGAGCAGCAGGAGGGTCCCAGGAGGTCTGCAGTGCCATGTGGGTCACCTCAGGGGTGGGGATTGCACTCATGCTGAAGTGGCTTTAGCTTCTTAGTGCTATGCTTTAATCTGCTGCGCCACCAGGGAGGACCCTGAAGTTTATATTTCTTAAAGAAAAGATTAATGCTTGTTTATGTACTGGCTCTTCTCCCCCTTGCCTCCTGTGGTTGAGATTTGAGGTCCCTTATCCAGTGATAAATTTCCTTACTTCTCTTAAGTATTAAACTATTTTTATTTTCATTAGTCTCTCTTCTGTGGGGCTTCTAGAACTCTTTCTTCTTTTGTTTCCTCAAATGGATCTTTTTGTCACTTATTAATATTTTAGGTTTGCCATTTTGCTATTTCTTAATTTAATTCATTTTCTTCTTTTGCTCATTTTCCAAACTCCATGAGTCTCGTCCTTATTGTTCATTTTCATCCATCTTATTATCTTTTCTCCTATCTTTACAGCATTGATGACTTTTGTGGCACATATCATTCTAAATTATACCCAATTAGTTCCCTCAGTAATTGATGAGAAAGTTAATATATCTAGAGGAGTTATACCAACTATGATAAACAATGATTATCATATGATAGTTGCCTATTAACCACTCTAAAAATTCTGTAAAATATTTAAAATATAAAAATGTCAAAGACATGAAACCTTTACCTGAAATACTATATAATATATAGTTAAAATTATTTCTCACTCTCTCTGTGTGTATATACATAGATGTTACATATCATAGATATTATATTGTATAACCATATTTCTGAATATAGCAAATAAATTATAGCTGATATGATAATCTTTCTATACTTTCTTTTCCTCCATTTCTGCTTATTTGTTATGGGTTATTCCTCCAACAATGTAAAGCAGAGGAGAACAAGTTTATTCTCTTTAAGGTAACTTCACAGTCTATCCAGTAGGGTAAGGGCAGCAATGTTGGATGTGTCTCTCAAAATAAGTATTATGAAAGATCACTCATTGACTTACTTGTGGGACATTTTGGTGACCTGCTCAACATCTTATATGATCACTTTTTGCAAATGGTATTCTATAAAGAGCTCTAGAGCTTTCTCCACCTAGAACCCTAATAATGATTAGTATTAAGACTAAAAGTGTGCTTCATATAGTTAGATCTATAGGGTAAGAAAATTGGTAGTAATATTTCATTGCATATTTTTTAACCTACCCTATCTTAAAGACCACTATTAAAATAGTGGTAATTGTCTTAATAATAAACATTATTAATTTTTTATATGCAAGTTTAATATTCCCCTCACACTAATTCATCAGACATCTTTCAAATATCTATTATGAATTAGTGACTATGTTAAATGCATACATACATTCCTACTTTTAATTATATTCTGACATTTTTATTGTATAAGGCACAGTGACTGGTATATGGTAATATAAAGCAGTTTTTGTTACATAAGGTACCATGGAGTTTCTGTAGAAACAGAGAATACTTAAGGCATGTACATTCCTCTACATTAATTTGAATTTCTATTTTCTAACAAAAAATAATGAGTGTCTAAGAAATAGCTGCCACTTGAAATAAGGCACAAGGCAAGGGAGAAATCTCATATTCTGCATCTACATAGAACTTATTGTGAAGAGGTCAGGGCATTTTATATACATTATCTCATTATCATGCATTTCTTTTTCAGTAATTGTCAAAACACACAGATGTCGATTTTCAGGTCTCAGATCACATGGTATTATTCCAAAATATAAATGCGTTCTCTATGTCTTTGTTTCTTTAAAGCATGGTTTATGTGAATAATGACTAAATTCAACCAACACATATGGCACATTGGCTGTTACCAATCATTGTTCTAGACACTTGGGCTGAATCAATACAGTGATCAAGTGGGGGAAAAACCCTTCCTTTGTCTTATGGATTTTATACTTTAGTAGGAGACAGGAAGTACCATGCATTAATAACCGAATTTTAGTGAGACACAAAGTCAAAGAAATGATAAACTAATGAGAGAAATTTGGGCAGTGAGGTTAGGGCATTCAAATGGATTAATGTGATTATACAGAGATAATTTAAGTTCCTAACTAAGTAAAGTAGTAGAACAGTCTCAAAATTAAAAGTGTGAAAACAGGATTTTGGGGGGTATTTTTTTTATCTTTCAAATTGATCATATTCAATTTATTAAGAACCACTCTGTGCAAGTATTATCCTAGTGCCCAGGGGCACAAGGGTGAATACGGTGAAGATTCTCCTGTCAGCTGCTCAGTGACTGGGGGACAAGTTATTCTGGTTATCTGCTGCTACATGAAGATATCATCTTAAAGCATAATTATTCCAAGCAGTAGTCATTTTTATGCCTGTGGTTCAGTGGGTAGACAGAATTTAGTGTTTTCCCCTAATGTTGGCCAGGACTGCATTCCTTTGTGACTATGTTGTTCTAGACCATTGTGGGTGGCTCACTCTCGTGTTGGAAGGCTCATCTCATCTGGGACACTTGGTATTTCAGTCTCTCTCCATGTGTCAGGATCTCCTTTTCTCTTTGTGAAATGCATATAGTTCTTGGCATATGGTTTCTCTGCAGTGTCTTTCTAACAGGTGGTGAGACCTCTTATCTTTTGGTTCAGGGGGCCAAAAAAGACAAAAGCAAAAAAAAACAAAAGAAAAAAAAAAAAAAAAAAAAGACAGATCTTCTTAAGGGTTAGTTAGGTCCAAAACTTAGACAGGATTAGGTCCTCTACATCCTGTTAGTTAGATGTATCTCCCAGACCAGCCCAGATTCATGGAGGGTATTTCAGAAGGGGAAATTTAAGAGGTACATTAATCACTTGGAGCCATTTTTGGAAATTATCAGTCCCAGAAGATCTTGTTTAGTATGTGAGCAGGGTACTGTGGAAACACTGATGGGGGTATTTGTTAGTCTGGAGATACTCAGACAAGGCTTCCAAGAACAGGAAAATTCTGGCTACACATTAGCTGAAATTATGACTATTAGCCAGTGAATGAGGAACAGAAGTATCAGTACAGGAGAGAGAATGTTTTGAGGCATATAGAAGACTTGATGTCAGAGGAAGAGTGTGATGTGTTCTGAGCACATCTTGTTATCTAACATGACAGTAGGTCAATGGCACTTTTAGTAAATGCAGAGAAGGAAGGTTGACAAGGAAGACAGGGCTTTAAAACAGGTAGTTTTATAAACTGAGGGTAGTGCTCTATCTCAGGGAGTTGCTCTGAGTTACATTTTATCAAGTACTGCACACACTTATACATACATGCATTTTATAATAAATTAGATTATTTCCAACACTTTTTTTACCATGATGAGTGTTTGGAATTCACCCCAAGTTTATGGGAAGTCAAGAATAGATGGGATTTGCATTTTTAAAAGTACTCTTTGGGCATCGTGCAGAGAATGCAGAAAGGTAGAAACTAGAGGATGGATGTTCAGTTTGATGATTTTTGGAGAAAGTTATATAGAAGGCAGAGGGTGGGTTGTTGGGGCTAAGAACAAAACTGGGAATGGTAAGTTAAATGAACTTAATTTATCTTGCTGCTTTTCTTTCATAACTAGTAGTTATTTCATTTATTTACTGATTCATTCATTATTGAAACATGCATACACATGTTTACATATATGTGTGATACACATATGTATATATTATGACCCATAATATTCCAGGGACTTTAATAGAAGCTGTGGGTATACAGTTCTGACACATAATTTTTACATTTAGGAAGTCCAATTTAGTCATAATTATTAACATGAATAACAGTCACAATATAATATGACAAAGCTTGCTAGATCTGGGCACATGGTAGTGTCATTTCACCCAGATGTTAAACTCAGAGATTGTTTCCTCTAGAGGCTATGCTGAAACTTGAAAGCAAATAGGAATGATAAAGGTTTCAGAACCATCAGAGTAAAGCAGAAAAAAGACAGAGACAGAAGTGAGGAGAAAAACGGGAAGGAGGAATGGGGATAAGCACACTACAGACCAGCAGATGCTTGTGGACTGATTATAGATGAGGAGATGGAAAAGACTCAAATCAGTGAGAGTGGAGCTAAACCTGTCCAGAAAGAGGTGATGCGCATGAGGAAATTGGACAACTTTCAAAGGCTGAAATCAGTAGTCTTCCAAACCACTCATAAATCTTGAAATTGTGCTCTGCACTTTGTACTCATGGAAATCAGAATAATGATAGAATTTTGAAGGTAAAGAAGCCCTGACAAAGCAGTTAGGAACTTGTACTGTGATAGCATATATTTGCATTAACAGTATTTTTATCCACTTCTTCATCGCCATTTGCAGTTAGAGTTGAGATGCAGGAATTGCTACCCTCATAAAATTTCAGATGCAGCTTTCTCCAAAAACCTTTGCTTGGTCATCCAGTGTATTTAACCACATACTAATTTGTCCTTGTCACAGTGCCTGACATATATTACAGCCAATTAATTTGTCAACTGTTATTTGTTAATATTGTTATCAGTATATACAATTTGAAAATATATATAGGGCAAGGGCAGATGCTTTTGATATACCATTTACCTTCATTCCAGAAATTCTGTTTTGCTTTGTTTTATTTTTCTTTCTGGAAAACAAATTTGAGAACTTAGTCAAGACAGTGGCAAATAACTTTTTAGCTTGAGCTGCCCAAATAGAGAGAAATAAAACTGCAGTTTCCCAATACAGCACTATTAAGTACCTGCACTCTAGGTGAAGAAATTATGCACAAAGTTGTGTGTTCATGAGATTGTACTTAAATATCTATGGAAATTTTAGAGAAAGAAGCAATATATGTAGACATATTTGTGCATTTGGGTGAGGAATACATTTCATAATATTCACAGACACTCCCAACAGTATATTATCCTGCTTTAGGTTAAAACTAGGCTCTGGATTAGTTTTAGAATTTCTCTGTTTTAAATCCTTTCAGTAGAGATGAAGAAGGACATTATAATGATTGTGACTGATGTGTTAATTCACCAAGGAGGTATAATGATTATAAATACTTACCCAACATCAGGAGTCTAAAGTATATGAGAGAATTAAAGGAAGAAACTGTTAACAAAACAGTGGTAGTAAACTTCACTATCCCACCTTTAATAATGGCTCAAACAACCAGACAGAAGATTAATAAAGAAAGAAAAGAAAAAATACTCTCCAATAATTGGACTTAACAGATGTGCAAAACACTTCTCATTTTTTTTTCTTTAAAGATTTATCTATGCATACAGAACAGGGGTACAAGCTATAGGCAGGGGCAGTGAGAGGATTCACCAGAGATAGAGTGGGGAGCAGAACAGGCAGATCTACGAAGTACACTGCTGAGGGCAGCAGCGGGTGAATCGGGAAAGGTCGGCCACTCCATGTGGGTCACCTCCGGGGCGGGGATCAAACTCATGCTGAAGTGGCTTTAGCTTCTTAGTGCTGTGCTTTAACCTGCTGTGCCACCAGGGAGGGTCCCTACACTTCTCATTTTTTTACACCCCAGTGGGTGCACATTTCACTCATGCTCCAGCAAAGCTCCAGTAACTATATTTCTCACATTATCTCGCCTCCTCCTTCTCACCCCTCTTTTAACCACCATATTGTTTAGAGTTTAAGAGTTATTTTTGTTGCTTTGCCACTTTGTTTTACGGATTATTCAGTAATTGTCTTTCACTCACAGTTCTCCCATTCTTTACAACTGTACCTGGAATATTCCTAGGATAAATCATATGATAGACCAGAAAACAAGTCTTAATGACCCTTTAAAGGTTGAAATTATCCAGAAAATCCAACATTTGAAAAAACTACCTGATGCGGCAAATCATTTGCTTATATTGCTGACAAACAAGCAAGTTTCCAATAGTCATTTTTTTTTAAGATTTATTTATTTGTACATACAGAACTGGGGTACAGGCCAGAGGCTCAGGGGTGGTGAGAGGCTTCACCAGAGACAGAGTGGGGAGCAGAACAGGCAGATGGATGAAGTACACTGCTGAGGGGAGCAACGGGTGGGTCAGGAGAGGTCTGCCACACCACGTGTTCTCTTCCGGGGCAGGCGGGAATCGAACTCATGCGGAAGTGGCTTTAGCCTCTCAGTGCAGTGCTTTAACCTGCTGCGCCACCAGGGAGGACCTCCAATATTCATTTTTAATAGTGCGCTTTCATCTTGTAAATAAAAGCATCATCTAACATCTATGTTAAAATTTACTAGGTTATCAGTTATAGCCATATATTGTCTATGCATAAATTATTCGAGTAAAAATCAATGTATATTGTGTTTTGAGAGAATCACTTGCATCTACGGAATTTACAACAGAGAATATTGTACATAATTATTTACAGATTGTATGTTCACATCTTCTCTATCAGTAGACTACATAACATTGCCATACTTCCTTTTGAGCAGTGCTTATTAAACATTTACCTACACCTATTCCTCAAAAATATTATGTCTTTTTCCTGTTTCCTGTATGTTCCTCACAAGTTTTTGGTCTTACTGACAATGGCCATTCACACAGTGAATTTTTCACAAGGCTGTTGGTAGTCTGGATGTCTTCTTTTGAGAGCTCCAAATAAGCTCTTCTGATCACTAATTAGTTATTTTAAAAGCATGTTTCTTATAGCTCAAATAACTGAATTGTATATGTCTCTATTTCTGTTATTGCTTATAACCTTTTTTTAATTATTTCTTGGTATGCCTTTTAAGTTTTAAAATTAAACTTTAGATATTGTATTTGAAATGGTATAGATTTTAGAAAAATTTTTTAGACTTAGAATGTTTAACTTACCCTTTTAGAGGTAGTTCAGGAAGCTTAGGTTTTCTGAATCAAAAAGTCCTGAACTGATTTGATGCTGGTTTCAGTTCTTAGAAACTTCCTTCTCCATTGTGTTTTCTCTACTCTGCATTCTAACCTTCCAGATGTCCCAGCTGATAACTTGGATTATTTATAAAAGCTCCTTTTTCTTTAAAAGTCCTTGACTTTTCAGAACTAAGAATACTGAAAATGCTGTTGTGTTTTTAGCAGTTTTTTGCATATCTTCTTTGCCTTTTGCTCTCTGCAACTTAAGAATCGGCAAAAATCTCAAGGACACAAACAGGAGCAGCCACCTCATTTCCTTGTTCATATCCTTGCTCTGGGTTTCTTGAATGCTTATATCCTGCCTTCTTTTATTAAGATGAAATTCTTTTTTTTTTCTTTTTACAACATTATGAGATTTCTAAAACTTCTACTCTTTTCTCTGCCTGTCAGCAATTTATTCTCATATTCTCCTACTCTCTCTTCACATGAAAATCAACATTTGCCCTCAGGGTAAAAATGACTTACAGGATGTTTATTCCTGGTCCTCTGATTTCCTTCTCTCAGCGATATTGGCTTCTTCAATCCTGTTTACCTAAAAGCTGTCAATATTTCAAGCATAATTTTTTTTCAATTTAGCTTTTCTGCTTATTCTTAATAGTAGCATTGACCTGTTCCAATCTAATTTTGATAGCCATGTATACCTGCTCTTTTGATGATTTCATGTGCCTACCTTCTGAGCCAGGACAGTGTTCCCACTGAGAAACTCTCCTAGCATTCTCTGCATAAATGTGTCATAGTATTTATCAATCTAAATGGCAAAGATCTGTGTACTTGTGTGTCTCTACTCCTCAACTGTGTGCTTCTAGAAAGCAGGCTGTTAATTTTCTTGGCTTTCCCAATACTCATCACCTGATCACTCCTCAATAAGTGATTGTATGCTTTGCTTTATATTAAAATAATATAGGTGATATGAAAAATAATTTTGTGCATTTTTAGGGTACCTATCCTACAGCAGACATTGTGCTTGGATTAGAGGAAACACATGACAAATACAATTTAGTCTCTGTCCTTATATCGTAAATAATAATTGGCATTTACAAGGTAATTTCTATGTACTAGGTACTGTTAGGAGAACTTTAATCATATTTACTTCTTTATTTTTTCTTAAGAATTCCACAAGTACTGTTGTTTTCCACACTTTAAAAGTGAGGAACTAGCAGCTCAGAGAGATTAGTGGTTCAGTTTGTCATAGAATCCATGTTAGTATCAAACTATCACTTGGAAATGGTACTTAGCCTCTCCATAAAAGGTAGCTTCTTGGAAAAAAAAGTAGTTTTGAACCTTTGTTGACCTTGCAATAGACGCCAGTATCTCAGCTGCTTTCCTCAGAACTACTTTGGTGTTCATCTTCAAAAATGGCTTTGAGAAAATGTCCTTCCCCTGTTCTCCCTGCTCCTGTTAACCCTGAGACAGATATAATTACTGGAGTTTAGTAAGTGTATTGATTATTATGTTGAAAATAGAAGCTCATAAAAACAATATGTGGAATATCATTCTAGACCTTATAAATTTCTCACAGTTCTGATTTCTGGCATTCATTAAACATAGTTGCTTATAACTCAACCTTAAAATTCAAACCTAGGTTGCGGTACTAGTGTGACCCACTTATAAACATGTTTTTATAATGGTAGTGTCTTTTGGGTAGGAGGGGAGCTGGTAATATTTAGTGGGGTAGCTGTTCAGGTAATCTGAAAGGAATGGCAGATGGTAAGCACTTGCTACTAGAGGAGGAAATTATTTCTTCTACATTTTTTTTTTGATCAAGAGATTCTTTGGAAATAAATAATTTTGGTTGGTTGATTTTGAAAATAAACCATATGTTGTTTATATGTTTTGGCATTCATCCAGATTCTCTGAAGATGAGAATAAAAAAATTAAAAGTATTCTACTAATTAGATAATAATGAACATAATGAAAACAGGTGCTGTAACTTTTGAATTAAGAGAATATATCTTTAGAAGAAGCTCTGAAATAGGATCCTGAGGAAAAGTATTCTGCCTATATCTATGAATTGAATACATATGTGTCCTGATGTATATAACATGGCACATATTAAAATTGCCACCTATTTTTTTTACTATGATTGAATAATAAACACAGCTCAGCATCATTTACTATACCATGTCCAATTTATTAGAATTACTAGATGTAAACATGCTTTCTTTGCAATATGAATGTCCTAAAGCTTTCTGTTCACATAGATTGATAATCAAGAAGTCACTAAAAATATCTTTGTGCATTTCTTAGCAGGCCAATAGGATACTGAACATATCTAACCTATAGACTCCCTCCCCTCTGTTTCTGTAACAGAAACATCCATAAAGCCATGTTGTGTCTCTGTATTCAGAAAAGGAGATATAGATGATGACGATTATATTAATTCAGCACAAAGAGTAATTACAGCCTAGTGTGGGGGAAGGGTGGCGTGTCGTAATCGCTGTTCCTGACATAAAGGATTGAGAAATGGAAAAAATAATGGGGAAAGCAAGGAGTAAAATACAGTTTGGATGACTCAGTGAGTGAAAACCTCACTCACTGTGGCTTAGTAAACTAAATGTATGTTGTAGGAAGGAAAACTTTTCCAGCCCTAGGTCCTATTCTTACAATGAAAGAGAATGTGTTTGCACTCACAAGAATGTTTCTGAAGAAAAATGAATTGCACAGTTTGGACTGTTAAAGTACATTATCAACTACTTTAAAAATGTAATCATACACACACACACACACATAATATGTTTTTTAAAAATAATACAGAAAATCTGACCTCATACAATATGACCTGATACTACATCTCTTCTGTTTTTGACTAGACTCTTAAATTCCAGTGATGATTATTTTTCGAAATGATTAATGCGTATAGTGATTATTCTCCAGCTAATATATGTATGCAAAACGTGGCTGCAGGGATTTGCTTTTGTTAGCATATCCCCTCCCCCACCCTGAAGCCTCAAGGCTCCAGACATTGATGCTGGGAAGAGAAAAATGGATGTGTGTGCGTGTGTGTAACCTTCAGATTGATACAATGTTGATTACATATAAACAAACAAAAAATGATAGCCCTTTTCTTATGATAATTGTGTCCTTAACACATTAATGTCATTTTAGAAAATACTTAAAGCATAATGATTTAAATTTAAATAAGGATAGTGTTTTTAAACAGCCACATAGAACATTTACAACAGAAAATTTAATATAGCTGAGAATGACACTTTTATTAAATAATTCTGTGATCTTCGAGCCAAGTTCTTAACCAGTGATCCCCCTGTAGCAAACGTATAGATAATCAACAACCCCATCTGTCAGTAAACTTGTTGGGGATTAAATCCTAAAGGAAGGAGCCCATAGCCCTGGAGGAAAACTGAGTGCATGTTTCCCTGAGTCTTTGAAGGCTCATCTCAGTAGTCCCACTGCTAGAATGTGCTCTGTTGTCATAGCAACACCATCTCCTGCTTCATACAGGAAAGATTAGCTCTTACTGTGCAGAAGAGAGAATTTAGGGGAAGTCAGACTAATCCCTGGGTGCACTTGGAGAGAAAGGTTGGACCTCGCCTGAGGGATGCTGTCTCTGCAATGATAGAATTGGCCTGCCACAGACACTGGTATTTAAGTTGAAGAGCAGAATTCACAGTAAGTGTCAGCTCCTGAAGAGTAGAATATTGATGAATGAGGTTTGTTTAAGTCTTGTTGAAGACTGTCCCATGCAGCAGTAGAATGAACAAGAGATGAGAATGCCAATGCTTTCCTAGTTTGGGGAGTATTTAGAGGGTTGAGCCGATCAGAAACTTGAGAAAAAAATTTAAGGTACTTTTGACACATCCATCTAAAATCCTGAGAGCATGTCAAAATAGATAAACAACAAAAAAATGCATTATGTGTTTGGCATTTCTTTTATTTATCCTACATGTTCGTGCATTTACATAAAAAAAATCATACATAGAAAAAGCACTCAGGAAAAAATGTATTAGCAGGTATGTTTCTTCAGTACCAAAAGTAATAGGGTTTCATTTTGTAGTGCTAATTTCTTTTTCAATTATGAAATATTTTAAAAGCATAGAGAGAAGTAGAGTTCTTTTAAGATAGTTATAATATGCTTAAAGGTGTTCCTTGGGGAGAATTAATTTATTTAAACCTGTTTATGGTGCTGTTGCTTCAACTTGTCAATATAAAGCAAGTGCAATGTTTACATATTTCAGGATTTTTTTTTTTGTTCCAGTGAATTCTGTTCTGGGGGCTGTTTATGTGGGTTGATTTATTTCCCCCACTTGGTCTCTGTGTGTGTGAGTATATATATATACAAATACATATGTGTGTGTGTGTGTATCTGTACATATATACATATATATGTGTGTGTGTGTGTGTGTGTGTGTAAGCTTAAGGGTTGAGATATATTGTTGTGATTTGAAAGGTTTTATATTGATATCTATTGTGAAGATGTTTAGTCATTCAAAAACTTAATTACTTCAAAGTACATTTTAATCTGCACCCAAAAGCATATAGTTTTTAATATATGTGGGTTTTACATTTAGATCATTAATATCTAAGCTCTGTGGTTCTGAATATCAGCATTTAGTACATTGAAATTATATATATTTAATAATTTGAAGTAGTTAAAATTTCATCATGCTGCATTCATTACCTTTTTTAATTGCTTTGATTATAGCTGTGTATTTAGAAACTGGGATTTTTTTCTGTACAAAATATTAGACTAGTAGTGTACTACCACACTGCAGCATCATAATATCTGCTCAATACATAAAATATCTAATTGCCCTTTTAAGTGGGCCGCTTTAATTTATCAGAATATAAAAGAGTTGGGTGTTGCTATAAAAGCAGAGTACAAATTACACATACACCTACTTTATCTGAAACTTAAGAATAAACCATAGGTCTTATACTTGAAGATATTATTGAATTAAAGGGTCATATAAAATTATTCTCTTGTATGTAAGAAAATATACTCAAAACCATAAGGGTCATATCTGGCTTAATAGCATTCGATTTGTAACTATGTGGAAGCCTGATGCTCATAAGAAAATGGAGACAAAGCCGAAAGTCAGGGAGCCACTTTCAGTAAAAGATTCCAGATTATTCCAACAACCTGTTTTTGGTGGTTTCCATCAGCAGTTTCTCATACAGAGAAAAGGGCAAAATCTGCTGTTTCTCCCAGCCCCTTCACCCTTGCACCCACCCCCCCTCCTCCCAACAAACTAGAAAAACTTTTCTTCCATTCATAGACTCAGGGAAAGAAAATAAATGAATGACCATTCTTTAAAAGCAGAGAAATTTAGGGTACACTAAGTGATGTTAAACTCAGAATTAATAGAACTGAGAATAAAGAAAATGATTAAAAATGTATGGGCAACCTTTATGAGGATAACAATGAATTATATGAATAGGTAACTGAGTAATAATCGAAAAACAATTGCCATAGATCTAAGTCATGCACTACCTTAAGTGAAGTTTTTAGAGGTATTCTTATGAAGTTATTTTTTAAAAACTTGTTAATCACTTTTAAGTTTCCATTTCCTATCATCTGTGTTTTATTGATTGCACTAGAGCAAAATGCTGTAATCTGAAGATGGTGTAGATTTGTTAACTCCCTGGGGCAAGTTTGGTTTAGCTTCTTTTCTATTTGTTGGAGTCTTACTTGGTGAGACCAGCTCATCCTCCAAAGCCAAATAATCTCATGAAAGTCCTTGCTTCAGGGATCTTTGAAAGAATAAGTCGCTCCATTCTTGAACTGGTTGCAGAGGTTTGGAATGTGATTTGGAAAGTTAATTTAAGAATAAAAATCTGATGCAGTACATGCATGAGGTCTTTTGAAATCTCTGAGTTTAATGGTGATATGGAAATGGTCTGAATTTTTGCATGGGAAACCAGACTATAGGAAGAGTAAGAGGAAGTAATAATGCAGGAGAATCACAACATTAATTTCTGCTAGAACACACTCAAGAAAACAGGCATAGGAGTTATTGATACATGATTTGTATGATGTCCGTTACCATAAACTGAAGAAAAGGCCTAATCCAGAATAGATGCTAGTTGACATGTACATTATAGTAAATATTAAAAATAAAAATCTTTAGTACAAATGTAAATAGATATGAATACCTTTTGCATTTTTAAGTCAAATTAAAATACAGTTTGCCTGGTTAGATAAGATTTGATTCTATTATACATTGCTAGGTTATAAAAGAAGCTTTAGAAAACTATAATATAGCATTGATTGCTTTTTTTCCTTTTTAGAATCTTGAGAGATGTTAAAATCTCTTTGTATTCTGTAAGTATGATTTTACTAAGTCTCAGGACAAATATGTAAGATGCTGAATTTATCTTTTTTATTTTTTTTCCTTCTTTTTTCTTTTTTTGCTTTTTTTTTTACCTCAGTTGTAATCCCCATGGGCTTCACACCACTGATTCACCCGTGTGCCATCACCATAGAAATTTATCTGTCTTCTTAGTGTTGCATAGAAGCAAATGTGTAGAAAGGTGTATAGGAAAGATGGTTGTATGAATAAATTTTAATTAGATTGTAGAAAGACTAGACTATCAGTGGGTTATATGACTTTGATGATCCATCCTTTGAGATCAGTTAGAGAACTATGGGCACTTATCAACCAGGTGTGAGAAATAGGAGCCATGTTCTGAGAAGATGTTTTCTACAAATGCAAAATAGGATGAACAGATGGTATAGGCTATAGTTAGAAGTCAGTAGGTATGAAAACTGTAAACTAGCAGAACAACACTGAGAATTAAAAGTAGGAATGTTATATATTCATTCAAGAAAGGTTTATTTGACTCAGCAAAGTAGAATTACATAGCAAAATGCTAAGGTTCCGACTACTATAGAAATTATTTGCCAATGAGCATATAGCATTAGAGAAGGAACCTTCAAATGACCGTTACAAGTCATAGGGAAAGTTAATAGGAGGAGAGAGTTTGTGAGGAAAACATTAGTGGCAATGGTGGCAAGAATGAATGTGATTTTAGAAATCTTAAATTTGATTTAAGTCTCAAAAACAAACACAGCATTTAATTATAGTAGTGAATTTCCTCGTAATGTAGTTTATTTTAGAAGATCACAGTATTGCATGACATTTCAAACCATCTTTAGCATATGTTTTATAATATTTCTTTTTAATATTTGTATATGGCAATTAGAATGCATAAAAATTTGGTATATACTTTTGTTTGGAAGTACAATTTTAATATAATCAAAGAAGCTTATCTTTCATTACTAAATTAGGAGAATTTAAAACTTAACAAGTTATAACCCAGGAGCTATTTTATTCTGTTCTTGGCATTAATATGTGATAAAAAATAGTTTTAATACAAAGGAAAAGAGTAGACATGTAGCTGAATTTTGGGGGACCATTTTTATAGGGATTACTCAATCAGTAGGACAAAATATTTTATTGTCTTATTTGGATAACATAATAATCTATCATTGTAGTCCTGAAATAATAATAAATGCAATAATTAGAATAATAACTACAATACTTAACACTTGCTTTGAATTTTGTTGTTTATAATTGTTGGGAAAATAAAACAATCTTGCAACAAAAGACATCTCTATTCCTATAGGAAAGATAGAGAACATAATTTAGTATAGAATAAGGATGTGAGGTCAAATAAAAGTGACTGGTCTAGGCAGAAATCCACACAAGTTTATACAGTGCAGTAAAATAATTACAGCTTCTCTATTCTCTATATTTATTTGTCTCTTGACAGACAAATAGATGCACCTCAGATTGTCTCCTGTATAACTTGTTTATGAGAGTCCTTTGCTAGTTCTGGACGCACATGTTTACTACTTGAATGGTCAAAGTTCCTAATCTTTACTTGAGAAATCATATCTATGTGCTTTCAAAAAGATTCCTTGAAGAAATGGTATGGGTGATCAAGTTAGCAACCTCTCTCCAGAGAAAAATCACCCATTTTTATTTATACAATGAGGCTCTTTACACACATTATGTCATTCAATTTTCAATTACCACAATGCTGCTAGACATGTATAATTATTGTTATGTCCCAGTATTATGAAAAACAAAATGGATGCTTTGAAATGTCAAGGAATATTTTTAAATAATACTACTAATAATAGAGGAATATTCCAGTTCACTCTACATCTCAAAATCTCATTTCTTAAAGGAAGCATTGTAGCAACTCATTTCTGGATGCTAAATGGAGAGAGAATAAGGAAGCAATCATTTTTATTGTTCTTATTCTATGTGAACCCACTTGCTCCATGACAATTGGAATAGGAAATAATGGACATGTTCATATAAACTTATTTTAGCAAATGCTATTACATTGTCTGGCCCTTTAACAAAAAAATACTCATTTTTTTACTTGGAGAGAAAAGGGGGCTTGGTGGAAGGGGTGTCTTCAAAGTAAGATGCCATTACTGACTAGGGAAAACTGCCTCTTCTAAGTGGTCTTCATCCCCATATTTTATTTACTGAGCTGTTTGAAAGCTCTTGTTTCATCATACAAACAACGTAGTAACACCTGTAAAATAACCGAAGCCAAAGAAAGGAAAGGGTAAAGTTTATAATTCAGTCTTCAGAGGAATTCATGAATCCATTTCTGAATTAAACATATTAAAGGATATTCCAATTTTCTGAACTGTAGGAAATAGTGCCTACAGTATGTCAGTCTGTGCATATATTTATTTATTTATTGCTGCCTGACTTGCTACTTTGAAATTACACCCAAAACTTCATGTACCAAAATCACTTTAAAGGCCATTAGTTTATCTGACAGAATCACTTTCAGTAAAAGCTATGGGATTATCAAATTTAGCCCAATAATAAATGTTAAAAATAGCAATCCACATTACAATATAGCTACTAATGTGATTTGTGAAACAAACTTTAGGTGAATTTTAAAAGGAAAATAAAAAATTTAATTGGTACTGCTTCTCATTTCTAACCTTGTCTATTAATACTATCCTCAACTAGTGAAAACTTCTCAGTCACAGCTCAGAGGAGTAATCAAAAATTTTTATCTTTAATTTAGTGGGAAAATTTTTAATTTAATAATTTTAACTAAGGAACTATTATTCTGTGCTCTACTGTGGAAGAAGAGGAGGAAGATAAGAATAGTAGATTTACAGATTGCTTGTTTATTTATTTATTTATTTATTTTTGCTTTTTTGCTAATAAAGTCCCATGGGATAACTATTAATATTAACCTTATCAGGAAAAAATATGTGTTTATCTTAACAGAGTATGTCAGGGGTTTTTACTTTTAGTTCTTTCCTTTGGTTGCTATTCTTCATAATGGGAAGTAAAAGGAAAAAGTCCAGGAATGTGATTTTTTTTCCTGCACATATTTTATACAATCTGTACGGCCTTATTTCTAAGTTCCTTCCTTTTTGGTTTCTTGAATATATAGAACTTCAAAGAATTAATTTAGCAGTTTCTTTTTGACCTCACTTTTTTTTCTTAATTTATTTTAATTGTTTATGTGTACAAGAGCTGGGGTACAGGTCAGAGGTGCAGGTGATAAGAGGATTCACCAGAGACAGAGTGGGGAGCAGAAAAGGCAGCATGAAATACACTGCTGAGGGAGCAGGAGAGACAGGAGAGGTCTACTGTGCCATGTGGGTCACCTCCCTGGTTGAGGATCAAACTAGTGCTGCAGTGACTGCTGAGAATTAACCCCTTAAGCCACCTTACAGGCCCCCAACTTGGTTTTCTTAGTAACATATCCTTTCTTCAAATTTACATCATAGCTTTCATACTGCTAAGAGAGATAACAACTGGGGCTAGGATGACATTGTCAGTAACTGTCATTATGAAATATATCAAGTATTTGGGTTTTGTAGAATTATCAATTAGAAGAAAACTATGTGGACTTGTGATAGAAAATTAGAATTAAAACCAAGCAAATATTTTCTGATGCTTTCTCCATCCCAACATTAAATAACAGTGGAGGGACAGGAGGTCCTATGTCATACTCATGACCAGATGTATGTGAACAGTTGTCAGTGAATTATCCTGAAGTCTGAGTTGTGTCACTTTCATCAGTATTTGGTCATGTGTGTGTGTTTTCGTTGTTGTTGTTGTTGTTGTTGTTATTTATCCCCACCCTGTTGCCTAAATTAGAAACCCAGAATATTCTACTACATGGAACAGTATCTATTTTATTTTTGCCATGTAGCAGCAGGAAGTGTGATATATAAAGACAATGACATTACACCGTTTTCCATGAAACCTCACCAACTAAATTCCATTGTAGTTTCTTCATCTTTCTGCTAGAAAGCTAGAACATTCTCTGCATATTTGTTTCACAGTTGAATGGATAAATTGATAATAGATATTAATAAAATATTACACATCTGTTTTAAAATATATACTCAATTTAAACATTTACTGATGAGAATCACTTCAACTGGCAATATATTAATAATAAATTATTACATATCATTTAAAAGTAAATTAATAAGAAAAAAAATCCAAAATAAAGGAAGAGAAGGAAAAGATTTCTATATATTGTTGACCCACCTTATCACTAGTAGATAATTTCTGTCTACAGTTTGGTTTGTGTTTTTCCAGACAAGATAGACAGCTAAATTATATATAATTCAGTAGGCATTCTTTTAAAACATGGTCACCAAGATTTTAAATACAGATGTTTTGCATTTTTATCATTATTTCAATTTATTTGTTGCAAAGAACATTTTGTCAATGGTTTCTTGAAGTTTTCATATTATCATATTAACTGTTTTATACCATTACTACAAAATACCTAACAATTAAAGAAAGCAGAATGGAAGTGACCACTCTCTCCAAACATTGATTAAATGTAGCAGGGTGTCTTCAAAATGACAGTTAAATACATACTTAACATTATAAATACAGAAATGAAGGCATCGCTGAATTAAAAAATAGCTCTTAAAAAATTGGTCTGCAAATGTGCCAGAGCTGGAATGTGTAAATTAGAGATTCAGTGGAGTCTGTTAGCCAAAAGTGAAAACGAAAGTGCTTGCAGCTTGCTAATTAATGCTGCATGTCCAATTTGATTGCAGACAGAAAGGATACACCAAGGGCTGTTGGGAAAAAATGTGGCTTAGGAGTCAAGAGACAGACTCACCTATTCTGCTAAGCATGAGGCAATCATTAAAGAAATCCTTCCTTGTTCCTCAGTTCTGCCACTTAAAATAAAAGATTGTACCATCTGTCTTATCCCAGAATTGTGATGGCAATGAGGTGGGATATATACCCAAAAATAGATCAAAATCCAGGAAAGCCATATTATAATTGTAATATATGTTCAACTATTAATTCTCTGATATCTACATTGTTCATGCATTTTACCAATTTTTGATGAGTTTCTACCAGGTCCAGTTCTTCAAGGATCAGTGAGTGGACACATATTCTCTCTCCTCATACTTAATGGTCCAGGATTTGCAACAGCCATTTCATATCTGTAGAATTTATTAATAAATAAATGAGATAGTATTTTATATGTACTATTTCAAGATTTAAACAAAAATTACAAACTATTTGTCTGTGACAATTTGGAAATAAAAAGTCCCCATTCTTAGTCCTGGGTAGAATAGTACAGCACTCAGGGTCACTACATACAGCAGAGAACAACACTGACCTAATCCCTAGTCTTTTAGCCCTCAACATCCTATGGAAGACCAAGAGAATCAATGACCAATTCTAAGTGATTATGTTATTCATATTGAACTAAATGCCCCTCCGTAAGGAACACCTTCTCTCTCCCTTCTCCTCCCAACTCACTCTCCCTTTCATCATTCTGTCTTCCTTCTCTCTGCCCTGTCTTCTTCAGCTTCTTCTCTTCCTCCCCACTCTCTCTCTCTTCTGCCAGGGTTCACTCTCCTTACTATCCCCCTTAATTTTTCATTTGTTGTTCACATCTTTTGATTTAAGTAGCTGGAAATATTATCACATGCATATAGTAAAGTAACTCTTATCATAATCAACAGACAGAACTATTTCAATATTTCTGTTTTTGAAGTGTCTAATATTCCTTTCTGATTATTAAAGAATATGTGCCTACATTCCTTTTCCCTTTTTCCCCCCTCCTACCTTCCATTTATGTATTGGCTATTTATTTAGAATTTATTGAGCCTTTATGATGGGGCAAGCACTATGTTTTGTACTATTACATTCCTGCTTCTCATTTCCTCTTCCTGCCTTTAAAAAGTAAACAAAAATAATATTTTTAATCCAGGATTCTGTAGATATGTGATTTAGAAATATAGTATCTAATAATGCATTGTTCTGTAACACATTATTAAGAAAAGGCAAAGATACTATTAAAGCATCTAGAAGCTGAAAATCAAAACTGCTCTCATTACTATTATTAATAGGAACCCATTGGCACTGTTATTTTATCTAAAAGCCAGGAAATCTAGGAAAACTACAATCTTAATTACACTTTTGCTTTCTTTTGCTTAAAGATAGGAGTTCTACTATAGAAGTGAGAAAACAATTTATTTTTTGAGGCAAAGAATCACTCAATCATTGTACATTTTGCAGGACTTAATGACAGTTGCACATAATAACTGGTTTTTCTATATGAATAAGTGTGAAATTTTGCCCTGTTCTAACTCATTAATTTATTTCAAGTTGTTTTGTTACTATTCTTGCTTTTATAAATCAGTTAATATAGTTCTATGGTTTAAAGAAAAAAGTACATTTGGGAGGAAAAATAAGTGTTTGAATAGAGAAAAATGGAAGTCCAGTATTTTAATTACTTAAAATAAGGCTCGAACTGTACCTGTATAGCATCTAAGTATTTTGTCAGAAAAATAGGAAGGTAGGAACACTACTGTATAAGCAGAAAATATTTGTGTGCCTCCAGAGACAATTCTACACTCACGGCATGGGTTCCATCTTGGATGGTGTTTATAGCATCACCAGAAGTGGTTGGTGTGAATTTGTTCCTGGAGAGGTTCTATGTCAGGAAAAAAAAAAAAAAAAAAAACAGGTCAAGCGCGTTGGAGTCAGCTTCCCTGAGTATGAATCTGTTAGCACATGTAGAACCTTTCCAAAGTCATTCAACCAAGATCCCAGGATATGCCCCTGTGACATTAGATCACCTGGACCTGCTTTGAGGATTAGATAATGAAGTAAGTACATAGCACATAACATAAAATTTTATTTTCAGTGGTATACAGTAAGAACTAATTAAACAGTAAAGTCTATTTTTCTTTACATCAGTTACTTCAAATAATGTTGACATAAGGACAGTGTCAAATCCTGTAAGAATGATATGTCATAATTAGACAGTGAATTAAGAAATCCAACTATAGATGTACAGAATCACCAAGCCATGAATTAAATTTGATCTTACTGCCATCTCTGCAGATTGTTATATAATTTATTGTCCAAAACAGAATACATTTGAGAGTTGAAGAGGGCACAGTTAATAACTATGCTGACACCAAGACTGTGTGACAGTATTCTGCCACAGTGTCACTTTATTGTATACCTCTTCTCTGTGTCCATCTGTTCCCTGGTTCTGGCTTTCTCTGCTTAATTTGTTTTATGCATGGACTCCTTTAACCTCTCCAGAATAATCTTTTAAACACTTCTTTAGGCAGCAGTTGCAACTAGTAACCAAGTTAGGATTTGGGCTAACACAGATTGCATTAGATTATCTGGGAGTACTTTAAAAATACAGATTCTAATCTAGCAGGTCTGGAGGATGGCCAAGGAATTTGGAATTTCAAACAGGTATTGTAGGTAATTTTGATGCTGCTCATCTTTAATTCACATGCTGAGCAGAAAAGTATTAGGTTCAAGTTCCAAAAGGTGGAATCTTTTTTTTATCTCATTCATTTTTCTGTTTTGATTGTTCTCCACATTGGTGTGGTTTTGACCTCTTATGATTTGACAGTGTTTGGACATGATGAAGTCATGTTGTTACCAAGGCAGTAAGCTATTGGTGAGTTAATCTGGCTATT
This sequence comes from Condylura cristata, assembly GCF_000260355.1. NCBI lineage: Eukaryota > Metazoa > Chordata > Mammalia > Eulipotyphla > Talpidae > Condylura > Condylura cristata. The sequence continues at coordinate 20,441,680 of NW_004567117.1, read as the reverse complement.
GGTAGGTCTAGAACAAGTATAGTTAAGAAATTCATACATTAAAATAATATATTCAGGGTAATTAGTTATCCTATTTAGTTTATTTATATGAAAAATTACTGACAGCATTGTAAGAACTTTTTGTTGGTATTATTTGAAGAATTTAAATCAGTACATTAATATATAACTTTAGGCTAATTATATTTTAATGTTTAACCAAAACAGATCTTATAATCTTTATTTGAAGAGCATTCAATATCTTTTCTTAATGGGAAAGTATAAAAAAGGATGAGTGTATATACACCTCTACTATAAAAAGATTACTTCATCACATAAGAATACTTTTAAATCTTGGTTCCTTTTATTTTTTTCTCCAACTCAGTCTGACATTACTCCTTTATTATGATAAATCACACACCTGTAAAACCATTTTTTTCCTCTTTACATTTTAAAAGCTTGTTTCAACTTCAACTTAGAGATCTATATATGTGTGTGTGTGTATATATATATATATATACACACATGTATATATACACACACATGTATATATATATACATGTATATATATATATACACACACATGTACACACACACATATATATATGGGAAAATATGACTTATATGTATGAACAAATAATGTGTAATAAAAATAAAAAGTGTGGAACTCTGAAAAAACATGAGCTTAGAAAATAGGGTCAATGTAGTTAGAATCATCAATAGAATTCTTTAAGACTTGGGTGAATATTCACTAAACACAAAACCAAATATTAAATTCAGGTTATGCAACAATGAGAAATGTAGCCTCTGTCCTTGCACTGTTTATAATTTAGCAGATGTGGTCCTCAGAGGAGGAGAAAGAACATATAACCTTGGAGAACATTTCTCCAGTGTCTGCATACTCTGCACTAATGACCTATCACTATCGTTTTATTTCATTTATTGAATATATTTGACATCTCCCAGGACATTTCTCCTCATACCATGATTCCTGGTCCCTGTAGGACTCTGTAACCTTCATCCAATACATATTCTGCCTACTTGAGAAGAACCTGTTTTAAAGTTTGTTACAAATTCCTTGTCATCATTTACCTTCTCTCTCTCCATCTCTCTTATTTTCAGAGTTTTCTTTCTTCTTTTTTTTTTTTTCCAAGTAATTTCATATTCAATTTCCAAAGCCTGCCTTCTGGAGAGTCAATATAACACAGTGGTTTCCAAGTGTTGGAATGAGATATATACCATCAAATGCCAACTTTGCCATTCATTATATCTGCTACCTACATTTAGGGAATCACAAGATCTTTTCAACATTTAAATGATTATATCAGTAAAATGAGGCAAGAAATACCTATTTTATTTTACAAAATCCTTTTGAAGTATAAATTAGATCCATTGCAAAATTCACTTTTCTTTTTAAAGATTTATTTATTTATTCATGCAGAACTGGGGTACAGGCCAGAGATGTGGAGGGTGAAAGGATTCACCAGAGGCAGAGTGGGGTGTAGAACAGGCAGATTGACAAAGTACAATGCTGAAGGGAGCAGAGGGCGGGCCAGGAGAGGTCTGCCACGCCATGTGGATCTCCTCCGGGGCAGGCGGGGATCGAACTCATGAGGAAGTGGTTTAAGCTTCTTAGTGCAGTGCTTTAACCCGCTGCACCACCAGGGAGGGACCACAAAATTCACTTTTTAGGTAGAAATATAACAGATATGTTACTTTTCCTACAATAGAAAGTTCATTTTCTGCATCCTCCAAATACTGATGTTAAATTTCTTTTTCTTATATATTTTTAACTTATTTTCTTATTATTTTATCTCCTATTTATTTTAGCAAGTTTTCGAAAGTGGTAACAGTTATTCATCCCTCAAGGTCAAGTATAGTTGTAATTGGTTATAAAATAGTCGTGTAATTGGTCATTTTGTACTCATAAGAGCTTGGTAACATTGAAGTTCATCTGCATTTATAAAAACATGATGGATGTACAGTTTATGCTAGTTGCAAGAAGGGTAGGCAGAAAGTCTTCATTACAGTGAGTGGTGGTAGTGAGTGGTTAGACCTTGACAAAATATCAGATAGAGATTGGGGCCCTGGGAGATAATATAAGAGAGAAGAGCCAATCACCAAAAGAAGCCCATGGCACTATCACCAGTTAGTTTTTTGTTTTTGTTTTTGTTTGTTTGTTTGTTTGTTTGTTTTTGGGGGTTTTTTTTGTTTGTTTTTTTAAGATTTATTTATTTACTCATATAGAACTGGGGTACAGGCCCACTGGTACAGGCCAGTGATGCGGAGGGTGAGAGAACCCACCAGAGACAGAGTGGGGAGCAGAACAGGCAGATCGATGAAGTACACTGCTGAGGGGAGTAGCAGGTGGGTCAGGAGAGGTCTGCCGCTCCATGTGGATCACCTCTAGGGCATGAGGGGATCGAACTCATGCAGAAGTGGTTTAAGCTTCTTAGTGCTGTGCTTTAACCCGCTGCGTCACCAGGGAGGGCTCTATCTCTGGTTAATTTATGTTAGGACATTAGCTAGGGCTGATCAATCAAAAAACTGCATCACCACCATGGTTTATCCCCTAGATCCAAAACATGAGCATAATTATAAATATCCTTAAATTATTTTCACCAGCAGCAGCTCAAAGGGACCCCTCTGTGTGCATGGGAGTTTCCTGTCTGTCTTTGCATAAATCTCAAGCCTGCAAGCTTCTGGCAGGATTTAGCCTGTTTCTCTAATCCTTGTGGCTTTCTTCCCAGGAGCTGACCTTTGTCTTTAAATAATTTCTTCTGCTTTCTTGTTGACTGCTGGTTGTGTGTGGTGTTTCAGTTCTTTGTTACACCAGGCGTGGTTCCTAAGTTGGCTTACAACTTCAAGTCACAGTAGCCGGCACTTCACTGATATTCCTGATTTTGTGAAGTACTGCAAAATGATCAACTTCAGATGGCACCTTTCAATTTAAAAATGTTTTTGCAGCCTCCTCAATCTAAAGTTAACTTGTTTTTCCTACTGCATACTTACCACTTGTCTAAGTCAGCTCCTACTGAGGTGTAACAGTATTTAAACAGAAATTTGGTTGAGATAAGGAAGCCAGTTTCTAGACCTGTTATTTGTCACTGGCAAGGTGACTTGAACAATTTTTTAATTTTATCTTTACCAAACTCCTCAACATAGAAAAACTGATGTTGTTATCTTTTTTCCAAGTCCTTTTCAAACATTGTAAAGATTATAGCCACTAAAATGATTTGCATAATTAAAACACTTAATAATCCAAAGCAATTGATATGATCAAATGACTATTATATTCCCTTTTGCTTAAACAAATCAGAATAATTTAGTATGTGTTAGAAAGTTAATAGTCCTTTGACAGGTATCTAAATAATAATGCTTATATTTTCCACCAAAAGATTTGTTGGCTTTCAAGTCAATATGTTAATAATATGATTAGGATTTCAACTCCAGAGGGAAAAACAATAAAGAAAGCTCAGTGAAAATGTATTGGCTACCAAATGATGAGTTGACTGTATAAAGAAAAAAGTCACAAAACATTAACTGTAACATCAGAAATGCTAGAAAATAGTAGTCTTTGGGCCTAAATTGTTTTGGTTGAAATACCGCTAGCAAATAAAACTCTTACCATATCATCATCAGAATAACCTAATATAAGGCACAGTTTACAATGGTATTAAACAATTTTAAAGCCAAATAAGAGGATAGAAAAGCAAAACAGGAATTAATAACAGAGGATACAGGACTCCAGGAAGAGTGGAAAAGAAGGTGAGTTTTCATTGACACTATGAGCCAAAGAGCCTAAGCTAACAGGTGGGAATCAGATTTATAGAAAATAGTTCTTGGCAGGAATTAGACCTGAAAAAGATGTACCATATGCTTCATCTTCTGAATGAAAATGAAGAGGTCACCCAAATCTGAGAAAGTATGTGCATGGTAAGGGTGTGGGGCAATTTTTTCTACCCATACTTAAAATCTGACAGTATGTCCTATTGTTTGAACCAAGTCAAAAGATAATAGGTAAAATAATCTGGGAATCAGTTTGCAAAGAAGGGAGAAGATAGGAACTGAGTGCAGACCAACCAACTAATGACCAGAGCATAAAATGAATGCATACAGGGGAAGCCTTTTAGAATATTTATGTTAGGATTTACTTGTTCTTCAAGCCCAAGAAGTGTTCTGTGGGTCAAGTGTCTTCCCACTGCAGTCTGTAAGAGATTCATTTTCTTCTATGGTCCTCACTCACCCTTTACAGAAAAGAAATTTGGGGGGTGGTAGGAAGAATTTAGCAAGAACATATGAGGTATGCACTCCAAACTCTAGCCTTTAAATTACTACAAAATGTGGGGATTAAATAGATCCAGTATGACTGCAGGATTTTCCCTTCTATATGTACCCCCAAAACACAATGTCATTCTCACTAACTTGATAATGGCTGAACATATCCAGAAAAAAAAAAAAAAAGGCTTTCATTCCACAATTATAGATAAAAGGTTTAAATTACAAGTGCATAGCTGAAGCTAACATTTTCTTTGGGGAAATTTCAGTCAAAGGAGAATCAATCTGTCAGTCTATACTTCAGTGAAATGATTTTTCAGAGAACCAGTATACACACAAATAACTAGAAGATTTGCCATGAAGATGGGAAAAAGAATATGAAGGACCCAGAGAACAGACTTTGAAGATGTTGGCTATTTTCCCTAAAATGATGCTCTTTATCTACTCTGAACAAAATTGAGTGTCTTTAGCACATGTGAATACCTAGATGGTTCATAGCTCTGCTTTATGGACACAGTATGATTCTTAATTTTGCAAACATATTTGACCTTGGTAGAGACCTTCTTTCCTAGAAATTAATAAAGGTGATCCTTTACCCTGAAATTATACCTGTAGATCTTCAATTGTAATAACATTAATTCTTTGAACAAGATCATATCCTTTCTTGATTCTCTTGAAAGTGGAGCCATCCTGGCAATAAGTGCCCTAATTTATTTATTCTTGTCAATGGAGAGAATATTTGGCTTTTGGCTTGTTTTTCTGAAAATTCCTAGAGATTAATTAAATAGGATTCAGTCTTACTGAACTTGAATTAAAGGCCTGCCAGCCATATTTATTTCTCCTGGAATCAACATCTGTCTCCTATAATAGCTAATTGTAGATAAATTATTAATTTCTCCATATTAGTTCTTTATAGTGATTTCTTACTTATGACCCCAATAATCTTGCAGGAGAAATGCTTCTAAATTCTCTGTCCCTGTTAAACTTTTTCAGTTTTGCTGGGTTAGAAGTTTCTAGTATTCAAGTGGATCTGAATTATTAACAGTTTGCTCAGGCAATTCTGAAGCAATTAAAATTTTACAAGCACCCATACACATTCATTTGATATATACTTGAATAATTGTGAGTGATATCAAATTCATGTTTACTACTGTGTTCACTTTATACTGCTGTTTTAGATGCTTCTCCTCACACAGTATCTAATGCAGCAATGTATACAATCAAGAACATATATAAAGATGTAAAAATGTGCACAATCTTTTTTTTAATCAGACACTAAATATGTGATTGTGAACTCCTGTGATTGCTTAGTTCAACAAATAGTTATTGAATATTTACTATGGGTCAATCAAAAATTGATGAAGGAATAAGAATTGGAACTTGCTTTCTAATTGCTTACATTTTATAAATACATGAATAGAAAACCTAAATTATGAACACCTGAAACATAATGTAATGTCAGTTCAGTAAAAGTGAGATTTAGATATTATTTGATAATTTTATCATAGTGATTTACCTTATGAGGTATAAGGTTTATCTTCTAACTACTGATATTCTGACAATAAAAAACACATAATATATTCAAATATTTGATTAATTAGCTCTCTCCCCATAATCTCTGAAAGTGCTCTCTTTTTATGGTTAGCATCTTCTAGTTCATTGATTATATTTTATTATTTGATTTCAAATCCCTTCAGCAAGTTATATTTTTAAACCATAACTCAGTAACTCAACATAATTATGATTTTTCTCAAAAGCAAAACAAGTTTTACACATTAGTTAAGGTTTATTTTTCAAATCAGAAAATTATCTTAGCTAAATTAGACAATAACAATAGAAAAATTAGGAATCTATTGGTAAGGCAGTGGAGGTTTTCACAAAATTCATAGAGGAATTGGTTGTAAAAACAGAAGGCAGCACCAATTTTAAGAAAATATGGAAATCCAGTAACAGTAATTTTTAGACTTTCTTTCTTAAAGTTAGCATTAAAAGGTATATCTTCACTGATTCCCACTTTTTCTGTCTCACAGCTCCAAACTGACCCTGGTAGCAATGGGTTATAGTGGAGCCCACACATGTACTTTAGGAGGGGTTAGATGGATAAAGTTTCTACCTTGATGGTGTTTAACACACACTATTATTTGGCTTTTATTTTATACCCACACACATATAAACACCTAATGTTGGTATTCAACATACAATTTTCCCACAGATCCAAAAACACTTCCGTTTAACGTTATGTTTTACAATCTACAAACCTCATTTGTAATTAAAAATAATTCATGTCCAGTGATTGTATCCAGAATTGATGCCTCAGTTCTCTGAGGCCACATCACTAAATGATGATTATTGCTCCTTTAGTTCTGAAACACTTGCAGTCACCTAGGACATTTATGTATGATTGCCAAATCCCAAATACAATAACAGAGAGAATACTGAAGAAAAAGAGAAATACAGATTTTATCATTACTTAACAAAAAATGAAGAAATCCCAGTAATATTGAACTCCTAGTTTCTGCATCTAATTCCAAAGTCATTGCCAGTATTTATGACTAACCAGCTCCATTACATACTGCATAATTCATTTCAAATTACTCAGGATATTTGCTAGGTAGTATGCCATGCAATGGAATGAGATCCTTTGTTACTGCTTATAACAAATGTCTTGGCATTATTTTCCCTTTTCCAGAGTACATGTTTTAGGATCTCCTGTGGGCCCATGTCACAGTCCATTGTGTTATTTAGTCCAAAGCCCAACCAACAAATGTCTATTATTTTTAATCTATTCCCTTGGTGACCCAAATGTTGCAAAATGGTCAATTGCCTCATTTCTTATAAGTACACTTCCTATAGGCCAATAGGATCTACCCATGGAGAGAAAAATTGTAAGAAGTCTCACTTCTATCTCTGGAAATTCCTATTTTCCAGGCTGATAGTGTGGCTAACAGGAAGGCATCTACTTGCAGGTAAAATAGTGGATTGGCATCTATAGCACATCCTAAAAGTTAGTCCCAGGCTCCGGCACTATTTCCTAATGATAATAGAGCTGAATTTTTAGTAGTTCATTTCATTTTATAAGGTTCATACTTTATCAGTGATGGAATATATAATAAGAACATTGACTCCAAGAGAAACAGATTAATGACTTCATTGTTTTTTATATTGATCTCTTGATTAAAATTAATGTTAGGTGGGAAAAAAGGGTAGTGTAAAAAATATTCTGAATTTAATATATACTAATATGAGCAAGGAATACAGACCCAAATTAAGGGAAAAAAAGTGTACAATCTACTAAGGAGAAATAACTACCTCTTCTAATTAAAGGTATCTAGCACAATTGGTTTGTCATAAGCATGTTGGCAAGTATCTATACATTTTGTGCTTTGTCAATATCCTAATGTTGGCTACTTGTTGGCAAACAGAGTATACTCACATCAACATGTGAATGAAAGCCCCTTTCTAACCAGGGGCTTTGCCTGCCAATCTATTTATGATCCCATTGAGTGAATCTGGGTTTGTGGACAAGTACGATGCTTGATACCAATCCAAAAAGTCACACTGCATACTTGATTTTTAAAGTCACTGTTATTATGTTTTTTTTTTTTTAGGGATATTAAATATCTGTGAATATTTTAAAATCCCTCTAACAGGACATTTTATCAATATACTGCTTCCTCTAACTTCTCAAGTTTTTCCAAGTTTCTATCATATTTGTGGTCTACAAAGAAATTGTGTATATAGTATCCTCAGACTGTCTTTGTTTTAAGGAAAGTATATAACTAGACTTACTGCTTAAAGTCATGTGCATTTAGTGGATTTCATTTGGGCCTGTCCATGAAAGCAATCATACAATTGTGGAGTTTTTCAGAATCATAGATACATGTCTGATAATTTCTGTTTTCCATTTTTCATTAACATAAACTAAACAAACATTATGTTACTATAAGTGCAGATGAACTTTCAATGTCAACATGATTATAAGACAGCAACCTGACCAATTAATGACATTTATAGCTAAAGACAACTGCATTTGATGTCCAGGCATGAATGATATCAAGTAACATGATTTTAGGAAACTTAGTAAAAATTTTAGTTTTTTTATTTCTTTTAATATGATAGTAGACCGATTAAAGAAGAAACTATTAAATTGCAGGTTTTGAACAACCTGTTTATTTACCATTGGGACCTGACCAAAATCATTCCTATTATTACACTTCCACTCAGTGAAGGAGGGCTTAACATGCCTACATGTAGCATTTAGTGGACTTGATGAACTCTATTCATGGAAGTGCCTTCTTAGAGGTAAACATCTCAAGTTTTAAAAACTACCTTTATATTGAAATGGGTATATCAATACTCCAGAACACTGGATTATCTCTCATTGAGGATGTTAACTTCTATCCCTTGTCATCATATCTTAGCAAGGCACAGTTCTGCTATTTTTGTTCTCCTGAACTTTTAGTATGTTTTCATCATTAGTGGAATTATGGTGATGTCTGAGAGGTTTGACAGTAAAATTTCCTGTATACTAAATTTGATACAGAAAAGGAGAACTAATGGGGCCCTGGGTCATGACAGAATGAAAGGAGATTGTTGTTGTCTGGTTGGACAGAACTCAGAAAACTACATCAGGCAGAACAATGGCTGATTTGGTCAATTAAATGAAGGAATTAGGATCCCAAAAAGCAAGGTCACTAGTAGCTTATCATTGTGAAACAAAAACAAGGGAGTTCTCTGAGGTGGACCAAACAGTATTTGCTGCAAGGATAAATTTGAAGATAGTGGAGGTACATGCAGCTTGTTAACATTTGTATGCTTTTAACTTCCCAGGATAAAGATTCCTGATTTATTATTGGCTAGGTTAAAAAACAAACAAACAAAAAACAAAGCAACCTCTTAAGTTGTTATTTGATTAATTGACAACTTATGGAAAAGTCCTTTTGGATCACATTAATTTTAGCATTAATTAAAATATTTCTTTTCAGAATGACTTAGCCTAAACCTGTGATTTTTTTTATTGAACTGAGTTATTAGTTTAAGATAATTCGTGATAAATTCCTGAGCCATTTATTCTACAAATTGTCAAGTCATTTTCTGTTAGACTTCATGATATCACTATAATATGACATGATTTCTTGTTTCCATTGATTATTTAATGTGTTTATGGAACATTTCTCTCCTTTGGTTAGCTGTCAACTATCTTTGAAAATACCAAACTACTGTATAATGATTATTTTAGATTTATTTTAAATTTAATATGATATTATATCATATATGCTGCTTGCTACATGGATCATGACATCAAAAAATAGACAATATTGTTTTAGCTTTAACTTGTAGCAGTAAATATGAGTAAATTACAATACATGAATACCTTGATGACTGTACCAGTTTATTGTTTATAATGCTGTTTGCCTAATTAGTAATTTGTGTGTGTGTATGTATACATACATATATATGAGGGTCTATAGAGGAGCACACAAAAAACATAAGATGTAAAATATAAACCTTACGAATACTACAATGTAATTGATAAGCATAATATAGATTTTAATATCAAATTTAGAGTAAGGATTTGAAAAAACCTATGGTGATTATGATGATTCTGGTACCATTTAAGATAAGTGAAAATATTAATATGGCATCCAGTTCAGGATCACTTATCTAAGAAACCCATGGGCCAACTGCATGTGTATATAACCACATGCAGTTATATACATACATACACATATATACATGTACATACACATACACACATAATTTTCACTTACCTGTAACTGAAATATAATATCACATTATATTCTGAATGCAAGGTAAAACACAGCTATCTTCACAGTAACTGTGATTTTGTCTACAATATCAAAAACATTCAGTCTATAATTTTCTGTAAAATATATATATATACATATATATATATTTGAAATCTAAACAAGCTAATGTGTAACATGAATGTAATAATTTGTCATTTATTTGAACAATTAAGTAATTGATGCTGTCACATTAACAACTATTTTTTAAAAAATGACTTAGAATTCGCCTTCTCTAGTAGCGCAGCAGGTTAAAACACAGCACTAAGAAGCTAAAGCCACTTCAGCATGAGTTTGATCCCTGCCCCAGAGGTGACCACATGGCGCGGCAGACCTCTCCTGACCTGCCCACTGCTCCCCTCAGCAGTGTACTACGTTGATCTGCCTTTTCTGCTCTCGACTCTGTCTCTGGTGAAGCCTCTCACTGCCCCTTAGCCTCTGGCTTGTACCCCCGTTCTGTATGAATAAATAAAGCTTAAAAAAAAAAAAGACTTAGAAGAAGAAAGACTTGAATGAAATTTTTGTGGTCAGTCAGCTGACAATGTTTCCAAGGTAGAAGAGATAGGTGTTTCTCAGACTGGACTCACATAGTCAGTGGACTTCTGCAAATACCTGTCCTAGGAGAACAGTTAATGATTGCACCTGAACCAGAAAAGGACATATACAGTAAAATATGTCTCTATGACATACATTTCCTGCTGCCAACATAGAATGTACTCTATTTCTGTTCTCTTCAGTTCTTTCACTGATTCTTTTTTGTATACACTCTGCTGAATTGAAATCACCCCCATCATCACCATTACCCACTACTACATATACCTCACCTTCTTCAAATTATACTGCTAATATAAGGTTCTCTCTGATACTGTCCTCAAGCCCTGTGATGGGTAGATGGCATTTCTTTCTCTGTAGAACATTGTTTATTCATTTTAGCTTATGTAAATCTTATATGGGATAGATAGTATGTTCTACCTTGTTATAGTAGATAACAAATTCCATATGGAGACTCTTTAGACTCACAGTACCAAGGTGAATGTCTAGCACACAATAGGTATTTTGTTAATATTTTTAAAGAAAATAATATATTTTTACCTTGCCATTGATAGCTGGCAATTAGTTTTAATTGATTTTTGTTAGTCTTAATTAATAAAATTACTGAGTTAACCTAGACTTCAGTATGGGTTTTATCATTTTTAAATAAATATGCTTTATATTTTCATAGTAATTATATATACTTATTTACACATATATGTATTTATAATCAGTAAACATCTAATTAGGGTGAGTGTTTTAATTTCAAAGTGTAACATCATTCTTTTTTTTTTGTAACATCATTCTTTTAAATGTGTTTAAGATAGTATTATCAAGTAGTATATTATCAGGTTAAATATTACAAATACAAATAAGACTTAAATATTGCATCTTTGATGATCCTTGCAAAAGTTTTCTTCTGTTGTGCAGGACCTTAGTACTCAGTAATTTAAATTTTTGCATATATGAACACAAAGGTAAAATACAGAACAAGAATTTATTCTGTTGAATTAAATATAAAAAACAGCATTACAGAAAATGAGCAAAATAGAAACTTGAAAGTGGAAAGGTCATCATAAGGATTTGACAAAGGTTAATGAGTAAAATGAGGAAAGGACATTGTTGTGGCTAATATAGATGAGCAGAAGAGCTAAAAACAAGAATAAGTCAGGGGCCAGGGCAGCTTAGTGCTTCACAGCATAAGTTCAGACTTGATTGCACTTTGTGTCTTAAAGCAGAGGGAGTCATAATGTAAGAAATAAGGTAAAGCCTAGAATGGGAGCTTACATTTACTTATAGGAGCTGCTAGATTTTGGAGAAGAAAAAGCAGACATCAGGAGTGATCAGGGAGAATTACACCTAACCTAAAATCTGTTTTGCAAATAGATTTTAAAGGATTTTCTAATTATTGGGGGGGGGCTATTAAGATACTAATCTTTTCAAGCAATGTTATTTATTTACATACAATTTTGGGGTTTAAAAGTTAGTCTTATGACAAAATATAAAAGGAATTTTTCTAAGAAGACTAGAGGTAGACGACTGAAAAGTTTTTGGGAAAAATGGTGAAAAAATTTTTGGACTAGACCAGCATCTAACCTGGATTTTTAAGACTAAATTTCCCAGTAGTAGTCTTAAAATTAAGATTGTGTGTGTGTGTGTGCATGTGTGTATTCTTATTCATTTTGCTTAAGGCACTTAACTGAAAATATGTAATGAAGAGCTACTGAAAATAACTGATAAGAAAGTAGGTCAGGTACTCTGGGAGATTTCATATGTGTATATTTCTGGGACATATGTGTGTGTGTATGCACTTAAGAACACATATACATATACATAGATGGCCTCTATCATGTTATAGTAAAAAAGAGCTGTTTAGTAAAAAAGAGCTAAGGGTTAAATATGATACTAATGAAACTACTTCATAAAAATGCTGATGGGTACCTTATAAATTATTTAAAGAGCATTTTCAGAATTTGTACTAATTGGTGGAAGGTCTGAGAAATAGGGGCTGAGAAAGAAGAAAATGAATCATCAATCCTTATAGGAAGTGTTGCTCTACTAATAGACAAGAGCCACAATGACCTAACGTGGGCAAACCTCTCTGTTAGTCTAAAGCTGTCCCATCAAAACTAACAACAGAACAAATGTAGCCAAACATCTAACTGCCCTCCTGATGTCATTAGATTCCAAACAACCTACTGTCATATTCCACATTCTCCCCTGTTGCTAGGTACCCTGGGCAATGCTGATATCCAAAACTCAGTTGCTGTTTTTCCTTGGGACGCAAATACAGTCTTTCATTCCAGTGCTGTGGTACCCAGGTTGATCTTGAAAGAAGCACCATCTCCTGGGTCTGTGGGCTGAAGGTTAAACCTACAGACCTAAATACTACTCCTCCTGTGTAGCAGAAGGCAGCAGTCCACACATCAGCTACTTCTCAGGATGGAGAAAACTAGATTGGGTAAGGAGGCAGGTTTCCCTTTAAAGTGATAAGCTAATGTGAATTAGTTACAATAAACATCATCAAAGAATAGACAGTATTGCTTGGCTTTATTGTAGCAGTTATTAGCTTAATAAATGTCTGAGGTGTCTGAGACTGTGGTATTAAATTCCAAAAATATATCTTCAAAAAAGGAGAATATGGCCCTCCCTGGTGGTGCAATGGGTTAAAGCACAGCACTATGAAGCTATCAGCAACTACTGCAGCACTAGTATGATCCCCAGTCTTGGACGTGACCCACATGGTGTGGCAGACCTCTCCTGACCTGCTAGCTATGCCCCTCAGCAGTGTTATTTCAATAGATCTGCCTGTTCTGATCCCCATCTGTCTCCAATGAATTCTCTCACTCCCCACATATCTGGCCTGTACCCCAGTTCTTGCACGCATAAATAAATAAATCTGATTTTTTTAAAAGAGAATAAAAATTATTAATGTGACTATATGAAACAATAATGAAAAATTTATCCTCAGTTTAATATCTCTTCACCACTTTACATTGAATTTTTCCAATACATACATCAAAAATGTCTTAATTTTGATTTACAAAACAGTGGCAAGTGACATTATTGGTTCTTTTACCGTTAAATTATGAAAATTTGAATTTATATTTGATACAAATAAGTAAATCATTTACTGTTTTTCATAAAATACCCTGATTTACTCAGAAATGAAAACTGTAAGCTATTGAGTCTTGTTACCTTGGTAACATCTGGAGTGAGCTGTTCTATCTAAAAATATTTTCTCCTTTATTGTTTATATTTTGTACCCAAATTATAAATACATGATCTTTATTAAAGACCTCTGATAGCTGATGTCTCTCTTACCTGAAAAATGAGTAAATTGCACTATTTACTAAATATGTATGATGATTGAAGTTTAAAGAAATGGATATAACGTTTAATTTTCAACTATAATAAAGGATATTTTTTTATAATGTGGGTTGGGTTTTAAAATATATCTTTAGAGTTATTCATTTCTTTTACATATTGATAAAAATTATTCCCATGAAATGTTTAACATTTTTTAAAGGATTACATTACACAAAAGTTAAATCATATTTTCTTCATGAATTAAATAATTGCCCTTGAGTACACCCATTATGCTGTTCCCTGGAATTTCTTAGAAGTAACATAAATGACTTTTCACACTTTTTTAACATACAGACTTGACTTAACATAAAATAAAATGCAAAAATTCCAAATTGTTTATATACATTATTTCCCTAATTCTGTGTTTCAAATATTTTAGCTATCTCATAGTGAAAAAATATAGTCTTACTTCTCAAACTAACAGCTATATAAAGTGCGCTGTTAATTCTTTGTGGCCAGTTTCCTAATTATGTGTTACCCATACATGAAGCCTTGTTTAAATGGTTAGAATAAAAAGAGTAATTTAACTGTAGAGTCTTACTATTTGAATACATTTAAACTTTTTAGCAAAGTATTTTTGAAAATTGTTTAAAATAATATTTTATGAAAATTTGCCTTTATTTTTAGGTCTTCCTCCTCAACCCAGATATGTTCTATTATCAATCTTAAGTGTTCTTATGATCTTTCTAATCATTCTTTCCTTTACTGTACTGCTGATGCTTCCAACACACTGACTTAGATGACTTCTAGGTCTCTTAACTGGTCTCCTCAACTTCCATTTTGTAACCTGCATACCAGTTTCCTCATGAGAATAAGGGTGTTCTCTTTAAAATACATTTTTTTTTTCAGGCTCTCCCTGGTGGCGCAACAGGTTAAAGCGTTGCATTATAATGCTCTCTGAAGCTACTGCAGCACGAGTTGATCCCTGTCCAGGCAGCTGACCCACATGGCACAGTAGACCTCTCCTGACCTGCCCACTGCTATCCTGAGCCGTGTACTTAGTCAATCTGCCTGTTCTGCTCTCCTCTCTGTCTCTGGTGAATCCTGTCACCCACCACACCTCTGGCCTGTCCCCTAGTTCTATATGCATAAATAAATAAATCTTTAAAAAAGTTAATTTTTAAAAAAATATATTTTTCCCCCATAACAATTTCAATTCAAAATGATTTGCAATCAAGGTGAAGTCCAGGCTTTTTGATACACAAAATGGTCCCCAATGCATGTCTCCCTTTTCAGGCTTCTCTTTTTTTCACTTATTTTGTATTCAGCACTTGAATCTTACCTCTGGTGTGCTTTGAACATCCTATTCTCTGTAAGCTCTGGGTGGGAAAACTCTTCCAGCTCACCTGGTTAAGCTTTAATCATCTTTAGGGGTTCTGCTCATCTGCCACCTTCTTGAAGAAACCTTTTGCAATATCTTTATCCCTTGCTTTGAATCACACCCTTCTTTGCTCTTTATTTTAATTGCATGCTCATTTTTTTTTTTTTTGGTCTCTTTTAATTATCTATGAACTCATTGAAGGCAGTGTCTTTGTAAGTAAAAGATTTAACATCCTTTTGGCCCAGACTAGAAGTCAATAAAATCCTAGTTGAATAAATGAATGAACAGGTGAGTGGTACTACACCTTCAGAGACATTAAACATGCCGTTTTACTCTACAAACAATCCTTTCCAATTCTCATTAACCAAGCAAAAACTACAAATACCTCATATTATTTTACTCTTACTCATCTTACATGGATTCTTCCAAAACCCTTAATTAAATAATTTAATATATTTATCATTACTGCCTTTTAAAATTAACATCAAATTCTTATCATATACATAAGGGTAAATTAAGAGGAACTGAATTTCGTTTTATGTAAACATATGTTTTTTATTCTCAGGACAATGTCATTATTATCCTTATTTTTTAAGTGACATTTTTTTTTTTAAGATTTATTTATTTATTCGTACAGAACTGGGGTACGGGCCAGAGATGCGGAGGGTGAAAGGATTCACCAGAGACAGAGCGGGGAGCAGAACAGGCAGATCTACGAAGTACACTGCTGAGGGGAGCAGCGGGCGGGTCAGGAGAGGTCTGCCACGCCATGTGGATCACCTCCGGAGCAAGCGGGGATCAAACTCATGCGGAAGTGGCTTTTGCTTCTTAGTGCGTGCTTTAACCCGCTGCGCCACCAGGGAGGGCCCTAGATGATATTTTTTGGAGAACTTTCTTGGTATTGTCACTGATGAAATGAAAGTTACCTGCAAAATAATTCATGGTTGTCATACTATCTTTGCTGATATTTACATTTCTTTGAGATTTTATTGAATATTTAGCTGTTTAGTTTTTCTTATTATTTTACTTCATTTTTTCTTATGCCTAAAGATGCCTGCCTAGGAGGTTAAAAATACCAATGGTTGCTACACATATTTATTGTTAAGGATAAATGCCACATTGCCTGTAAAATAGTTACCACATTGCCAAGCACACGATAGGCACTCAATAAATGATAGTTGAAGTTAAAAACAGAATAATAGCCTATTAATTAAAATCAAAATATATTTTATTTCCTTCCAACAGATGATTCCGCTGCAGAGAGCTTTAATGGCAATGAGACTCTGGGGCACAGTTCAATTGCTTCAGGGGGAACACACAGCAGGGAGATGTGCGACTCCAATGGTGATGGCAAAACTGGGCTGGAGCAGGACGAACAGCCACTGAACCTGAGTGACAGTCCCCTCTCAGCACAGCTGACTTCAGAATACAGAATAGATGAGCACAGCAGTGATGGGAAAAACAAATACAAGAATCTTCTAATTTCTGACCTCAAGATGGAACGAGAGGCTCGAGAAAATGGAAGCAAGGTAAGGTCACATCATAATTTTCAGATAATTTTTAAGTTGGTCATGAAGGTCACCAAGAACTATTTATACCAGAGCTGAAGATTAATGTCACCAAAATGTGTTAAACAAATCCCATTAGTACATTACCAAGAAACTCATAACCATGGATATCTGTGTCCTTACAATATTATAGAACACATTTTAGAAGTAACCTTGAGCAAAATGTAAAGCTTTTGGTGTATTTTATATAGAAAATCTCTTGATTTAATGTTTCTTGTTTATGTACTCTTCTTATTGATCTATGTCTGGGAGTTTGTTGATCCCCGGGTGTTTGTTTATATTTAGTTCTCAGAACACAATTTTATACCACAAAGAGACCTCTATTTAGTTTCACCGACTTTGGTATATAGCAATAAACTTACAATTAAATTCTTGAGTTTGCTTTAGAGACCTGGGGGCTTCATCTGTTATTTATTCTAGGAACATAGGAGAACTGTTTTATTATTCTGAATATAAGTATGGATTCAATAACTACTTTGAAAAGTAATTTATCATAAAATGCATCATACAAAAGACAAATATGTTTAGGACATAACTAAATTTCTAGATTGTTTTTATTAGAATGCATTCTAACCCTCCCTATTTCCAATTGATTTCTTAAAAATTAAGGTTAGTATTTACTAGCTTGAAGCAATACATGCTGATGATTTTTCTCTATAGTTTTTAGGGTTTGTTGTTGAACACATGAAGAATTTCATGGAATATACATTTGACTTTCTCCCCCTGCTTTCTAATTTAGACATGTAGAAATGGGTTTTTTTTTCTTTATCCTAAAAGCAAAATGTCTTATTCTAGATTAATTTCTGAATTGTTAAGACACTTAGTTTCCTAAAATGACTCCACTTAAGTCCTCTCACTTGCCTAGGGGTGTGTTGTTTATCCTCTTTTAAGCAATTCACTAGACATTATCAGATACTTAAGTACTTTTGCCTGAGGGAGGCTGCTACAACTTTGGCTATCTTAAATGTACAAATAGCCTCTGTAGCCAAATCACACAAACACAAATGATTTTATATTCACTAACATGATTTCAATCACTTTTACATTTTACAGAACAATATAACTTTTAGATTTCCTAGTCCCTCATATAACTTCCTGTAGAAAACTTAATCACAAAATATCCCTTTTGTATGTTGTGTATCTGATGATATATATTTTTTTAATTATCCAATGGTATGTTTTTCTCTTCTTTGACTTGCTCAATATTACCAGTGGAACTATGCTTATTAAAACACATTCTTGCATGCAATAAATCAAATGAAGTTACTTTTCTACCTCTATTAAAAGAGATTTATCAAAAGCATAGAATGTAGGCTACATGTGAAGAGTAAAATCAGAAATGCCCCAAAGGGGGAAGGAGAGACCCTTGAGGAATGGAATATTTAATGGGATAGGAAAAGAAGAAATATTGCTCCAGCCCACTGAGGAGCAGCCAGAAAGGGAGGAGAAAAAAACAGAAGCTGAAAAAAGTGCACCTTTCAGGAGCTAGTGATAGGACACCTCTATTGGACAATGCTGAGAAACCAAATAATGTAAAGATAGCCAGAGTCCAAAGGGACTTTTTATTCATTCCTTTAAAAAGAAAATGTTAAATATCTCTCGCCTCACAACAATAGAATCGATGACAGAGACAATTCAAAGAGCAGTCTATATTCAGAAAGTTGATAGGTAGCTTTGCTGAAGACTATATACATAAAAAAAGTTTCTCATGAAAATATAAGCAAGTATCCATCCTGTTTTAAAACACTGAGAATTTAGAATAAGAAAATATATCTATTGAAGTAATAAGAGGGCTTTATAGAGAAAGTAAGCCTTAAATTTTAAAGGAAAACTAAGATTGCCATTTTTTTTTTCCAGAAAATGTCTTCTGTTAGACACTGAAGGGTGTGGAATACAGACAAGAAATGTGGTTTCTCTCATAGGATAGTGAACCATTGGCCTTTGGGGAGTTGGATATGCTTTTATAGCATGACTTTGAGGAAGAAGATAAATTATTCGCCACTAATTAATTTATCAAGTATTTAGTGAGGTGCTCCTACATTTAATGCAGTTACAGGAATAAAATATGTAAATAATTAAAGTAAGATTTCTCAAAAGCATCCCACAGTAATTCACTCTCATTGGTTGCAGGAAAACTCATAGTCTAGCAGGAAAGACTGGCAAACTTGTGAGTAAAATCTGATTCCATACATAGCATGAAGGATATGTGGCAGAGTAGGACACCAATAATATGGAATGATTCCTAAGGAGGACTTTATAGAGGAATTGGTGCCAGTGATAATTGAGAAGGACAAGCAAAAGTTACTTATAGATGGGTAGCATTATTTATGTAAAGCATGTTTTAAAATACAGAGCCAAGATAGAGATTTGCAAGGAATTTAGCATGGCTATTGCAGAGAAATATATATGGAGGAATTAGTGCAGTATAAAGAATCTCCATTTTTCTGTAGACCATTTTAAACATTGTGATTAAGTTGAAATTTTGGAAAAGTAACATTCTGGCAATATTTTGGTGAATAGGGTAGAGACAGGACAAAAAGAAAGAAATAGGGTAGACAGGACAAAAAGAAGAAAACTGGTCATACAGCTATTGTAACAATCTAGGAAGAAAGTAATGCAGAGATGTAGTAAACAACAACAATGACAAAATAAAAACATGTTACTTGTGTTTGTATTTGCAAGATCATAATATTATACAGCCTATTTGGTTGTCTATTGCCAAACCCCTAGATTATCTTTCACATAAATTAGAATATGAACAATCTCTCTACTTCTATATATTCTATTTGGATGTAAATTCTGAGTACAAGAAGGATGTTTCCTTTATTGTATCATATCTAGTTTAGTATCTAATATATAGTACTTTCTTCAAATTTTTTTAAGAAATAGTTTTTTAAGATTTATTTATTGATGCACACAGAACTGGGGTACAGGCCAGAGATGCAGGGGTGGTAAGAGGACTCACCAAAAACAGAGAGAGGAGCAGAACAGGAAGATTGACAAAGTACACTACTGAGGGGAGCTGCAGGAGACACAGGAGAGGTCTGCCATGCTATTTGGGTCAGCTCCCTGGCAGGGGATTGAACTTGTGCTGAAGCTGCTGCAGCTAGCTGAGAAATGCTGCCTGAAGAAATAGTTTTATTGAATATGGGAAATGAAGCAGAGAAGAAAATGCTAGAATGACTCCAGCGTCTTGCTTGGTTGCCTTAGTGGATGGTAATTACATTTATCAAGATTCAAAATGAGAAACACTTGAAGTAGGTTTTGACTGTGAAGTTTGTGGTGCCTATGAATTATCATCAGATATGTTTACTAGGCACTGAGTGCATACGAGCCAGCTCAGAAGAATCAGCCAGCTTAGAGAGACTGACATTTGAAAGGTTTTAGAGCAGAAGTGCTGCTTGAAGCAGTTGTTTGATAAGATCATCTCAGAAGAGCATAGATTGGATAAAAGGGAAGAGTTGATACATATCATGTTTTAATATGTCAGCCCATCAGATAAAGTGTCATTAAAAAACTCAAAGAGAAAATGAAGACAGACAGAGGAGATGCTTTAGAAACCAAAATATAAGGGATTTCAAAATTTAAATAAGTGGTTAAATGGAACTACTTGCAGACAGTGCTATTTTAAGGGAATGTCTAGTAACATTGGCTTTCAGAAGTAATTTGGCATGTTAACTTAGGGCTGGAAAATCAGACTCTAGAATAAGTGTTATAGGACTCTTTGTATATTAAAGCAAAAGGGAGACTAAAAGGACACAAGTCAGGTATAGAGATATAAGTATTAAGAGCAGAAGCAAAAGCAGAATACTAGAAATAAATAAGGTATATATCGCTGATTCTTTTTTCTTTTTGGAATTCTCTTTTTCTTTTAGTATTTGTGACCATTGCATTTTACTTCATATGGTAAAATATTCTGAACCAGTCTCCCAAAAGAATAATGTTGTTAGTAGTAAATGTGATGGGACAGTAATTATTATTTGAGGATTAATATGCCACTTTCGTTACTGTATGTTTGGTTTTAGCTTAGTGCCTATACCCTTCAATCTCCATATTATTTAAAAATATATTTTATCCAATGTGACCCATGTGACATTTGTTCATTTATCTTTCCTTTAACCTTTTTTAAAACAAAATGGCTATTAGCATTTAAAATTTAAGTTTGAAAAATATTTACTACAGTTACCATTAATAATTATGCAATTTTGTTTGGATAGGATGACTATAGCAGTACATTTTTCAAAATATTTCCTTGAAATATTTAGGTGTAATGATACTACTGCCTTTTAAAATCTAGGAGCAATGTATGAGCTTTTCCAACAATTTTATCTTGATTTTGTTATGTAAATGTTTTTTTAATATCTAATTCATTATTGTTTAGTTGGATGATTTTTAGCGTCTGATTTCTTGGTGAAATATAAACATTTTGGCCTAGACGTTATGTATGGTAGGAAAAGAATATATTTTTAACAAAATGCCTAATATGTGCTAGGCAGTATATTGAATCCTAGAAGAACAAAGTGAGGAAAAAATGTTCTCTGTCATTAGAGGCTAACATTTTGGCCAACAAAAGACACACTTGAGGCCTTTCCTGGTGGTGCAGCGAGTTAAAGCACAGCACTGAGAAGCTAAAGCCACTTCCTCATGAGTTTGATTCCTGCCTGCCCCGGAGGTGACCACATGGCGCAGCAGACCTCTCCTGACCCGCCCGCCTCTCCCCTCAGCAGTGTACTTCGTCGATCTGCCTGTTCTGCTCCCCACTCTGTCTCTGGTGAAGCCTCTCGCCGCCCCTGAGCCTCTGGCCTGTTCCCCAGTTCTGTATGAACAAGTAAATAAATCTTAAAAAAAAATAAGACACACTTGAGTAAATAAGTATATCATTGTATGTAAATTAATTAGTGTGTAGGACTGCCTTTCCAGGCTGCTAACCTTGGAAATGATTAGGCAGGAGAGAGCTAAGCAAAGAGGAACGGGGAAATTTTAAAATTGAGATATAATTAACATGTAACATTCTTTTGGCTTCAGGGGCACAATACAATTCACTATTTGCATACAGTACAAAATGATCACCTCAGTGTCTAGTGCACTATGGTGACTACAGTTAACAATACTGTGTGGAGTACTGAAAAGTATCTTAGAGTAAATCTTAAAAGTCATCACATGGAGCAAGGAATTCTTAATCAAGTATTAATATATTTAATGTAAGCATTAAAGTAGAGCCTCCACATGTTGAAGATATAAGTAGTGGGGAGGAAAAAAAAAGTCTGAAGAAATAGTTCAGAGGGTCAGACTACTATTAATATCCTTTAAAAGTTCTAAATTCACTGTAGTGAGAGGAATCATTTTAGCATATAGGAGAGGAAAACCGCACAGCTAGATTATGTTAGGGGAAGGTCATTTTGGAATCTTTGAACTCTAAGATGGGCTTAAGTATCATTAAATGGGCACAGACCAACCATAAAGAGAGGGTGAGTTCTGTCCTTACAAGGTGCCACTAGATATGGAACATAGAGTGTAGATCTAAGAAATATTTAGAATGTCAAAAGGGCAGAATTGGAATTTGATTAAATAAATGATGGACAGTGTGAAGTAAACGAAGCTACAGGATATAGGGTATATCTGTCAGTTGTGATAATTGGGGTGCCAGGTCAAGTCAAATAATGAATAATACTTCATATTGCTTTCCTATTCATAGCTCATCCTAACTCCACGTGGGAAAGAGAATGAGTATAATTACCAATCTCATTTAAACATGAGAACATAAAAGCTAGTGGATGTTGAGCTATTTAACTGATATTACTTATGTAGTTAATTGAGAGAGTATAGTGTTCAAACCAGGTCTATTGACTGTCTATTCCCATGTGTTTTTCATGACACCCACACAAATTGATACTATATGAGACTAGTCATTTCATTTTTTTTTAAGATTTATTTATTTTTGCATGCAGAACTGGGGCACAGGCCAGGCCAGAGGTGCAGGAGGTGGTGAGAGGATTCATCAGAATCAGAGTGGGAAGCAGAACAGGCCAACTGATGAAGTACACTACTGAGGGGAGCAGCAGGCGGGTCAGGAGAGGTTTGCTTCTCCATGTGGATCACCTCCAGGGCAGGCGGGTATCGAACTCATGCTGAAATGGCTTTAGTTTCTTAGTGCTGTGCTTTAACCCACTGCACCACCAGAGAGGGCTGAGACTAGTCATTTCTAAGGACCGTATGGTGACTGGTCAGTGAGCTATGCAGACAGCAGAAATCTAGTAAATTAGTGGAAACTTCCTTGATAAATGCAAATGCTTACAGTGGCATTTCTTATACAGATATATTTTTGATCTTCTATATGAAAAATATTACAAAATGAAAATATGTATCAGATGTTTTTATTGGAAAACAAAGCAAGTTAACAAAATAATTATTGATTGCTTTCCAGCAAAAGTGTAAATAAGTAGGTGATGGAGTTAGAGTGGGTCCCAGGTGGTTGTGCTTAAAAAACATACATTTGTAGAGTGTAAGCCTGTGTACCCAGGACATACATTATGATGTAGATCGACATTATCTCAGTAAATATAAATTTTACAAAAAAGAAAATGCCCCAAGGTAAATTTTATTAACATTTTTACAACTAGTTTTGGCTCACATTAAAGTATTAATCAGTGTTCATTTCCTTACTATTTCTCAGTGGTTAATTTTGCAACCATATTTATACATATAATGCTCTTGTGAATTTTTCCTGAAGCAAAAACATAGTAATATAAAATACATTTCTCTAAGATTTCATAAATAATGCATGCTTGCTGATACAAATTTGGAAGGTATTTAACACTTCTTGAAAGCTTATATTTAATAATACATTTATGTTACTGCTTTTCACTTTATCTATCTTTTAGCAAATTTTGTTGAGCCACCCTGCTGAGCCACATGTTAAGTTGACAACTAGATATACAAGGGTGAAGAAGGCAGATGTGAACCCTGTTTTTCAAGGGTGATTGAATCAGGTTATCTGTTAGAGTAAAGTTGGAAGTGGATTAGGAAGTCACGGTAAAATTGAAGTATAAAAAGAGGCACTGATTTGGATTTTGAAAGTCAGGACCAAGCTGACTGCACTATTAAAGGAAACTGAACAATCAGCAGGAATTGAATGAGAGAAGCTTTGGTATCTATGTTAGAGAATTGCTTGTGTGCAGGGGCAAGACTTGGAGATACAAATGAACATGGCATCTTTGAGGAACTAAAAATAGTTTAGGATGAAAATAGCTTGAGATCAAGGAGACATGCAAAGATGAATTTGCAAATATAAACAGAACCACGTCTCAAAATCCTTGTAAACCATGTTTATGAATTTGGAGATTATCACCAAAAGGACCACTGATCAGGGCAGTAACATGATTAAGAGTTTCATTTTATGCTATATTAAAGTTGAGCCTGACTCTGGACTCACCAAGGAGAGGTCAAAACGATCATTTAAAAATGCCTCAGAGAGAACAACAAAAAACCTCGAATACCCAAAACCCTCATGTCTAAGAAAAATCAAAATGGAGGCATTACAATCCCAAACTTCAAGCTGTACTACAAAGCCATAATAATCAAAACTGCATGGTACTGGAATAAGAATAGACATA
>NW_004567117.1:20339519-20415914 GCF_000260355.1 Condylura cristata | reverse complement strand
GATTTGGTGATGGGAAACCCGTGGGGATTACAATTGAGATGAAAAAAAATGTGCAAAATGATGTAAAAATAAACTTTTTAATAATAAAAAAAATGCCTCAGAGAAATATTTGATGACCAAGTTTCTGTCATAGAGACCTACATGATGGTACAGGTCACTGAGGCAGCTCTCTGTACTGATGCCACTTTCTCCTGCAGAGCTGCTCTGGTACCAGCTTCCAGATACTTGTATCTCCTAATCTGTGCTTCCACAGCATGCTTCACTCCTTTTACTCTAGTATCTGAAAATTGATTTATTTCCACTTCATTCTTAGCATACTCTGTGATGAAACCTGAATGCTAGCCTTTTAGGAGTGTCAATTTTTTGAACATTCTCTTTTTCTTCCAGAATATTTGCTTACCTCATCCTAACCCACTCCTGTCTTGCCATCCTATGCTTTTGGTGAGCTTCTATCCAGGGAGACTGAATATTACTAGCTTTTCTTCTCTCCTAGTATTTCTTTGATTATTGATAACATTTAGGTTGTGAATATTTACTTTTGTACTAGGATCAGAAAAGAAACATTATCCATCTTTGATTCATTAGCACATTGCACATTTTTAGCATGCATTTACTAAAATTAAACTAGCTGGAAGATGGCAGAAGGTATGTTGTTAGCTAATGCTCTAAGTATGAGGAAAAAAAACGGATTAGGGCCATTTCAATAGTTTATAATTATCTGGGGGAAAAAAGTATAGTTTTGACTGGAGAATTGCTAAAGAACTTATGTCTGGGATGGAAATCTCAAACATGTAAGTTGAAAAAAAAAAAAAGAAATTCAACCAAATAAATGTTGTATGGAGATGGAGTTGTACCCTGCCACACCATAGCAATTTGTAACTCATTATCACTGAGGATAACGGAATTAAATAATTCTTGTTTGTGCTGCTATTCTTGATCTATACAAGATATATTGCCCTGGTTTGTAAAATATATAAAATATGCTTTCCCTTAAAATTTAGATTATCTTTTCTTTTTCTGTGAGGACCTCACATTTCAGAATTTAAGCTCTTGATATTATGTTCTAAGTTTTTAGTTATAGTTTCTATATTCTGAGTTATAGTTCCTTTTAGGAAATAAATTCAGTAGCAAATCATCAAGTCTCTCAAAGCCATTATTGAATTTCAAGAACTTTGTTTTGATAGCATTGTCACTGTTCCCCTTCAGAAAATAGAAATTAGCATTCTGTGCGGTGTGCAGAAGTTTCCTGGCACAGAAAGTATTATACTTCACCTGAGAAGAAGCACATTATCAAGTGTGCACATTGTCTTGAGTTTTAACCCCTTGGGTTTCTCTGATTTAATTTAGAGATCATCACCAGAACGGCTTGCTAAGCACTTGCAATATGAGTAACTCTCCCTATTTTCTCTTATCAAGAGTCCAACAAGAATTTTACCAAAGTTAATGGAAAATATGAAATAATGATGGAGGGGAGAAGAATGGTATTGAAACTCTATAGACTTCAATCTCTATACTCCATGTTAACTGCAATATAAATTTTTTTTGGGATA
Organism: Condylura cristata; assembly: GCF_000260355.1. Taxonomy (NCBI): domain Eukaryota; kingdom Metazoa; phylum Chordata; class Mammalia; order Eulipotyphla; family Talpidae; genus Condylura; species Condylura cristata. The sequence goes on along the minus strand of NW_004567117.1, from coordinate 20,414,364 downwards.
TGCACACTAAATACACAAGACAGTGCTGGTGTAAAGGATATGATAAAATATATTTTGTTCTTTAAAAAAGTATGATTGCAGTCAATATTTAGAAATTGCCAAAGAGCACAATGTATTTTTTAGGCACTTTGTGTATATTCTTGCTCATTTAGCTAAATAAATGAGCTATTGAACAGGTTGATTATAAGAATCACATGATATTTTTGAAATTGCCTCACCCATGGATAGTCAGAATAAATTCTAAGTGCCTGGTCATACCTTCAAATTTGTATCTTATCTATCCAATTCACTTTCTTGGCTGCAACAAGACCCCAGTTGATAAGACAATTGAATTGTTATTTATATCCTATAGTCCTAGGAATGGCAAATATGTTTGGTTTCAACTGCAAATAGTATCTGATCTGGAGTGTTACATTTTTTTTTCTTATTTTAGTAGAAACAATGATCAATTTAAAATGTGGATGCTGTGTATGGTTTAGGAAATTAATGGTCCCTTCAGCAATCCTCCAACGACTTTGTCCAGCTCAAAATTATCAGCATCACTGGTCTGTAAAGTACGTGGTCTCCATTCATTAAGTACATCATTCAATAATAGTCACACAATAACTGGTCAATAAGCATATTATATGCACATTCAGAGATGCCATAGACAATTCTTAGACATTACACTATCCCAAAATATGTATTCTAGTATGACATATTCAAGATAAAGATGTTAAAACTCTTGTGACTTTATATGATTTTAGTATGAGTATACTTAGAAGAAAATTTTAAGCATTTTCTGAATCTATTTCTTGTTTTGTTAAATAGTAAGGAGTATGTAACTATTTAAATTCTCTGAGTCTACACAATACAAATGATGGGGTTTTACTACATTATGTTATCTTCAAATAAAAATCCTTGGTATAAAATTCACTTTGTGATTTCTCAAGAAATATTAGCAAGCATTTGTGCATATCTTTGTCTTCTTTCTCCACATTTTCTTATATTTCATCTAGGAATTGTAGCTTTTAGGAATCATAAGTTACTATGATAAATAAAACAAATGAAGCACATAGAAAGTGAAGAGAGGGTAAGAGAAAAACGAATACTTGCAAAGGGCTAGCTGTATCTATGCCAAGGGCATAGTGCTATGCGCTCTAGTAAACTTGTTAAAGTGGAAGTTTTCTCTTCACATATCCCCTGCAGTATACTGCCCTTTCATTCATTCATTCATTCATTCATTCATTCATTCATTCATTCATTCATTCATTCATTCAGTTGGCAAGCCAGAAAACACTTATTGAAACTGCCTACATTTCATCATTACAACATGAATTCTTCAGGTTTAATATATTAAAATTTATACAGAGTTGCACAATTCATTTACTTGTCTTTTTCTTTCTTACATAGTATTTTTCTCTAAATCGTTTTATTCCGTATTTTGCAATATGAAACTGCTTTTAATCTACAAATTATGCATGCCCACCACTGTTTTTCCTCTACTACCCATATTTTCTCCTTTTGTTATTTCTGACTTCAACTGATACATAATGTTGGAAATTGTCTAGGAAAAGATTGCTTTCATATAGGTATGATAGAAGTGTGCTAACCTATTTTATTACTTACAATGAAAGCTCATCCATCCCATGTTTGTTTTTTTCTTTCTTTTTTGTCTTCTTATTGCATAGGACATATCTCATATGTATGAGTAGTGCCTTGTTCATGTCAGCCCACCCCCAACAATAATTTGACATCATTCATGGATAAAAGTATCTTTTTGGGGGAAACTTTGAGACCCAGTACAGCATGTCTAGGTCCCCTAATGTGAGCTTACTCACTAATATCAAATTAGTCAACCCCAGGTCCTCCAGTGGTTTGGGAACTGGATCTAGTTCCTCCTATTGGCCTTCTCCAGGAAACCCTGGATCATGCTGTCTCAGAAAATCACCCACATATCAGAGAGACTATGTGCCAGTCCAGAGTTCTAACCCAAGGTGAAGAAAATTATTATAATTTTGTAATACATTAGATAGGATAAAGAAGAGGTCTAAACTTACCCTTCCTCAAAGCAGTACAGCCTAAGGTGAAGAGTATTCTTTTTGTTCTATTTTTTTCTCATGGGGAAAAATATTGAGTGTGAATGAGCACACAGCTTCCCTAATTGTGCAGGATGCTGTGTTGCTTTCTCATCCATTCCAAAGTACTGAATCATAAGTTGTGTATCTAGGGCGGGTGGGAAAAGACAGTGGGAGTGGCAGGTAGGACATAGGGAGGGTAGTAAAGGACATGACTCCTAGTAATGGAATCATGGGTTCCGTCAAGAAGCCCAATGTGAGCTAGCTGCCAGGGATGCCTAGTCCTGGATCCAGCAGTCAGGAACTTTCTTGATACATGTCATAAAAGCTTATGAATTCTGCCACAAGAGAGATCAAAAAACATGGAATTAGGAATATCTACTAGATGTTGAAAGCCTCAGAATCCTCATGAAGATTGATGAAAAGTATTTCCCTATGGAAAGCATTAAGTGAAGTCTGGAGGAAGAGACTACAATTTTATTTGCAAAGACAGCAATGCAAAAACATCAAGAAAAATTAAAAAAGCATGATACCACTAACCTATTAAAACAATCTTCTAATAACAGATGATCCTATATATAGAAAGCTCTACAATTTACCTGAGAAAGAAAGCAAGACAGCTGCTTTAAGGATTCTCAATGAAATAAGAGGAGACTGAAAGATAATTCAATAAAATCAGGAAAACAATACATGAAAAATTAAGATGATTAACAAAGATGTATAAATGGAAAATGAAACAAGCTAGCTCGGAGCTAAGAATACAGTGAGTGAAATTGAAATTCAACAGAGTATAAACATAAGAATAGATCAAACTGAAGAAAGAAAGCTGTTAGAATTATGAACTTAAAAATTATTCAATCAAAGGAGAAAAAAATTAAAAGAATGAAAGTGAAGAACATACATAATTTATAAGATAACATCAAAAGAAACAAATTTTTAAATTATTACATTTTAAGAAAGAAAGGGAAAAGAGAAATGAAAGGTTTGTTATTTGTTTTTTAAGAAAAGATAGATAACATCATAAAATGAGTTGGGAACATTTCCAATTTTTTTTTTTTTTAATGAGGCTAGCATTTCCCTGGTATGGAAGCCAAATAAGGACACTTACCCACAAGAAAAATAAAAACCATGTGCCAGTATCCCTGTTGAAAATAGATACAAAAATTCTGAACAAAATGTTAGTTATCTAGGGCCCTCTCTGGTGGCACAATGAGTTAAAGTGCAACACTATGAAGCTGTGGAAGCCACATTCTCATAGGTTTAAGATGGTTTATTGTTATTGTTTTGGTTTGCATTTCCCTGATAATAAGACTTGATAGACTATTTTTCATGTTCTTAACTGTCCATTTGTGTTCATTGGGACGGTATCTAGGGTGTCTATGTCTTCTGCTTTTTTTTTTTTAATCGTTATTTTGTTTGTTCTCTTTATAGCTTTAGCTTTTAAATATTAGCCCTTTGATGTATGTAAGAAACATCACTTGATATTTCTTTTGCTGTGAAGAGCTTTATAGTTTGATGCAGTTCTATTTGTTTATTTCTGTTCTTTTCCCCTTCACTATTGGAGTTGAGTACCTAAAGACATCCCTGAAGTCAGTTTCATCGAGTGCCTTGCCTGTATTTTCTTTTATGTATTTTATGGTTTCAGATCTTACATCTATTTTTAAACCATTTTAAGGATTTTTTTTTTGTATGATGTGAGACAGTGTTTCAGTTTCATTCTTTTACATGTCCGTTTTTCACCATCGTTTGTTGAAGTGACTTTCCTTTGTTCATTGTGTACTCTTGACTCTTTTTTTCATAAATTAACTATTTGTATAAATACGAGTTTATTCCTGAACTGTCAATTCTACTTAATTGTTCTCTGTGTTTATTTTTATTCTAATACCATCCTGCTTGATTACTAAAACTTTGTACTATAATTTGAGAACTGGGAGTATGCTACATCCATTCTTATTTGTCAGATATATTTTTGTTTTGGTGGGGGTGTTTTTCATAGTTCCATATAGATATCTGTAATGTTTGTCCTATTTATGTGAATAATGCCATTGAAACTCTACTAGGAATTGTACAAAATCAATATATTTTTAGATAAATATCCATTGTAATAATTTTAACTTCTCCAATGCACAAGCAATAATATTTTTCCATCTTTGATTTTTTTCTTCCATTGTTCTTAATGTCATAGTTTTTATTGTACAGGGCTTTTATTTCATTTGCTAGGTATAGTCTTTAAATAAAGAGACAAACTAACTAGACTCACAAAGAAAACAGGAAGAAAGCTTTTTGATATGATTTGATGGCTGAACTGATAGCCCTTCCTTCTATGTCCCCTGCCCCAGACCACAAATTCTAGTCCCATATCTCCACCTACCTCATGTTTTAAAATCTGACTCTTTCAATGTCACCTCTATTGAAGTCTTAACTGGTCTTATATTCCCAAGGGATAGAATGGTCAAATCCCACTCAAAGCCAGGGATTCTTTCTTGGTGCAGTTAGATGTTGCTCAGGATACTGAAACAAGTACCTACTTCTATCACCATCTTGGTGACTTCCGGTACACTTTAAAAAAGAAGCCAGGTTGGGTCCTCCCTGGTGGAGGTTAAAGCCTATCACTATGAAGCTTTTTGCAGCTATTGCAGCATGAGTTTGATCCCTGGCTAGGGAGGCGACCATAAAGTGCAGCAGACCTCTCCTGACCCACCTGCTACTCCCCTCAGCAGTATATTACAGTAGATCTAACTGTTCTTCTCTCCACTTTGTCTCTGGTAAATCATCTCACCTCTGCTGGAGGAAACTCACATTGTCTCCTAGACACTGCTACCACTGCTTTCACAGCAGGGTACACTTCACTGCTCCTAGAGCCACAGTTAATGGGGACCATGTATTATTGCTGCTGCTGCACCATCACACTCTGTGGACCAGGCATTGGCAAGGCCATATTTGCCATACCTATCTCATTTATCTCATTTTTTAATTCTAGTTATTTTTGTATGGATATCTATTTATGATTTTGATTTGCATTTCCCTCATGACTAATGCTGTGACCCAACTTTTCATTAGTTCTTTATATATTTTTTTTGAGAAATGTTTAATAGGCCCTTTGCCCTTTTTAGTTCTAATATGCCCTTTGCCTTTTTTATTAAGTGGGCTGTTTGTATTATTAAGTTGTAAAAGTTCTTTGTGTGTTCTAACTACAAGTTAGAAAACATGGTTTAGATATCATCATATGTTAACATCCCAGGGTGGAGTGGCCTCACAACTCAATTCAATCACCATAATAGCAATACAAATTATTGGGGGAAATGCACATTATAATAATGTAAGCATAAAATTCAATCAGCAATGAAGGGGGGGTATACAAAAGGATGGAGATAACAAATTATTAAGTTAAGGTTTAGAATCCCAGTATAAAAGTAATGGTCTTAGGGATCCAGAATTTCCTCTGTGGCATCAGCAATTTGGGAAATGGTATTCTACTCTTTATGGGCAAAGCCTTTGGCATCAGATGCCAAAACCTGAAGAAGGTTTTAAAGATTCCATGGACATAGAATCCAAAGTTTCCAATTTGTTTAATTCAGCTTTTGTGTTTGCACTGCCTCCAAGGTGTATTATCAGAGCTATGTTATTTTGGGTGCTTATTTTCTCAGCACAGCTAGGATTTTAATCTATTCTTGCTTCGTGTCATTTACTAATGTTTTCATAAACAAATGGTCACTTTTATTTTAAATTGTTAAGTCACTCCATTTTATTTACACCCATAGCTCTATCAGACCAGATCATTATAATGTCTCTCTCTTTAAGTACTTACCTTATATATGATTTACAATTATTTCCTCTCATTTAGTGAGTGATCTTTCCACTTTCTTTGTAGTGTCTTTTGAATCACAAAAACACTGAATTTTGATAGAATCTAGTTTATTTTTAGTTGAAAACTTTCCGCTTTCGGTATATACTATGACACTCTACCTGATTTCAGTTTCCCTTCTTTATTGTTATTGCTTATTTGTTTAGTAATTGGCTAGGTATATTAGTAAATTCTACTCTTTTCTCTCCTTTAATACAGCAATAAGCATCTAAAGTTCTTCAGAAGAATGGGGAGCCTTGAGTCTCCCCATAATCACTCTGGATGAGAGTGTTTTTTTTTTTTTTTCAGATTATATCAGTTTATGACTGCCTCTTTCCCAGTTGTTATTTTCCATTAATTGCTGACTAATGTTGCTATTTTTCAACAATGTTCTGGAACAAATTGCTCTATGGAGTAGTATAATCAAGTTCAGGTTCCTTTGAAGGTGTCGTTCCTGATGACAGTGTTTGAAATTTGTTCTCACCCAAGGAGCATACCTTTCCCAATCCTTTCTGTAAATTAGCCAACCTACAGTTCAGTCTATACCTTCAATTACATTACCAATATGCTTCCAGATGACATTTGTCAGAACCTCCACTGTTTTTAAGAATTTTCTTTAGGCTTGACCATCTCTCTTTCTTATTGCAAATAAAGTTGGTTCCTTTTGGAAGACATTCAGAACTATTTTATCTCCAGCTCTCCTTCTCCAAAATATCTGAGATGGGGTGAAGACAATGCTGCTTTTCTTTGGGAATGACATCCTACCTTAGTTGCTGAGTTCCAGATATGGGTCAGCAACTCCAGGTCATCTTGATCCTTTCACCAAGATGCATCTATTAGTCTGGGTTAAAGAAATCAGGGTCCTAATACTCTTTATGTTGTCATGGCCAATTGGTGTCTACATTACATACAGATAGGCTGACTGGAAGAAAACACTATCATGACTGAACTTGCACAGAACATATCTTTAGCAGTAGCAAATGGTGGTCAGGATGGCAAATGGATTTCTACTCATCCTGAGAAGATAGATCTCTTACTGGTAATCTTCTTGGAAGTTGAAAGAGAAGGAGCGTGTAGGGTTTAACTATATCAATCTGGAATGGAATTCCTGTTTCATTTAGCTAGAAGAGAGCAGTGTGGGGATATTCTTGGGTTAAATATCACAGGTATTTTTTTCACAAAATTTTAGTACATTAAAAAAAAAAGATGTTTCTTCATTTGCTATATGCCCTTAAAGACCATTTTCAGAGATTTTAATTTTGTTTTAAATTTTCACCAGTTTATCTGTATGCAAGTTCACAGAGCTCCTCACAATAGCATGCCAGAAGCTAATCTGGCCTGTCAAATCTTGAGAAATGAAATCAAGTAATTTTGAAATATTTCCAGTATCTTTTATCATCGTGTTAGAGAAGTGGGCCAAGTCCGAGATGTATACATTATTCTTTCTTCCACAAGTATATGCTATGGGAAGTAATCCAGTTTTGAATGTTTGAACACAGAAATGACCCTTTAAAAGCCTGAAAGAAATTAAAAATAAGAGACAAAAATGTAAAAGCAAAAATAAAATGTTAATTTTTTATATTATTTGCTGAAAAGAAATCAAACTTCAGAGCACCATTCTTGTTTAATGTTGAGTGACATATTTTTAAACTTCAAAGTTCTCTTAATTTCCTGAGTATCATCATCTGACTATTGAGTTTCTCTTTCCCTGTACTTCATTTTTAAAAATATGTTTTCTTCGGCCCTCTCTGGTGGCGCAGCGGGTTAAAGCACAGCACTGAGAATCTAAAGCCGCTTCTGCATGAGTTCGATCCCCGCCTGCCCCGGAGGTGACCACATGGCGTGGCAGACCTCTCCTGACCAGCCCACTGCTCCCCTCAGCAGTGTACTTCATTGATCTGCCTGTTCTGTTCCCCACTCTGTCTCTGGTGAAGCCTCTCGCTGCCCCTCAGCCTCTGGCCTGCACCTCAGTTCTGTATGCACAAATAAATAAATCTTTAAAAAAAAAAATGTTTTCTGCATTTACAGTAAGTTACTTTTTTATTCCTGTGAGTTCTCATTGTTTCTTTTATGTTAGTATTACTAAGACATAGCGCCATTGGGATGGTAGAGCAAGGACAAAATTGAACTTTGAGAAAGCTTAAGTTTATCCTCATCTGTGTGAATCCTATTATAAAATGCCAATGGTCTAATTTTTTAATAAGGGATAAAAATAAGAAAAGTTACCAACTAAATAAGAAGTTAGTGGAATTATTAAACTGGAATATACTTTAAAAAGAATATCTCTATTTATCCTCTACCACCTCATATTTTGTATTACCAAAAGAGAAATAGGTTTTGAAGTAAAACATTTAAAAGGGATTTTATTTAATGATAATTCAGAATTTAAAGTTTTGTAAATGCTAAGTACAACTTTAGTCTAAGTAGATCAGAATATAAAGAAAGTAGACTTCCATAGTATAGAAACTATTCTCATGTTGATCTTAGAGTAACTGTCATTAACATTCTCCCGTTAACATTTATAGAAGATTTATGCAGGCACTGATGGGAGAATTAACCTCTGAATCTTTAATGTCAAGTGTTTTCCATAAAAAGCTTACAGATAGATACTTGAAGAATGTGGTTGTTTACACTTAGAGATGACACTAGTAATCTTACAAAAATGATTTTTATTAATTTTACTTGCAGATGTTTCAAACGTGCAAAAGCCTAAGACTTAATTTTGTCACAGTTTATGTCTCCATAGATACCGACCCATACACAGTATAGCTTCAGTTTAGCTAGAGCAACATTGTCCTGTAGAAAAATCTGCAATAATAGAAATAGTTCTATAGTGTGCAGTTTAGCAACCACTGGCCACATGTAACTGTTGGGGATGGAAAATAGTATTGTGCAGGGGCTACTATGACTAAAAACTATATTTTTAATTTTACATAATTTGAATAAACACATTACTCAAAGCTATTGTATTGAATATAATAGAACTAAAGTAGTTAGTTAACTGTAACTCTGCTCCATAACTGGAAACAAAAAAAGGTGTTATTTTTCAACTTAAAAATATGATGGGAATAATAGCTCTAATCCAGAAAAATGAAGCACACAAGAATGTAACTGGAAAAATAGTTACTGTTAAAGAGGAGAGCTACAACCCTTACTCTGTTATTTTCATTATCTTTCAATATTGCTATAAAAAATGGAAATCAACATTAATGTTTTAACTAGGTGCATTTTAATAAAGTTCCACAAAATGTGGAGCACTATGAGATAAAAGTATATTACTGAACACACACACACACACACACACACACACGTGTGTGTGTGTGTGTATATATATATAAACAAACAGGTGAAAGTAGTCTTGGTCATATACAATTGTCATTATCATTTGTTTTTAGATAAACTTTGTCTTTCATCATGCAGTACATGTACATCCTGGAGACTCAAATTTAAAATTGGTTTTGTTCAGAAGGCTCCAGTATAATGAGGCAGAAAGTAGGTATCACTAAAGGAAAATCCATTAATGTTTGTGATTTTGGAATATACAGGAGAGGTGCTGAACCCATTGATCACTATAACACCATTCCCTAGAAGAGTAACTGGCATCTGACACATGCTCAACAAATATTTGGTAAACAAAATAATCAAATCATTCACATACTGGTATCCCAAGTGTGAGAAAAAGGGTCATGTCTAATTTATTGAGTATTGTATATGACATTGTATATCCAAATCATGCCACAATTATAGTGAGGTATAAGCTTTGGTGTTTATTTTATTTTTGGTTCTATTATTATATTTATTAAATACTCACATAGTGGTTTTGTGTGCCAGGCATTATCTTATAGCTTTACTAATACTAACTCATTTATTATTAATGGTAAATTGTTATACTGACTTTGTAGTTCCCTAAGGAACTTGCACTGAGTTTTATACAAATCTGTACTCAACAATTAAAATATGTTGAGCATAAGAATATTATCTATCAGCTGTGTCTCCACAGAATATAAATATTATAATATTAAGTGACTATCTTCAGTAGCTCTTTGTTGGGCCCATCACTACTTGTGAATACAGATCCATTTGTCTGATGTCATACAAATATAAGCCCTATTAATAGATACTATATTAAAATGTATTTATCTATTGGTTTGATTTTAGCATTACTTAAAAAATTTGTATTATTAATTTCTAGTATTATTTTTACCCAGCTGGTTCATAATTATTAGCAGATGCTATAATTCAGCTACGATGCAATGGTGAATTATAGCAAATTCTTTTAATATCACTAATCAGTTTTCATTTTAGGCCTTAATTCAGCATGACTTTTACAATTGATTTCAGACATCTGCTTTAAATAATTTAAATAGTATTCTTCAAATTATACTTGGTGCCATTGTCTACACTCAGGATATAAGATATATATGTATATATTATTATAGGGGTTTTCAAAGTAGTTTTTTCTTTACTATTTGATAGAATTCCAATATAAAATATGTATGTACCATGCAGTTTCTATTTCTTCTCCATAGGATGCATATATAGATACCCTTGGTTGAAGGCAGTTGTGTGGCTTCATAATGATAACACATTCATAAAATTAAAAAATTATTCCCTTATATTTCTGTATGTTTGTTTTGTTTGTGAGATTTGAAACTTACTCTGGTAATCTAATCACCATTCTAGTAATTCAAATGGCCCAAAACTCTGTAGATATACTTGGGTGGATAATTCTTTCATTTCAGTAGTCTACAGTGAGTCTAATGCCTATAACTATGAAAGTGAGGCTACCCTCTTGTGGCTTTCAACACTATTTTGCTTTTTCTTATGTGAACAGGGTTTCACTATCCTGACCATTTCCTGGGACGATTTATATTTCTCTAAAGAAAACAGATTAAGACTCAAGTCTTAATGCTTGAATATTTCATACTTTCTGCCTCCTCTGAAACTGTGAGACTCTATGCCTCTGTTTTCTTGGCCACTCCAAAGCAGAGAGATGTGGTATAGTGGTTACTTATTTTGTATAGTGAAGACTCCAATAATAGTATTGATAACATCCATTTTACATCTCTGCCTACAATTTTATTTTCCTTAAAAATATGAAATCAATTAGATTTTTGTTTTCTAAAATCAACTTCATGGACTTCATGAGAATTTTATGTTTTGCGAACAACACTTGGTCCTTTATCTTTTATTTTTTAAAGATTTATTTATTCACACAAGAACTGGAGTACAGGCCAGAGGTGTGGGGTGAGAGAATTCACCAGAACAGGCTGATTGACTGAAATACACTGCTGAAGGGAGCTGTGGGTGAGACAGGAAAAGTTTGCTTGTCATGTGGGTCACCTCCCTGGCTGGGCATCGAACTCACATTGCAGTGGCTGATATTTTAACCTTTGTACCACCTTATTTTCTGACATAGAAGCCCCAAAATTTAAATGAACATTTATGTCATCCTTGTTGTCTTTTATCTTCCAGAAAAGGGTAAAAAAGTGAAGAGCTTGTTTTTCTTGGGTAGAGTGGGATGAGAACTTTAACTTTTCTGAACCTCACTGATAAAGAAGAAATGTCTGGTTTCAGTATGATGGGGGATTTAGAACAACTCCAAATTTCTACAACTCTTTGTGCCTGCTTATGCCTAACCATTACAATGCCCTTCTCTCTGGGTGGACTACAATGCACAAACTGGTTAAGATCACTAGTAGTATTAGGGGAAAACAAATATTTGGATTCCGGAGCCCTTGGGAATGAGTACAATGTTGTTGAAAATGTCCGTGTGTTAATTATTAAAATTCTATTTGCCTCATGTAACTCATATGTAAAATTATAATAATAATACTTCAGGGCTCTCCTTGGTGGCCCACTGGGTAAAGCACAGCACTGCAAGCAAGCTGCAGACACTTTAGTACAAGTTTGATCCTCAGTCCAGCAGGTGATTCACATGGTGCAGCAGATCTCTCCTGACCGGCCTGCTGCTCCCCTCAGCAGTGTACTTTGTCCATCTGCCTGTTCTGTTCCCCACTCTATCTCTGGTGAATCCTCTCACTGTCCCTGCACCTCTTGCCTGTACCCCAGTTCTGTATACATAAATAAATCTTTTAAAAAAATTCTTTAGTTTTTGTTTTTTACTGACTATCATAACAGATACTAACATCAAGCATATATTATGCTTCGGCTTAGAGTTGCAAAGGATCATAATATGTACTATGTGTCGTTTTTTATGTACTATGTGCCGTTTTTTCATAGAAGAACTTGAAATTACATTAGGTCTCTTTATTGCTTAAACTGCAACAATTCTGAGCCCCTACTTGGTTAGTTTTACATTTTTCTCTCCTGCTATTTTACCCAGGTAGTTCTTAGAAGTTCCTAGTTATTCCTTGGTATCATTTGTATTTTCCCTTGACATGCTTCTTTGAAACTTAGGAGCTTTTCACTTGCAACTACTGAATGATTTCTTTACTCTTCTGTCAGTAAGTCATTTCATTTCCTCCAAAAATAGATGTCCTAGTATTATTTTTTAGCCTTGATTTTATAGTATATTTTATGTGCATTAAAACCTTCTTAATATAGTGTGTGCTCATAATCTATGAATATATGTAAGTTCATATATACCTATATAGATAACCTTCCAAACAATCACTATATAGAAAGGGTTCATTAACCAAAAAATCTCCCTGAATTCCTTATTTTCTCTTTAGAGTAAATGTCTACTCTGCTGGCATCCGCTATTCTGATTCTTGTTTCTGTAATTCTGCCATTGCCTGAATGTCTTATCAATTGAATCATATATATAGCCTTTGGCTCTGGCTTCTCTTATTTAGCAAAAATACTTTGCAGACTTATATGTACAGCTCCATGTCCTAATAGTTTTTAACTGAATAATGTTGGTTTAAAAGTTCCACTGTAGAATATACTATAGTTTCTTCACAATTGATCCACATTTGTGTTTTTTCCACTTTGTGGCAACATGAATAAATCACTATAAACATTACAGAATGGTTGTTTGTATAAACATAGATTTTATTTCTTTTGGGTAAATGCTTAGGTGTGGATTTTTAGCATTGTATAATAAGCCTATGCTTACACTTAAAAGAACCTGCCAAAGTGCTCAGTAAAGCAGTGGTATTGTTTTTGCATTCTTGCGTAAATATCCCCCAGGCTCTGTGGTTTATCCTGTTGTGCTATTTAATGCTTTATATTCTCTCTGTTTCTAATCTCTGAACGTAAGGATAAAGAATTGGTACAAATTACTCTTTACATCTTTGAAAGCATTCACCAGTGAACTATCTGCCTTCTTATTCTCTGCTCTGAAAATTTATTAATGATGCAATTTATTTAGCAGATATAAGCCTATGAAAATCATTTACTTCTTTTGTGAGTTTTGACAAATGTGTCTTTCAAGAAATTGGCCCATTTCAGCCAGGCCATTAAATTCCCTCAATGTTTGTTTGCCTGAGAAAATCTTTTTTATTTCTTCTTCACATTTTAAAGATAATTTCGTGAGGTACATATAGCACCAACATGGCACAAAGCAGGATTTCTATGATCCAGACAGATGGGGTAAGTGAGGAGTCCTGGAGCCCTTGGTGGCTTTTTGATGTTCGTTCTACAGCATTTGTAATGAGGCAACTAGGTATAGAACAGCCAGGGAAGTCTTAGGGCCAGGAAGCTAGAAGGCCTCCTCCTAGCCGCTGGTGAATCTCTACTTTTCCTGGACTCTGGACTTCCTCCCTTCTCTGGTCTTAATGCGCTCTGCTGCATGACCACCTGCCACCATGTCTCTGCTGGGCTGCCTTTACATGCTCAGCCTCTAAGCTCAGGTGTGCCCCATGTGCACTCCCATACCACACACTGGGTTACCCCTCCCCCCATCAGGCAAGCTTGTAAGACCACAGGTTGTCGGTCATTGATGCTACTGATAATAGGGCAGAAAACAAAAACAAAAACCTGGTAACATCATTTACCCCACCCTAAAGATTTTTTTTCTTCCCCCTTCAACACTTTATATTTCAGTCCACTCACTTCTTGGTTACATGGATTTTGAGAAACCAGACATAATTCTTACCTTGGTTATAAGTAAGGCTTTTTATTTTCAGAATTTTTTAATTTATCTCTGATTTTTGTGGCAGTTTGAATTTATGTGCTTTGCGTGTGTGTTATTATTATTATTATTATTATTATTATTATTATTATTATTATTATTATTATTATTATTTTGACATGTTCCCTGTCTCTCTGGGTCTGCAATTTTCTATATGACATTAATTTGGAAGAAATTCTCAATTTTGCTTCAAATGCTTTCATGTTTCTTTCTACTATTCTATGTGTTAAATCTTTTATAGGTTTTTTCACACTCCTTGGATATTGTTCTCTTTTTGGGGGTGATGGCTCTCTTTGCCATTATGGTTGTGGAGCTCTTGAGATATCCTTCCAACGCAACCATTCTCTCCTCACCTGTGTCTAGTTCACTAATTAGCCAGTCAAAAACCTTTGTTACCCCCTAGCATTTCTTTATTTTCTTTCTTAGGCTTTTGTCTGTTTACTATCCCCATCTGTTTACTTTAACTATTAGTCTCTTGTCATTAAAAAAAAAAAAAAGTCTCAAGTCCCAACATTCCTGCAGTACTCGATTCTGATGCTGGCTTTTTCTCTTCAAAGTGTATTTTTATCGCTTGGTATGCGTTGTAATTTGCTCTTGATAGGACATAATGTATGAGGTAAAAGGAAAATAGTAACGTGGCGGCCAGGTGTGGGCGCAGGAGAATGGTCCCATAGTGCTGTGTTAGGTCTGAATCCTTCAGAGAGTCTGCGCCTCTGGAGTGTGCGCTTCAAGGGTATTCCTTTAGGTGGGCTAGGTAATGTCGTTTACTTGATTTGACAGGTGTTGGGTCACAGGTTCTAACAGTTTTTCAGTCAGTAATGCTCGCATTAGTATCAGCTGAGGACAAGCCGGCTCTGAAGAGCAGGGTGCTCCAGCTTATTTCAAGATGGTTCCCTCCTCTTCTCTGCCCACGCGGGAGAAGCGGGAGATTTTTCTTTGGTATTTATCATAGGGCTCTTGGTTGACTTCCTAGAAGTAGTCCTCACGATGTTGTGTGTGTGTGTGTGTGGGGGGGGGGGTCTCTGTGTTACTGAGTCCCCTGTAGTTTTTAACTCTCAGAGTTGTCAACGCTGAAACGCCAGCAGTTTGTCCATCAGCTCTCAGGCTTTCCCTCCTCAGCTCTGTTTCCTGCCGAGTTCTCTGCTGTGCAAGTCGGCTCTGGTAAGTGCTGGTCTTTGCATTCACTGTGTGAGTCCAGTCTGGGGGGAAGTGGGGAGCAGACTGTGTCTTCCCTTCTCTCGTAGCCTCTAAAGGATTTGCTGATATATCCAGCGTATGGAGTTTCTAGTGCATTTTATCACAATAATTTCCCCAAATGTAAAACATATACTTATTTCCCCCATTAAAATGTCTTTTTTTTTCCTCCGGGTCGAAAATACAAAATAAATAAACTTATTACACTTATTATATTTTTTATTGTGGTCACATTGGTCACATTGGTTTACATCACTGTTTATTTGTTAGTATGGGCACTTTCCCCTCGTGTTTTGTGACCATATTGTGCCCACCACGAAGACATCCGTAGCCCACCGCCAGTGTCAACAGAGTACTTGCATGCCTATTCCTTGCTCCTTTAAGACATATATTAGATTGAATATTAGTAATGTGCTAAAACCCCTAACTGGATGAGAATAGTAGTATGCATTATTACTGTGATCACAGAGACTGAATTAAAGAGAATTAGGTTTTTAAGTACTAAAAAAGACTACTCTGTAAAATGTTAAGAAACAACAATTTGAAGACATTTTAATACTTAAACTCACTTTTCAGTGAAAAAAAAAGTATTCTACTTCAGACTAAAATCCATCTTTACTTTTGCTTTCTAAATAACTGTCCATGTCCTTACATAGGTCATGAGCCATTATAATGTACTCACAGTCTGTGAGCCAGGAATTTGGGGGGAGGTAGATATTATTACCAAACAAATATATTTTAGTTCAGCACACAAAAATTATATCAGGAGTTTCTTTTTCACTTTCTCTCAATGGGAATATCAAACAGGAAAATTTGACCCAATACTCTAATGCAGTAAGATTTCATCTATTTTAAACTTTACATAGTAGTAGAAGTAATAAATAAACTTAACGGTTAACTTCTTTTACAAATAGTTGTTTTTATTAAATGAAATACTGATTTTTGTCCTTTCTCAAGACATTATTTGGACTATGCTGTTATATGTAAATTGGTACCATTATGTTATATATTGGCTTATTGATCCAGTTTTAAAGTAAAACATTATTTTTGTCTTATCCCAGTGATTAAAAAAAAAAGCCTTAATACACTTTGAATCAGTGTACCAAGTAACTACAATGCTGATGCTGTTTTTAACAAATCTCTTTGCCACTGATAAAATGTAACATAGCATCATTTGTACAATACACAAAACCTAACATAAATAGAAATATTTCTGAAGAGCCACACTTGTTTTCCATTATTGGTTTTTTTAATTTAAAGAATAAAGCTGTGGTTGATTTGGTCTAAGGCTTACAGTTATTTCTAGTGATTCCCTTCTTCCTCCCCTCCTCCCCCAACACCTACATCCCAATTACTTTTTCTGTAAAAACATGTGTTGACCATTTGCTACTTGACTATCTGCTCAATTACTTTTACTCAAAATGTCTTGTATGTTTCATGTCTTCCCTAACATCACAAAGACAGATTATGGTTAGTATTTTACCTACAATCTACAAACTTTCAATGTACAAACATTGCAAAACTAAAACATTTTATTGCATTTTATTTCAACCAATATTATGTCATCTAGTGTGTTCTATACTAAAAATACAGTTTTTTTTTTAAATATTGGTCTAGAGGAAAAACCAATTATAGGAGATTTTTGAGAATCAATCATAACTGCAGTTAATAAGCCTTTAGAAACTAAAGTGATGGCCATGAAAGATTTTCTCAATAGGAAACATAAAATATTTTATAGAATTTTAAAATACAAACAAAATATTAGAGCTCAAGTAACAAAAATGTTAGAAAGTAGTATGTAGGCAATCACATTAAGTACCCACGAGGGTTAATTTTCTCCATTGGCCAGAGAATATGTGCTGCTTCAGTGAACATTTTCAGGTGCACGAATTCCCAGCTATCAAAAATACCACTCTTAAAAATGATTTCTCATGAGACTTTTATAGCTGGTGTTAACACTTAGGGATGATTATTAAATCTTTAAAGGAATTTTAAAAACAGATCTTTAAATTACTTAATCATATCGTAGCCTTAACTTCAGTAGCTAGTTTGCATTATAGTATTTCTGCTTTTGTGATACAGTTTTCAAAAATTTTTCTCTTAAATAGCTTCTCATTTCTATATTGTAATCCTGTGAGACATGTACTATTATTAGCCTCAGTGAGGAACCTGAAATTTAGTTTAAAGAAATTATCCAGGTTCACATAGATAGCAAATGAAGGAAGGAGAATTGAACTGCTTAAGTTAAAATCGCCCTTGAATAAATGCTGGCAATCTGTAAAATCTTGTGGTCACATTACACTTCTTAAATATTGATAAAGGCTAGTAATAACTAGGTTAGCATTGTTATTTTTGTTTCTTAAATGATAAAATTTACCTGCATTAAATTTGCAAGTTCACATGTCCCAGTCCAGGAAAATATTTTATGCAGGTTTGATATGTTTGGAGATATATTTCCTATATATTTGAGCCTGGGGTTGGATAAGAGTGAATATTGGATCAAGATTGCATTTCTTCATAATTTAATATATAATGAGTTAATTACAATTTAATATGTTGCTGTAAAATACCCTTTGATTCCCTTTTGTTGAAAAGATATGATTACTTGTGACCTTATGAAAGGAATATTTTTAACCCATCTCATATATAATACAGTGTGAAGATTTAGTTTTATATGAACCAGGGACAAACTTATTCTCAGGCTATATTTTGATCAATGTCCATATGATATTTTTATATTTATTTTATGTCATGTGTAAATACGAAAAAAATCAATTTTAAATTTAGAAGTTAAGAACTTTTTTTACTGTAGTTTATTTCCTTTTATTGTTAACTCTTGATTCAAGTTATTTTAAATTGCCAGAATTTGACTTATAGAAATGCCACGTTCATGGTTCAATTTAGTATTAATGAGTATGAGTAATTAACTTCTTGTCTTAGCTAAGTTTTAAAGAATATTGAAAGAAAAGAAGGAAGAAAACGAAAGATCCAATTCAAGGTTTTAAAGTACCAATGCTTCATATTTATAAAATGTGTCATTTAGAAGTGGGTTGTTTAATCAAGTATTTTGTCTATTTTTCTGTTATTGATGACAACTGAAGTCCTTTGTAGTCTGAGAGAGCATATGTTCTATGATTTTTTTTTTAATTTGGGAAAGTACTATTTATGGCCTAGAATGTGGTCTATCTTGATGAATGTTCCATATGAACTTCAGAGACTGTTGGATTGTTGTTGGATGCTTAAATCTATAAATATCAATTGTATTAGTCTAATTGGTATGTTGCTAAGCTCAACAGTGCTGTTACTGAACTTCAGAATATGTCCCTGTTTGACTACTGAAGTCTCCAACTATAATTTTGGATTGTTCTTTTAAGCCTGTCATTACTTGTCTCACGTAATTTGATGTTCTGTTGTTATGTACACATTAAGGATTGTTTTACCTTGAAGAATTTACCCAATTATCATTATATATTGTTCTTTATTCATAATTTTCTTTACTGTGAGCATGCTTTGTGTGAAATTAGTGTAACTCCTCCCTGCTTTCTTTCATATCTTTGCTTTAGTCTATTTATACATCTTTATATTTAAAGTGGATTTCTTATTGACATCATATATCAGGGTCTTTTATAAAATCTGCTCTGTAATCTATATTGTAATTGATGTGATTGTATCATCGATACTTAAGTGAATATTTAATTACACTTAAATAACTGCCACATTTTCAATTTACTTATATTCTTCCTTTTGTGATATTTTTTCATTCTTCCATCATTTCCTAGTTCTTATGTGACTTTTAAGAATTTTTTTGTGATCCTACTTTCTCTCCTTTATTAGCATGTCAGTTATACTCCATTTTAGTGGTTGTCCTAGAGTTTCCTATATAAATTTACAACTGATCCACTTTCATATAACACTATCTTGCTTCACAAGTAGTGCAAATACTTTATAATATTAAAATATTCCTAATTTCTCCTATCTCTAGTGTCATTGTTGTTAAATTATTTTACTTGTGTATAAACTGTAAACACTGCATGAATTAATGCTATTCTAAATAAATTGTTATGTTACTTTGAATATGAAGAATAAAGTTCTCATTTTACTTTTATTTCTTCTCTGATGTTCTTCCTATACATCCAAATTTATTAACTGTATCATTTGCCTGTTCTCTAAAGAACTTGCAGCATTTCTTACAATGCAGGTAATCTATAGTACCTTACTTAAATTTTGTTTTTTATCTGGGAAGCTTTAGTCTCCTTTTATTTTAAATTATTTTCACAGGAACCAGAATTATAGGTTGTTGTTTTTTTCCCCCCTGAATACTTTAAATATTTCACTACACTACCTTTGTTCCTCTCTAGGTAGCCAGGTATTTTTCTCCCTTTGAGTTATTTTAAGATTTTTTTTTTTGCTTAAATATTTAGTTCTTGGGGCATCTATACTACTTGATATTCTGTGAGCTTCATGCATCTATGGTTTGGTATTCACATTAATTTGAGAAAAGAAAAGTCCAGTGATTCTTGTTTTAAAGGTTGCTTCTGCTCCTTTCTTTCTTGGTCTAGTATTCCCCTTTTGCATGTTACAACTTTAATAATGTTGTTCCAGTTCTTGGGCACTTATATTTCTCAGTTATTTTCTCATTGCTTTTCACTTTTGGAAATTTCTGTTGGTATGCCATCAAGCTTAGTGATTCCTTCTTTAAACATATCCAATCTTCTATGAACCCATCAAAGGCATTCTTAATGTCTGTTAAAATTATTTTCTTTTATCTAGCTTTTGTTTATTCTTCCTCAGATATTTTTTGCCTTTTGTCAATAGTGACTTCATTGAAGTATGGACACAGTGCTTAGGTAAAAGTAACCTCAGTAAATGGGTCCTTAGTAATATAGTGGTAAGGTGTATGGGAAGGAGGCAGTATGTAATCCTATTTCTTAGTTTTTTGGTAAGTCTATTCATCACAGCTATGATTTTCAGACGTAGCTCTCAGCTAGTGATTTTTTTTTTTTTTCTCTTCTATCCACACCTTCGGTACTGGATAGCTAGAAAAAGAGACTGGAGTTGGGTATTTTCTTTCCTCCACATAGAAGGCAAGAAACTAGAGTTGGCTGTTTTTCTACCCTTAATTAGATTTGGACAAACTCCAGCAATTTAGTTTCTGATAAAATGGTGGGTTTTTTGTTTTTTTTCTTTTTCTTTCTTTCTTTTTTTTTTTTTTTTTTGAGTGCAGAATTTGTTAAGAACAGAATGCTGTGGTTTATTTCAAAATAATTATTTTAAAACTTCCTTAGGAAGCCTATGTTTCTTTATTTTCCTCTGCTCTTTATTGTAATAACCTGGTAGAATTTCTGGAGGAAACATGAATTATAAAGCTTTCCACTATGACTTTGTCACTCTGGAGTTTCTAGCTCCTATTCTTGTCTACACTGTAACTCCAGAAAATATTCAGTTATGGTTCAGGTTCTCTTACCCACATCCTGGCTCTTGTACCTGTGAATGTCGACCCAAGTTACTCATTACTCTATTTCCATGTGTTTGTTTCTGTGATTTGTGGGGCAGTGGTTTGCCTGTGACCTGACTTCTCTCAAAGATTGGAGAATTTCTCTGCTTGTACTTTGACTTGCTGTGACTAAATGATATCTTATTATCTCCTAATGTGCTGACCCAGAACCCAACAAAACCAGAGGTTTTTTTTTTTTTGTTTACAAGCAACAAAAAGTTGCTTGTAATGTCTGAAGTATTTTCTTTAGTTTTCAGAAGTTATAAAAGATATAATAATAATTTGATTACCTTAAATACTTACTGTACATTTATTTTATTTGTACTTTTTATTTTTTATTGGTGTTGTATTATAGCATTATATTTTGAGATGTGCATTACACATGAATTAATATTTGTATACATACTACTTGAAGTACACTTATTTAAAATTACTTCTTGAATAGGTAACTTAAAAACAAAATCCATTTTAACACTAAAGGTTTATTTATATTAAAAGCCTGCAGCCCACAATTCTAAAATGCAAAAGGCTTACAAAAGTTGGAAACAATCTAAGTGTCAGTCAATATAATTGAATACAGAGAAGTGGTATATAAACACAATGGAATACTATTTAGTAATTGAGAAAGAACAAATCTTGCCATTTGTAACAACATGGATAAACTTGGAGGGTGTTAAGTCTAGTGAATATGGGATGAAGACAAAAATACTATGTAATTCTACTTATATCACTTATAGAGAAAACATGGATGAACCAAACAAACTTTTAATTTATCAGACAGATTACTTGTTACGGGAATAGAGGATAAATTATGTTCATAAATCAAAAGGGAAGGGGGAACAGAGTATTAGATCATTGGATATAAAAGGTAAATTGTGTAGTGAAAAATAGAATTTAACTTTTAGTAGTAAACTTAAAGTTCAACACATGTGTGATTTTTTTGTTGTTGTTGTTAAGATTTATTTATTTATGCATACAGAACTGGGGTACAGGCCAGAGGTGCAGGGGCTGCAGGAGGCTTCACCCGAGACAGAGTGGGGAGCAGAACAGGCAGATCCACGAAGTACACTGCTGAGGGGAGCAGTGGGCAGGTCAGGAGAGGTCTGCCTCACCATGTGGTCTCCTCCGGGGTAGGCGGGAATCGAACTAATGCGGAAGTGGCTTTAGCTTCTCAGTGTTGTGCTTTAACCGCTGCGCCACCAGGGAGGGCCACATATGTGTGCTTTTTAATAATGAACACCTGAAACTTGCATAATGTTAGCAGACAATGTTGCTTTAGTAAAAAAACAAAAAACTCTCAAAAATATTTGTTGACATATATCTGTAGTAAACTTATTTTTACAAAACCATTTCTGAACCTACATTTATAAAGCTATTTATAGCTATGTCTATTTTATTGTAAATATATGATTTAAAAAATACTAGTTTTCATAGTCGTCATTTGGGGTATTTTATGTAGCTAGAGCTCCATATGCTATATCTAAATTCAAAAATGTTTCAAAGATAACTACCTAGGAACCATGGTTTCAAATAAAATATTTTGAACCTATAATTTTTATGCTAGAATTTTAAGATATCAATATTTCTTTAATTAGTAGAGTGTTATTGTATAATTAATCTAGAGCCAGAAAATACAGTTAATCATTTCATGACTCATTTTCAACTCAGATTTAACTCTAAAAAAAGGAACTATTCTTTTAAAAACATGAGATAATATTACAACAGATTAGACTTTGGTGAAATTCATTAACAGCATGCATAATACTTTTCATTTTAAAAAAAGTACTTTAACAAAATTGATACTCATAATAGATATTATGAAATTGGACACCTACATTTCCTTTTATCATTTTAATTGTAGAACCAAAATGAGATATTATGAGATGAATTTTTGCCAGTTTGGGATTTCTACCTTAGAGTGATAGGTTAATAGCTTTAATAGTTGTGTTGGAAATTTTGAAAGAGGCATTAAATTAGGGTTTCACATTTTTACTTACTGGGTGACAAGACCTCTCTTATATCACTGTATTCTAATGTTGTACTAAAAAATAAAATTAGTATCCCTGGCATCTATTTCTGGAGGCTTTAATGACATACTTTTTTTTTTTTAAGATTTATTTGTGCATACAGAATGGGTACAGGCCAGAGGCTCAGGGGAGGCCGAGAGGCTTCGCCAGAGACAGTGGGGAGCAGGACAGGCAGATCTACGAAGTACACTGCTGAGGGGAGCAGCTGGCGGTTTAGGAGAGGTCTGCCACGCCATGTGGTCACCTCTGGGACCGGTGGGAATCGAACTCATGAGGAAGTGGCTTTAGCTTCTTGGTGCTGTGCTTTAACCTGCTGTGCCACCAAGGAGGGCCGAATTCTTCCTCTTATAGGTGGAGAAACCTAGAGTCTTAGAGTTTAAAAAAAAAAAAAAATTAAATGCCATTCCAAACACATATTTCTGTTGTTTATGTAGTACAAATTAAAGCCTGCTTGCTGTTCTCCTGTGGTTGAGCCACCAACCAGTAGGTTTCCTATTTCTCCATATAATTATGAATATGTATTTTTTGTTTTGTGAGGTGGCGTCTTATTGTGATATTGATACATGTTTTTGCAATATGTTGAATGTCCTGTCATATCTTTGTTGGCCATTTGTATATTTTTGGATAATGTCCAAGTCCTTTGCTCAATTTTTAATCAGGTTACTTGATTTTTGTTGCTGAATTGTAGGCATTCTTAACATAGCCATATGGAATCACATTGGACCACTGCAATTTTTAAAAATACAATCTATAAACTAAAGGTTGTTTTTTCTTTTTTTTTTTTGTTCAGTTTTCAAATGTTATTTTGTCATCAAAGAGTTTGAAGTTTAAAGCATTCATGAATTTTAATTGTTGATGCAGTGTAATTATGGCAGAAAGAAAATACTTATATATAAAACAATCTCTGGGAGGGTAAAGAATTTGTCTTGGATTCTTCACAGCCAGGAATAATTCCTAATTCACACTGCAGAAGTTGCCGGATGAAAGTCCTTCAGGACTGAGTTTAGTCAATTGTCCCTGAAACCACAACACTACTGTCTCTAAGACTGTTTTTATAGCTGTCCTTTCTCTGATCACCAATATGGCTAGAATCCTTTCAAAATGACGCTATTTCTCTGACACTACCTTTTGTTGAGAATCTGTGGTGATTGTATCCAGAGGTGGGCAGTGATTTACCTACTCCCCTCCAAATATAGTGAACATCTTTTAAGCTTCTGGCTTGGGAGGTAGGCTCTGTATAAGAAGATTCTTCAAAAATAGGAAAAAGTGAAAATATCTAGAGGTTTTGTTTGCATTTGGCTTATCCAATATTACATGCTTATAGTTTTAAAATACAAAATGCTCTACTTCAAAAAATATTCTCACTAGTTAATTGAAATATATGCCTTTACAATAGGAAGTCAACTCAAAATTTCATTGTTACTATAATCAATTTCTAGTGTAGAGTCCTTTTCTCTTTTTGTTGTGATCCCATTTTGCAATGGATAGATAAAGCTATACATTTATGAGGCCTGAAATAACTTTTTCCAAATAATGGAAGGAAAGAAGTGATGCACCATCACTTATGAGGGCTATCTGAGTCCCTAATAGCCATGCCAGCCCAGGAAGTAGTCAGGAACAAATCTAATACCAAAACCTTCTTGGTACCTCCAAGAGGCATTGACACCCATGAATCCTGATGTGATTATCTTCTGCTATTACTAACACCAGAACTCTATAGAAAATTGACACAGGAGAAACATAATTGAACTGTTTGTGAGCACAGTATAAAATGATACTTCTTCTAATCACCATATAGGTAAAATACAAATGGAAGATTAATTTTTTACTGTCATGTAGTCAAGTTCAAAAGTTTGTCCTTTTGAAGGATATACTCAATAAATACCATGTAGTACACCATATTTTCCATGGGACTCCAGCAAGTAAGCTTCATCTGAATTACTGTTTGCATGGCATAGACCTGTAGCAGATCTGAAAAGTAAATAATACTTCTACAATTGAAATCGCTTTATGCATCTCACTTATAAATTGCATCTTAACATTTTGCCTCACACAAATGCCTCAAAATTTGTTTGCCTCAAACAAATTTCAGATAATGTCTGAAATTTTCAGAAGAAATGGCCTGGAAAGATACCTTAATAGGATTAAATTACCTGAGAAAATGATTTTTTTCATTAAGAAAACTCATCAATAACAGTACATATGGCATAAGGACAATGTGATATTACTGTAGTTCAAAATGACAGTGATAGAAATATATTAACCTTGATGTGGTTCATTTGTATAGTGTTATACCACCAAAACAAAAGATGATAGGTTGCAAGATTTTGAAAATGTCAGCATATCAAAAAGTCTTATTACAAATAAATTCAGAACAAGAGGAAGATAAAATAATAGTAAAAAAAATAAAAAAGCATAAAGCCCATACTTTATTAGGTCAACATTGCATAGAGAAATGTCAGCAATCCTTTCATCTTGATTTTGATATGTATTGATATGTATCTCATTAGCTTTGTAGGCTCAGCTAATTTACGCAATCCTGCTTATTTAAAAATTTAGTTTGTTTTTCCCAAAAATCTTACTGGACTACACATAAATAAAAGTATACTGACTTCTCAAAGTGTGTTCTTCAGACTAGCAGTGTTATAGATAAATCTGTTTGCTCAAGTTTATATGTTGAAATCCTTACCCAATAATGTGATGGTCTAGGAAGTTATGGCCTTTGAGAGGTTACTAACCCAGATGGGCATTATCCTCCTAAATGGGATTAATGCACTTTCAGGAAAGACTCCAGAAAGTTCTCTTGCTCCTTAACCAAGTGATGATATCAGCTGGGGTATTTGAGTCAGGAAGTAGGTCTTCATCCTGCCTACCACTTTGATCTTGGACTTCCCTGTCCCTGAGACTGCTAGAAAAAGATGTTTGTTGTTACAAGTTCACTAGTCTACAGTATGTTTGTTACAGCAGCCCGTATTCACTAAAAACAGCAGTATTATCTGGGAATCCATTGAAACTCATAATTCTGAGGTCTCTCTCTAGATCCACTGAATGGTTGAAGAAATCTGTGCTTTGATAAATCCTTGGGTGATTCTGATGCATTCCAAAATGAGAGAACCACTGCACTCACTAACCAACATCTTGAAATATTTAGTATTTAAGTGAGGCTTTAAAATTATTGAGGCAAATTTTCTGTCGGAAGTTATGAAATGACTATCAGATAACAAAATATCATGAGAATCTTCAAAGTCATTGTTATTTAAAATGGAAATGGACCTTTTGGGAAATGCCAAAATAAAATGTCAAATGTGATATGCAAAATTGTCTAAGAAGAATTAATCTAAAGTTGAGGAAGCAAACAGTGGAAAATCAGTAAGCCAGATAACATATTCTACCCTTCAGTTATTCAAATAGGTAATTGTAGATCCCTGTGTAATTAAATAATGCAGTTATAAGTAATAATATATATCTCTGTATCCTTTGCACAATATAAAATATTTACGATATATGCAGATATTTTATATTTTTAATGCAAAGTGGCAAATTGCAAACTCCTAATTTGAAAATATATAAAGACTATCATTTTTGTTATCCATATATTAATAAATGATTCAGGTAAAGAATTAATGGAATATAAAAAAGATTAATAAAACAAAAAAATGCAATCAAGACATCATTCTGTTCCTATAAAATACATGACTAGTCATAAAACTTTTCAGATATTACTACAGACAGTATTTCTTTAGAAGGAAGAAAAATACAATTAATGAAAAGTGAGTTACAGTAGAACATTAGGAGCAGAACTTAAGTTTCATATTGGACTAGATAGAAAGTAATGGTATCAGTGAAGGAAATATAAAACTCATAAATGCCACTTTAATGAACACATCAGTCACTTCATAGGAAAACTTGAAATGTTCTAACAATTCCTGGTTCAGGCATGAAAGGAACTTGATTAAGGGTTTTCCTAAATTGAAAACAATCTAGCAATTTGCATGATATTAGCAATAATTTGAAGAGCAAAGAAAACTTTCTAAACTGGTAATAATAAAAGACACATTTCCCCACAGTCTAAAAGATGGCATCATTTTGCTTTTCTCTCCACAAAGCTATTGTCACAAAGGCAAAGAGTGTGTAGCTGAGAAATGTGAAAGGAAATAGTACCATTGAGATGGGCCAGTTAGTTAAGCTTTAAAATGTTTGTTTATATTTTGTGATTTTTGTAGTATCTATAAACTATGTAGAATCTTGTAATTTATCATGGCATTTCTCTTTTTAAATAATTATTTACTTCTATGAGTAATTTTTCAAATTATCCTTCTCTCCAAATTTTGTAACTTTGACTTCACACAAATTGGATTCATTCAATCCTGTGAGCCTAGACCAATGTTTTAAACAAGAAATAATGCTTCTTTAATTATTGTTGAATAAATGATTGCCATGTAAAATGTTCAAAATGGAGGAAATATTGATAAAGTTTTTGGAAATGATGGGTTTGGAAAGCAGGATCTTTGGGTTCACCCTAGGAAAGGTTTTACCAGCACTTCTTCAACAGCACAGGGTGCTTTACCTGTGCTCTTTCAAAGGCACAGGGTGAATTTCCCAGGCGAGTTTCTCCAATAGACATGGACATTAATTACATTTAATAGAACAGGTTTATTAGGGAAAGGGACAGAAGAGTAAAAGACACTTGCATAGACACAAGTGGGTAGGGAGAGCTGCCCCCAAAGGAATAGGCTTGCTGAGAGAGGCCTGCATGGTTGCAGGCAGGAGGCCTTGAGGAGAGCCGCCTGTGCTGAGGGAGGTCAATGAAGAGAAGTCCCGGTAGGTACAGGTCACGGGCTGCTGCCCTGCTGAGAGAGACAGTGGGAGGAAAGAAGCACCTGCATAGGCACAGGTGGTCAGAAGGACTGCTGCCCTGTGCCAGTGTAGTGATTGCACTGATACAGACTTCTCTTTAGGAGGAGCTCACTAAAGAGTGACTTGTCTGTGGTTGACTTAGAATAAACTGTGTAGAATCTGAAAGGGGCCAGATTTCTACAATGGTCTTCTGATATGTGTATCTTCACTTTCAGGTCTGTGCTCCTGACACCCCTACATAGCAGTCTGATACCTGTATTGGTGCCTGAGGGTATTAGTGCCTATAGTTGGATTAATGGCTCTGTTATGTTAACCCTTTCTACCTGCACCTCCAGCTCTTGGCATTCATTGTATGAGCCAGGCCTCTGGTCTTCTGGCGCCTCCTTTTCAGTTTTTCTATTCTTATCCTCCATCAATAGCAATCAAAACTTAAGAGACTTCAGAAGTTATTTTGAAAGTCTAAAATTAATTAAATAGTATAGGATAAAATACTAATACCATCACCTAAATTCAACAGTAACTGAATTTCTACATTTGTTTGTTTTTTCACTTTTTAAATGTAGTGTTTTATGGCAAATTCCATATATTCCGATCATTTCATCCCTCTGCTACTAAAATGCCAGGTTTCGACCTAATCTTCCAGCCAGAAACAAATTCCAGGCTGCAGTGGCAGCACCGAGACTGGCCATTAGACCACCAGGAGTTGGTGCCTCACAAAAGTGCAGCAGAAGCTTAGCAGTGCAGGCAAGCAAAGAGGAGGCAAATTGGTTTAGAGAAAGGGGGTTTATTGATAAGAAAAGGAACAGAAATAAAATGGGGCTCCCAGGCTGGTGGAACCAGGCCACGTAGGGGCAAGGGAGCAGAAGTGGAGTCATGTCTCAGGGAGTATAGACTTTTTTCTAACTATTCTAAAGCTCCACCAGTCTCTTTGTGATTGATTAGTTCTCTGTAGTCTCACTCACTGTCTGAATGTCTCTGTGCCCACAGCTAAGACCCTGCATCCAGCCCTTACCTTAGACTCCTTTCTTTATTGTCCTTGTTCCCGAAGGTCCTGTTGCCCCTAGTCCTAGGATTTTTGATTAGTTTGTTGCCCTTCTCTCTGGAGCCTCCTTTAACTCTTTTGAGGCTTTTTCTATTCTGTTCTGACCCTAAGAGCTCTCCCCTTGTCCTATGCCTCACCTCCATAGCTCAGTGTCTCTAGCATAGACTTTTTCTTAAATATTAAATGTTAAGTAATCAATTCTAGCAATATTAATGAAAGTTTAATGTTATCTAAGACACTCCCTCACCCATACTCAGATATCCCAAATTTTCTCAACATCTCTTCTTTGTATTGTATTTATTTGACTCATGATTCAAGCAAACTCAACACTTTAATATTATTACATCTCGTAAATCTCTTTATATGTTCCATATTTTTGATTTGTCTGTGTGATTTCTCTGTTGTCATTTAATTTGTTATGCTGTTACCTTGTAAATAGAAGTTAGCTCTAGAAGAATAGTTCTCAAATATTAGATAGTGTTGCTTGGTTATTTTTATGTTGGGGGGTTGTTATCACAGTAAATTTGCTTGGGGCATGGGATTGGGAAAGACCCCCTGAAGGCATGTTAAAATGCAGACTGCCTAGGTCAGCCACAAAGCTTCAAATCCAGACAGGGTTCAAGAATTTGCATTTCCAGTTAGTTCCCAAGAAATGTTGATTCCACAGGAGAACTTTGAGAATCACTGCTTAAATTGAGTTCTGATTAAAATTCATTTTTTCTTTTAAGAGGGTAAGTTTGTTGTTGTTGTTTTTTAAGTGGTTCTGTATATTTTTTTGCATCACAGCAGAAGAGAAGAGGGTATAATTTCATCCATCACACTTAGTGATACTAAGAATAAGATTCAGTAATAATTGACATTTTAAAAAGTAACCAGCAAGATACATTTGAGTCACAAATTTAAAAATTACACTGTCTGTGTAACCATCTGTATAATTCAAACATATAAGTAGCCAGTCATTCACAAGACATCTACCTTATAATATACATTTTACATTATACATTTTCATAAAGACAGTAGAGGTGTGGACTCTTAGAGTCCAGCCTCAAGTAACTCATACTCTGTGGAAGAAGGACGTGAAAACTAACTTGTGTAATATTTATGGTCAGTACTGAGACAGAACTGTGTATGCACCTGCTATGAAAGCATGGATCGCTGGCCAAGAATTGTGTAATTCTTCCCTTATTTAGGGCATGAACACATAAAATCTTTGTCTCTATTTCCCATGGCTGCATATATCATAAGTGATTGCCCAGGTACTACATCAAGCACTGAGTAAACAAGCAGATTTAGCTTTGTGCCTGGGGGAAATTTTCAAGGTCCAGCTCTCTAGGGTGGCAATTCTATTAGGGTGGGGAAAATTTAAGAAAAAAGGAAGTGCAAATGTATTTTCAAAAGGGTCTTTGCTAAGGGGGACCCTGTGTTCTCTCAGAAGAACAAATGAAGTATGTAACTAAAGCAAAGTCTATTTTATCTCCATGTACCCAATCCTTTGTTCTGAGGATAAGCAGGTTACCTAAATTGTGATTATTTAAATCTTTGTTATTTTTTAAAATTCTGGTCTGTACTTTTTTTTAGATTTATACCTGAACTATGAAATAATTGCCCACTAAGATGGGCAATTACTACTGTATTTTGTGTGGAACAAGGAGTCCTATGTAATTTTGTATTGTTTGTTTCTACATTATCACCCCCAAAGCCACGTTTTCTCTCATGTTTAGAAAAGACTTTATTTTTTTAAGAACAGTTTGCACTGCAGAGCAAAATTGAAAGGTAGAGATTTGCCACCTATCGCCTGCTCTTACATATGCATTGCCTCCCTCATTATCATTACTTAGCATTACGCAAGAATTCCTAAATTTATGATAATTGATGAACATAATTGACAAATGGAAATTACCCCAAATCTGTAATTTATGTTAGTGTTCACTCATAATGTTGTGTTTTCTATTTTTTTAACCAATATATAGTGACATATAGTCATTATATTATCATACAGATTATTTTCACTGCCCTAAAAAATTTTGTGCTCTGCCTGTTCAACCTTTCCAGACTCCTGGCAACCACTGATCTTTTTCAGTCCATAGTTTTGCCTTATCCAGAATGTTACATAGTTGAAATTACATAGTAGGTAGCCATTTCACAATGACTTCCAAAATGACTGCACTATTTTGAATTCCCACCAAAAATAAACAAGAATATCTTATCACCCCACATCCTCACTAGCTCTTAGTGTTAGAGGTCTAAGTCTTGCCATTCTTGTAGGTGTGTAGTGAATTTGCATTTCCATGTTGATATGTGATGTGGATCATTGTTTTATATACTTGCTTCCCATCTGCATATCTTCTTAGTTAAGAAATCTCTTGAGATTTTTTAAACATTTTCTAATCAGGTTTTGTTTTACATGGTTTTTCTCTATTTTGGGTGACAATTTTTTATTAGATATGTTTTACAAAGATGATCTGTGACTTGTCTTCATTTCCCCATTTTTTTTTAAAGATTTATTTATTCATATGGAACTGGGGTACAGGCCAGAGATGTGGAGGGTGAGAGGATTCATCAGAGACAGAGCGGGGAGCAGAACAGGCAGATCAACGAAGTACACTGCTGAGGGGAGCAGTGGGCGGGTCAGGAGAGGTCTGCCACGCCATGTGGATCTCCTCCAGGGCAGGCAGGAATCGAACTCATGCTGAAGTGGCTTTAGCTTCTTAGTGCTGTGCTTTAACCTGCTGCGCCACCAGGGAGGGCCCAATTTCCCCATTTTTTAAAAAGCAAATAATTGTGTCAGAAAAAGGAAATCCTGAGTGTCAACCCTATAGAGAGCATTTCTTGGATACTATGAGGGGGAAAGTAGCAGGGTTTGTCATAATGCCTATTGAGCCTGAAGGAAATTTAACATGAAAAATGGAGCATTGTAGTAGTATTTAATTCTGTGTCCAGTGCTTTAGTATATTAAGAGTTCACAGTTTAGCAAAGATTGCAGTGAGGTAGAAGTAGGAATCTGTAGAAATTGAAATTAATCGTTTTGAACTTGAATGTTTATTAGATCTGCAGCAGTGAGATGATCAAGAAATGACAAACTTCTGAAAAACAGAATTCATAGTTATAAAAATTTTAGTTTACATGATAGAAGGGGAAATGACATTTTGCTTTAAATTTTTAGGTCCTGAATCTTCTCATATCTGTAAGATTGAGTTTTCTTTACCTGGAGTGTCTAGGGCTGTAATTTTTTTATGTTTCCAGTGGTTCTGTTTGTAACAGAAAACTGTGCTGTATGTCTCATGTTGTGTGTAGAAAAAAACTTAACCCAGTATATTTGCATTCAGAGAAGAATATTATACATGGTATGTTTTTCAGACCTATATACTACTTCTATTTTATTAGGCAAATTTACCTTGTTAATGATTTGAGTTTACAAATATATTGGTTTTAAATTTTAATCTCACTTTTTTTTTAAAGATTTATTTATTTATTTATTCATACAGAACTGGGGTACAGGCCAGAGATGTGGAAGGTGATAGGATTCACCAGAGACAGAGTGGGGAGCAGAACAAGCAGATGATCAAAGTACACTGCTGAGGGGAGCAGCCGGCGGGCCAGGAGAGGTCTGCCTCGCCATGTGGTCACCTCCGGGGCAGGCGGGAATCGAACTCATGCGGAAGTGACTTTAGCTTCTCAGTGCAGTGCTTTAACCCGCTGCGCCACCAGGGAGGGCCTAATCTAACTTTTAATGTCAGTGAGATAGCTTACTTTTACTATTATTAGTATCCCTCTTCTTAGTGAAAGACTGAAAACATAATGCTATCATTGCATGGAGACATTTTTAGACACTGCTTATTTGAAAGTTATGATTGTGAAGTTCTTTTGAGAGTTTTTGCTTTGTTGATGGATTTGAAAGCAGCTGTTGCTGTTTATAGAGATTATTATCATTTCACTAGAACCACATACCTAACTCAGCTATCATGTGTGAAAACTGGGTCACTAATCTGGCCTTTTAACAACTGATTTCTCTGCCACTCCATATTCAATTGCAAGTGAATGAATTTCAGATTGAAGTAAAAACATAAAAGGCAAGGGGTAGAGGATGTATGATATCTCATAACTGAAGGGTCCTTGGGTTAATTTCAAGCACAGTTGAATCTAGATGCTGAAATGGTGTTATCAGGACTACTTCTGTGCTGCTTGGCTCTGCTGAATTCAACTTGATTTCATTATAGACTAGCTTTCTTCACCTAGAGGTAAAGTTGTACCATGCCTATTTAAGATAGAGAAGGTTGGTGGCCATATGGTGGAGACTTTGACCTGTGAAGCAGGGGCCATTTTTGAAAAGTTACTGTGCTGACAAAGTAGATGTCACAGTGAGAGCCATGGTTGGTCTTATATGCAATTACCAAAGTTTGAAAAACTTGTGTTGATTGGCATGTATTCTTTTGCACACTAGGAAGCACTAAATCAATAGATCTTTAAAAGAAGGCCTGGTTCATTTCTTTTAAACCAAAACACAATGACTCATGACAACTTATAAGTTGATTTTGAAACATGTTGTTTTACAAATAACACATAGTCTCAGAATAATTTTTATAGTCTCTTTGGGCAAATCAATTAAACATGATCACTCCTCAATATCCTGATCTGTTTAAAGAAAAATAGTAGTTAGACTAAGCTATGAAGCCATTACTCTTTGTAAAATTATGTGACTCAATGATTCTCTTACAAAATTGATTATAGGTTGACTTTTTTTAACAATATGAATTTTTAGTAGAAACAGTAATTTGCTTTTGAAAAGCTAAATTCATTCACTTTCTGTAGTGATAGGAATGTTCCATAAAACTTTTGAGCTCCGGAAATGTGCATGGCAAGGCTATAAAGATAAGATTTTCTCTTAATTTTCATTAAGATTAAAATAGTTGCAGTTCTGGTATTATCAATTCACTTAAACAAGAATTTTGAAAAACAGCTGAAATTAAAATAAATTTACTAAGTATGAGCAGTGAATTTAAACACAACCAACACCTCTTCTTTTCAGTCTCCTGCACATAGCTACTCAAGCTACGATTCTGGCAAAAATGAGAGTGTGGACCGGGGTGCTGAGGACCTATCTCTAAACAGGGGGGATGAAGATGAAGATGACCATGATGACCATGATGATTCTGAGAAGGTGAACGAGACAGATGGCGTGGAAGCAGAACGGCTGAAAGCTTTTAATGTGAGTCCTGCCACACTCCTAGTGTGCCTTCATTTTTAACACTTCACTTTCATGTTGTTGCTTGTTGGTAAATGTGGATATTTTAGAGACATGTTTGTTTAATTTACAGAAGGATTTAAAAAGTACATGAAACACTCTTTGCCAACCAGACACCAGAATTGCTGTGTTTTGTTTAGAATTTTAAAGCCAAATGTGAGCTGAAACTGGAGTTGTGTTGTGTGAGTATGCATGTTTACCTAGTGGATGAAGGGGGCCTCAGCTTATTCCTCGGAAGAGTACGCCAGTCATCACTTATTTCTGTTGCTTTCCCAGCTTATCTAATTATGCATGACAAAAGAGTCTATTGTTTGTTTTCAGAGCTTAGAACACTGTGCAGGGTAGCCATGTAAAACTTGTATTTATCATTAATAGAAAATGTTATGAGATGCTTAATTGTCGCAGTCTACTGTTATTTCCTGATTTTTCTACACAATAGTCTATTCTTTTCTGTCTGTGTGTCAGTCTGTCTGCTTCTCTCTCTCTCTCTCTTTTTCTCTCTTTTTTTATCCGACCATTTAGAAAGTCTTTAAAGGGTGTTTGCTTAAAAATTCTGGCTTTCCATTGCAAAGTTCTCCAGAAAGAATATTTTCCTATCGGTAATCAAGACAGGAAGCTAGGAAGAGAAGAGAGCAGCCCTCCAAACCCTTCTCCTCTGTCTCCCTCTTGCCAACAGATGTTTGTCAGGCTGTTTGTAGATGAAAACTTGGACCGAATGGTCCCAATCTCTAAGCAGCCCAAAGAAAAGATCCAGGCTATCATTGACTCATGCAGGCGACAATTCCCTGAGTATCAAGAGCGTGCCAGAAAACGTATACGTACTTACCTCAAGTCCTGCAGGCGGATGAAAAGAAGTGGTTTTGAGATGGTGAGTTTTGAATTAAAACACAGCCCTAGACTCCATCAAAATCCCACATGTAAACCATGACACTATTTTTTTTCTTTCATCTTAGTGTCTTTTATTTATTTATTTATTTTCCATAATGTCAGGTCAAAAGGGGGTTTTGTTTGCTTGTTTGTTTTTTTCCCCTTCTCCTTTTCATATTACAGAAGTATTTTCCCTTGTTTATTCAATAAGGAATATCTTGTGAGACCAGTGGTCACAGGCCCATGTGCTACCATGTCATAGTAAATGAGGGTGGTGATATAAGTAAAAACCAGTGAGAACCGATATCTCATTCATGTTTGTCTTCTTTCTGCTACTACTAACCTGCATATGAAGTTAACCAAGTTTTGAACTGAAACTCCGGTTGTTGCTTTAGATGACATGTGAGAATGACTTTCTGTGGAACTAAAGGAAATAAATAGATCTATCTAACTAGTACTGTTTCGTACCAATCACTGACAAATAGCAAATATTGAAAATAAAGATTGAGGGATAAAAACTATCATGTGTAAAATAAGGCTAGTTGTACTTGATATATTGTGTATTTGTGGAAAATAATGTGTGCTTTTACATTCAGCAGAACTTCAGAGAGGCAAAAATGTTATGCAGACATTAGATTACTTGTGGATAGAAATTAGATGTCCATACTTTTGCACCTAATTCCACTTCACCTGATTTAATTATTAAACCTAGAAATAGCTTTACTATTTACCATGTTTTTGTTTATCTTTGCAAGCAGAAAAGAATTAAGAATTTTCCGAAAGCATATTTTTTTCATCCTAGCTTCATAAAATTAAAAACTGTAAGTGTGCTTTTAATTTATTTGGTGTGATAGGGTAAGAGTAGGGGTAGATAGCAGTGGCTGCAGAATGTGTCACATATATGTCACATTTTTCAGATGTAACAAATTCACTGTGTAGTATAGATTTTTCTACATTGGTTTGTAGATGTTCCTTGGATGTATTTTATAAAGAAAAATGACTTTCTTATAGAGAGGCTAGTCTAGTCAGGACCCCAGAAAGCTTGGCTTCAATTTGTGGATCCACCACTTTGTAGCTGTGTGACCTGGGCAGATTATATAACTGCCTGTGCCCAGATAACATCTCTAGAGAGATGATTGCTCCTAAAATAGAGCTGTGATGGTATACATACACTGTCATATAAAAAACTCTGAAAGTTATTTTTGGCATACAGTAATCCCTCAATAAATCTTAACTGAAAATATTACTAAACAAATCTGATTTAACTAATCACCTGAAAAAAGTTTTCCAAAATATTTGCATTATATTATCACAGAACACTCATTTAATATATGCTTCTTCTCAGAACAGCTACCTTGAATTTATAATATTGAAAATTAAAATGGCACAGTTGTGCATTATCAAACTACATTTTGTCAACAGAAGTGGGTGGCATGATATGTGAGAAAATGAGAAGTTGAAGAAAATAAAGCTATTTTTCCTATTACAGAATTAATTAAAAATTATGGTCAGTGCCCAACAGAAGAGATAGACAAAAAGATAACTCCACAAGTGTAAAAACCCAGAATCTTTATAGTTACATTTAATTCAGAAACACTAAGTAATTGATGCAACATTCCATTGGAAAATATCTAAGTATAATGCACAGTATATTCTTTTGTCTTTCAAGAATAATAAAGATCATACCAAGATTTTTATTTTATTGGCATCTACCATTACTGTTTTTTTTCCTTAATACTTTAATATTTACAGATTCTTTTCTTTGCTAAAATTTATGCTATTTTTGATGGTATAAAATGTTGCCTTGATCGTTCCTTAAAAGAAAAATATCATTGCCATGTAAAATTCATTTCTTTTAAGGCATGTTTGAGACATTCACTGTTTTTTTTTATTGATTGCTATTTTTATTGATTTTACTTATGTGCTTCATTATGACCATATCTTTGTTAGAAACCTTGTGCTATATGTAAGGAACAAAAAGAGTTCCACAAACTAATCTTAAATATATTATTCAGAATTGTAAAAATATTTAAATTTTAATAAATTCCATATGTTCACTTGCCTATTATTCACTATATATTTGATGTACATTATATCATGCAAAATAATAAGGAGCAACATAAGATATGTATAACCTGTTAATTAGTAAAGTATAACATGTTCTCTTGATTTGAGGTGACAGTTTGGGGAAGTGAAATTCTTAAGTACTAACACAAGGCCTACTTAATTTAAGTATAATGAACAGCTTGGGTGAACATTGACATTGCAGTTTATCCCAGTTTTTTTTTTTTTTTTTTTTCTGTAGCACTTAACTAGTTGGAATTTCACTTCCCCAAACTGTCACCTCAAATCAAGAGAACATGGGGTAGAAATTGTGTCGTTTGAATACTCATCCTTATTAGAACAAATAGGAAATTGTATACCCAGGATAGATAGTAATTACAACTACATATTAGGCACATATTTTTACCTTCATATATTTTTTATTTGATAGAATATCCACAAGCTGTTTTTTTTTTTAACTAAGCAATATTAGACAAAAATTACTTTTACTACGGTGTTCTGTGTTAAAATGAAGAAAGTATTTTCAGTATATTATTAATAGTACAGGCAGTTTTATTACACAATACTAACAGGTCAACAGGGTCAATGAGGCAACTTAAAACCTAGGATTATTTGGTAGGCTTATCTATACTGTACAGTATAGATAAGCTTTTAAGTTGTACTCTTCTATTTACATAGAAATCTCTAAGGCAGGAAGCACCTTACGTAGAATGAAATACAAAGTACTGGATTATGTTTTCTTCTTATTAAATTTTTTGATATACTCCAAGTGTCATTATTTTGGCAATATTTGCTAACTGTACATACACCAATAATATTAATCAGCCAGTGTGTTCTATGGCTGTTTACTCAGTGTGGTTTATTGAGTAGAGCAATACATGCTACGAGCCATGGAATAAAAGAATAAGTCACATTCCTGAATTATGTTTTCTAGCTGACTTTTTATTAAATTCAAACAGATATTTACATAGAAAATTTTTATCTCAACATATTTTAGTGATAAGCTTGAGAAATTTAACTGTCTTTTACACTTTCTGGATTCTTTAAAATGTACTCATGTTAAATTATACTATCTCTTCTTAAGAATTTGCATGCTAACACAAATATTTTAAATTAACTTCAGTAAATTCATATAAATTGTACACATTTCTGATTCTTATTTCACAGGAATTATCAGTAGAATACAGATATTGATTGATTAAGCAACCAAAATTTCTGTGTGATTGCGCCAAATATTCTCTATGATGTGAGAAGTAAAATAATCACTTATTTTTCAGTGCATTTCACCGGTTCACTGTTATCCATCACCTCAAATCATAAAATCCTCACTGTTAAATATGAAAAGGCATGTCCTATGAAAAATAAGTTTAGTCATTGTAATCCATAATACTGACTTAGTTTTCATTTGATTTTAAGAGCCTTAAGAGAGCTAAGCAGTCATTAAATTAATCCTAAAATAGAATCAAATTGTTACTGGTTTTTTGTGCCACTTTGATATAAAATTACTTCAGCTGCTTTTCTGAAGAGTATTTTTTGATTATTGCAGAAGTAAGTTATATCACTTAACCTCAATATTGAATTCAAAAAGCTGATCTTGAAAAATCACCTCTCTGCTTTTTAACATTATGTGATTTAAATCATGAAAATAAATCATGCATTTTTGTGTAAAATTTTGCCAATGAAATGGTCCACTTGGATACTAAATATCCAATATAAATAAGCTTATTCCAGTAACTTCTTCTAGAAAATCACTCCATTAAAAAAAAATCATTTCTCCGATGGAGTTTTCCTTTTTTTCATTACTAGCACCATAACTGAATTTGTTTACTTTGATATGTGTGTTACCTAGAATTTTCCTTATTTCACTGCCATGAAGTTTTAGAGTCAAAACCTTTTTCATGTCCCAGTTATCTTTTGTTTATGTTAGTATACACATTTCCTGGGTGGCAGTGATACCAAATTCAGGGGGCAAAGTTATATATAACTTTAAAAACAAGTATTTTAACAATCTAAAATTATAAAACACCATATTTTTTATACGGCTTCTAAGTTCTTTATTCTTGTTCAGTACATATTATTATACCCTCCTCAGGATATCTTACCTTCTGATATCAGTAGTTCTTTTATCAGAAGATAAGTATTAGTATTTAGAAAATTGGACCTTTTTGAGTATTTAGAAAATTGTACCTTTTTGAGGGAATTTGACTAACCCACATCATTTGATTTGACTCAACTTGTATAATGTAGACAAAGTAGACAGATCATAACGTGTTTTCAACCCACAGCTTCCCTCAGAACATAACCATTACATACTATATTGACTCTATTCATTCTCTAGCAGATATAAAGAAAAAAAAAACTAAAGTACTGTTTTAAAAACTAAAAATTTGAACTGCAATATGCCTAGTTCTTCATACAAGGTCTTGAATAAAAACTAATACATGTGCAGTTATTATTTTGCACATTATTCTTTATATAACTTGAGTACAACTGTGAAGATTTCTCTCTTTATGAACAATAAATTTAATTGATGTAGTTAGCAAATACATTAATTTGAATTCTCCAACTGGTGTTTGTAGCACCTTTTGCCCTCTCTCTTATAACCTGTATCTACCACACCCTCATATGGGGTTGTACCATTCTCAGTGTTCTTTATTCATAGCATTTCTTTGTAATTATACCCTATAGTCCCCTCCTTAATGATTGTGATATCTGACCTTTTGAATTCAGGGAGTTTACTTTCGCAATTTTACTGATATTCATTGTTACCTCACTTTCGCCATTATGAATATGTATAACATTTAGTTCTCATTCAAACGTCAGCACAATGATACAAATTTTGACAATTACTTTAAAATTCTCAATTATTCCCTTTTCTTCTTAAAAAGGAATATCCTTATATCCTGGTCTTCTTTGCACGATATAACAGTCTTTGCTTGCCTCTTTGAATTCTTCGGTAATTCAAGCATCTTTTAGTATTTCTTTTCAATGAAAATGAGGAAAATTTTATATTTTCTTTTTTAAAAATTATCCCCATCCTTCTAGAAAAAAAAAACTTTCATTTCTGATTTCATCTTCTACAATCTGAGTCCATCTTTCTTTACCAGATTTCTTTTTTTTTTTTTTTTAAGATTTATTTATTTATTCATACAGAACTGGGATACAGGCCAGAGATGTGGAGGGTGAGAGGATTCACCAGGGAGGAGCAGAACAGGCAGATTCACGAAGTACACTGCTGAAGGGAGCAGTGGGCGGGTCAGGAAGGTCTGCCATGCCATGTGGTCGCCTCCGGGGCAGGCGGGAATCGAACTCATGCGGAATTGGCTTTAGCTTCTTAATGCTCTGTTTTCATCCGCTGCGCCATCAAGGAGGGCCTACCAGATTTCTTTAACAGTTATTTTGCACTCACAGATCACAGGTATTACCACCAACAAACTTGGTAGTTCTTCACATGCAGTCATGTCTTCACTATTATGTTGTTAGTTTTAATATAGAATGCATAATTACCTCTGCACCAAATGCAAAAATTTTATTCTTAACTCATTTTTTTGAGGTTCTTGTTCTTTCTCATTACCTTTTCCTGATTTTGGACAGTTTCTGAGATTCTATACTTAACCTAATATTCACAGCTGCCTTTGTACATAGCAAAATATCAACAGTGTGGAATCCAAATCATGTAGAAAACATGGGTATTTCATTTCAAATGTCATCAGATGCTAAACATAATATTTTTATAGCTCCATTGAACTCTATTTCCCCTTAACTTTCCTTCTTTTCCCTTCTTCCTACCAATTTACTACATCTACCAAATCACTGCTAAATTTATTTTTTTTTAATTTTTATGTTTTTTTTTTGGTAAATACTTCTTGACTTGCCTATTTTTTCATTGTCATTGGCCTCCGTTGTTATTTTTACCAACTTCATAGACTTAGGTATTTGATTTATTTTTGTAGGTTAGACTTGTATCCTATCACTTAGTAAAGTCTATTCTACTATTTCTGTATTTCCGAATAAGTCCTACAACTTTGAATTTTATCTGTTTTTCAATATTATTCTAGTCCTTAATACATCATACTTGTACTTCTGCATATAATGCTAATAAGTTCCTACTTCTTCACACTCCCAAACCTTTATCCCTTGAGAGGCAGACCTAGGATTTGTGCATAAATAAGATGTGGGTCATTTTTTCTCCAAAAGTGAAGTAATGCTAAGTAATAAATATCAAGTAGAAGGATAAAATTTTTTACACATAGAAAAAGCACCACTCTCAACAAAATTTAACAAACCAGGAAAGCTTGAAGATTCAAACCCTTTTCTTATGAAATATCTAGAGATGCCTATCTTTGCTTCTTGTGTAGTTCTCAATTCTGGCTTTGAACTTTCATCATATGAGAAAAATTCTGTTCCCCATTATAATAAGTACATGACCTTTTAAAACTGAAGATACCTAGTCAATTTCTGGCTTAGTTTAATTCCTCTGTGTGTGTGTGTGTGTGTGTGTGTGAGAGAGAGAGAGAGAGAGAGAGAGAAAGGTTTCTGTGGCTAAGCAAAAACTCCTT
The DNA here is from genome assembly GCF_000260355.1 of Condylura cristata. NCBI lineage: Eukaryota > Metazoa > Chordata > Mammalia > Eulipotyphla > Talpidae > Condylura > Condylura cristata. The sequence goes on along the minus strand of NW_004567117.1, from coordinate 20,373,019 downwards.
GTCAAAGTGTATAAATACTAATATGACTCTGACTTTTGAACAAAGAAAGGTTTTATTTCAAGGTCAACCATCCAGGATGCAGGAAGAAAGCCTCAAATCTGTTTCCTCCAGCATAGAGCAGGTCAAGGCTATTAAATATTAAAATTGAGATTAGGAATAAGGAAGTATGGAGAGTGGCAAATTATAATTGGTCAGCCCCATATCGACTTATAAATGTGATCCTGGTCTTTACACTGGATATTCCTCATTTTGCAACCTTTATTGTTGAATTGATTGCATGAATTCTCCTTGTGGCTATGTTTGGACTGATGTTTGATTCCCAGTAGTTGAGAGGTCACTTTAAGATTCAGGGTATTATCCATCTAAACATGTTTACCTCGTGGTTTATCTTCACTGCATCAATGAAAAATTGATGTAGGTGTCTTAAAAGGAAAATGAGCTAAGTTTGGATAATGGCAGCTTGCTTTTGTGGCCTAGGAATTTGAGGGCATTTGAACTAGGTTTTGGTTCCTGCGTAAGTGTGTATTCCTCAATTTTGAGGGATTTGGGGCAGTCATCCCTCTGCTTATTGCTGAGGCTGAAACACACATATACCTGGTTTAAGGAATGAAAATATTTAGCAGTTGACTGTAAAATACTCAGTGGGTTACACATATGTAAGTTGTACACTCATTTTGTGAGTGAGGATGGAAGCCATCTATTAAAATAAGCTAGAATAATTTTACATCACACACATATATTTAACTCTCAGACTAAAAGAAACAGCTGTCAGGGAGAGAAAAAAGCATATGGAAAAAAGCAAATGTTTCCATTATACTGACAAAAACATGTAATTTACCAGTGTTGTGGGTCATATTTTTAAAAGTAAAGTTTTTCTTAAATATGGAAAAAGCAAAACACAAATCTCAAACAAACAAAACCATTAAAAATTTTCTTTGACCTAAATAATGAATTCATTCCATGTAGAAAATGTAGATCTCATTATAAATTTTAAATTATTATGCTAACAGTATTTTATGATGTTATAGATTCAGAAATAAAAGATTTCTATCTCTTCAGCTGTATATTATCATACCACAAAGTCCTCCAGAGTCCAGGTTTTCTTCATAAAATCTGCAGTTTCTTATTCTCATTCAGTTTCATGATAAACCAGTATTTCCAGACTACTTTTCAAAGTCCTTTTCCTGACTACTTGTGAACATAAAGTGTTTGCGTAAACAACTTTTGCAAATGTGTAAAAAAAACTTTAAAAATGACCATAATTAATATCTGCTCCATATACTCCAAATGACCATAATTTTTTTAGAATAATAACCAGAATTGCTATTAATATTATACCAGAATATATTAGGCTTTAAAAAGAATATTTTAGGTTTTACATAATTTGTAGATCCTATGTATTTTTTATAATATAATAGTTTATTTTTTTTACATCATTTTGTGCCTTTTTGCATCTCAGTTGTAATCCCCGTGGGCTTCCCATCACCAAATCACCATGTGCCATCACCGTAGTCCAGGGCACTTCCCTCCCCCCACCATTTTTTATCCCATTCCTCATCCTACCCCCATAAAATATCTCTTGTATATAGTTGTGCACCATTATTATTTTCTCCCCGGTCCTTTATACTGCTGTGAGTGAAACCATTCCGGTATTTTTCATTTTTTTCTGGCTTATTTCACTAAGCATGTGTAGATCCTATATTATTATGCATATTACTACACATCTTTGAATGTAGCAATGGTCCCATGAAATTTAACATACCAGAGAAGTCCAACTTATTTAATATTTTTCTTAACAGGAGAATGGAAAATTTCATGGGTCTCAGGAAATCTGAGTCTTAAGTCTTTAATTAATGAACAATATCTGAAATTTTGTTTTGAGGGAAATCTGTCATAGTTATTAGAAGGTTTGGAACATATATATTATAATGAAGCAATATTTAATCACTCATTTAAATAAAGTAACAAATATAAGAAAATATAAAAAATACTTTCCTGCTCATAAACAAAAGTTAGCGTTTACAATCAAGACTAGATTTACGTAAAGTAACCAATAACCTAATAGTAGAAACAACATGAAGTTATTTTGATAATAGTTTTTTTCTAGGTAAACTACTTAATCAGCTTATAATCTCTTACTACAAGCTGGTAACAGATTAAACTTTTGTCCCCGTAGCAGATGAAATAAATTAAAATCTGTTTTTTTGCCTAAGTACCTCCTAATATTACAACTTAAAATCCTTATAGCAAGTTATTTGATTGTAGACAACTTGACTATATATATGGTGTCCTTTCCTAAAATTTCTCTCACAAAACTGCTACATATTCCTTTTCTTTTTGCATTTTGTCTATAACTTTTAATCTCATTATAAATGAGAACCAGTTTTATCTTAAATCTAAATCTTTACTCGCACAAAAACATCTCCTTTCATAATATCTTCCATTCCTTGCTGTATAACCAAGAATAATGAATCAATTTTGGGCTTGATGCCCTTCTACCTCAACAGAGAGTGAGAGACTTGTAGAACCCCATTGGGTTCCTTACATTTAGACTGCAGTTGATTCTCAGGGTGTTGGTTTTCCCAACTCTTAAGGAGTACCTCGTCTTAGGAGCTACACAGTGAAGGGGAGTATGTGTAGGAAATACAAGACAGAAACATATTCACTAACCACAGACAGGATAGCACACAGATTATACATATATTACAACATCCACTTCCTTTATACTATGATTATTCTCAAGATTACAATTAAATTCTATTTTAAGTAGTGATGGATTAAATGTGAGCCTACTTCCAAGGAAATTCATACTCTTTAAAGCTTTGTGAAGCTTTGTGCAAGATTTGATTTTTTTTTTCAACTCAGGTATTTATAAATTATAAAATTGAAGAGTAACTAGAATGTAAAGAATTTAGCCAACATAGCTGTAAGGATTACTCACTATTGCATCTTTACTGTTAACAAAATATTGATCTGAGCCTAACTGAATACCCCAACACAAACTCCACCCACATTCCTTCTATAAACACTTAAACTAATACTGTGTAAAATAAACATTTTCCAAAAAATACCTGGCTAAGTGCAAATGAAATTAAAAAAAAAAAATCCCAAGCCATGAAATTTGCAAACAACTTAGCCCAAGTTGTAATTTAATGGAGTAATAATACAGAAAGAAAGAAAAAGTGAATGTAAGCCCTCCAAAAGTAAGGCTAGGCTCTGAATACCCACACAAGTTTGTGACTAGACAAGAACACAATATAGAACTATATATAAAGCTGTGACTCTGGAAGGGTTAGTTATTCACTAAAGGGAATTAGTAACACCTAATTACCACTTCAAGAAATAGATGATAGGCACTATAAGCACTGAAATTAAAATTTTTATGATGGGTTACATGGAGGTAAGATTCAAAGAGAAAGTGATAAAAGTGAATATGGGAATTACTTGTGGAAATAAAAGACGGGAAAGGTGAAAAAAAGTTGAGAGGAGAATAGAATAATAATGATATATTTATTTGTCACTCTAGAAGATAAAATAAGAAGCCACATTAAAACAGATGAGGAGGGAGACTTTCAGAATTATATAGACCATGAATCCTAAAACCAGAAATATTAGTCCTGAGCATTACAAATAAAAACAAATCCATACCTAGTAAAACTATTGACAGTGGATTAAATAAATCGTTAAATGTTGACTGGAAGGAACAAGTGATTATCTACAAAAGAAGAATAGATTGATTCTCTTTGTCCTCAAAATAGATGTCAGAAGACCGTCATCAAACTACTAAGAGAGAATGTCACTTCCTTTAGACAAGTTAACTTTTCATCTAAAGATAAATGCCCATGAAATTCTACTTCCAAAGTGAGGAAGATATACTTCATACAACTACTGAAGTTACCAAATATTTGTTATCTCTGAATGAATTAAAATGCATTATAAGAAAAAGGAAAATGAACCAAGAAGAAAATAATGGAAAATTAGCAACATTGGTGAGGAAAACTGAAGAAAACATTCCTGATTTTATAGCCAGTGGACCTTGTGTCTTATCTGCGTTTCACCATCATTATATCATCTTGTATCCATAGCTTCAGTTTCATCTTGAAAAAAATGGAAACAGGTATCATTATCAAACACATGAAAACCAGCAACACTATATGGATATAAAACCTCCTGCTTGATCCAGTACTTGGTATCTGAGAACTGTGATGAAGTACATTCTAATCTAAAAGTGCACATTTCAAGACTTCCCGTACTGAAAAATCCTTACTGTTTTTGAACTACTTAAATTACTGAATCTAATATATCTTTCTTTAATTCTTCTAACTAAGAGCAGCCTTAAATCTGTCTTTCTTTTGTGTGCAAATTGTACTTTGTGGTACATCTTTTGTAGTTTTATTTTATCCTGTCCTATTTTACTGTTTGTACATGGGCCTTTGCTCCCCAATAAGAACCTAATATTCTTGAAGTATTCTTCTTCTTTAACTTGTTCATATCTGTATCACCCACAATGTCTTATATATTGCAACTAGTTGCTAATTCAAATTGCTCAATTCATGTTCAATTAATTTAAAATTGTTGACTGAAAGATGAGTGAATGAATGGCTATTTAGTAATGTGTTCCCTTGTGGTAGAAATTAGTTGGGAGATAAGCCAGTTTTCATCACATGCTATTATTTAACATTATTTTACTATTGGTATTTCAATTTTAAAAATGTATGTTAAGTGAAAATCTAGCCTAGTATTTTTTCAATATTTCAGGAGAATTAAAAAATGATAAAGTTATTTAACTGTTATTTTAATTCTTGCTATGTGATTTTTAACATATTTTTAATTGACATTTAGTTGATGAAATAGTGGTAAAATAGTGAATAAAACTTGGGTATAGTTTTAGGTTTCAAAACTTATGGGAAAAATACTGTCATTCACAATATTCACAAAATGTTAGCTAATGTGGGCTTCTAAGTATTAACTATAAAATTTATTATTTCCATAAGTTTTTATGAAAGATTATTATTAAAGCCTAACTATGTTCTGAGTTAAGGACAAAATACAGACCAGTAACTCAAAATGAAATATTCATAATCAAACCCAAAATGAAAGTTATTTAGCATTTGCTGCATATATAGATTTGACTGAGGAATACCTGAAAGTTAGTTCTATTGTAATATTACTTCAATAAAAATTATTTTAAAAATACAAACTCCTTTTAGAATAGTAAAGAAAATTTTTTCAAATAACTGAAGAAGTTCAAGTATTCCCCCATAGTTGAATCCATGGGTTCAAATGACCTATTTCTTACTATGCTTTTCTTATTGATTAGTTGTTAGACAGGCCTTTTCTACCTTTGGAAAATGCTGCCATTATTTACACTAAGCCTTTATTCATAAAACTCCATAATTCAAGAGCAGTTTTCCAACTCCAGGTCCTCATTTCTAGGAAAGGGATTTAACTAACCCTGTTTGAATCATGAGTCAATTTTTGAATCAGTCACTGGGAACCGGTGACTTACTATTTTTGTCTGTGTCCATATCCTTTATTTAAAGTATTGGAATATCTATGGTTCAAAATTTGGCATACAAAATTAAGTGCATATTCTGTTTATTGTGTAATACAGCAACATCTAGGAAAACATCTACAAATACCATCTCTCCCACAAAGCATATACTCAAAGCAAATAGGAAGAAGAAAGACTGTATTCTCATTTCTGTCCATGAGTTTGTCACAAATAAAAACATCTTTAAATGTATGCAACCTTGAGTTTATTTGGGGTTTTAAGAAAAGATGGTGATACTATAATAAAAATAATTTATTGAATGTAGATATACCTTATGAACTAGGCATTGTATTAGTTTATACACTGTATGATGGCAGAAGCAGTATTAATTTTGTTGATCTTCATGTCTTCGGACTTGGCACAGCTCCTAATGGGTAGAAAGTTCACATTAGATATATCTGTTGAATAAATAAGTGAAAGTATCAGTGATTTTTTGTATATTATTTCATGGGACCCTAACTGACCCATGATAGAGAGATTGACTTTTCCTCATCATAATTTAATTACTGAACCTTATTTTTGTGAGTTTCAAAAATAAAAATAACAATACCTGACAGGATGAATGAGGCTAAGGGAGATTAGTTAGCAAAAGTAGGCAGACAAATTTCAAGTAACTGATTATATAATACTATCCAGGTCAGTCTGACTTAGTAGTTATATTGTTACTTTATTCAATTAATGCCCACAAATGAAACTAGCAGGGAAACAGAAGGGATCTCTGAAGAGCTACAGCTTCCTACATAATCTGTAATAATTGGAGCATTAGTCATAATCATGCTATCTATGGGAAAAGGAAATTCATATCATCTGAGCTGTAGAATTCTTAAGTTGTGTATTTTATAGAATAATAAGATGAGGAAAATAATCTTTATTTAGTGCTCTATCTAATCTAAAGCCTGATTTCTAAATCATTTGCTTTATTTTAATAACACTTATTCTATTTAAAATCTTTGTTGCATCTCAATTGCTGGCAATCTGGTCCTACTTAATAACCTGATTAAACTGTTTTAATAGCAAGGGTGTGCAGACCATCCCCACAAACAGAATATTCCATTCTTAATACCTTTTTATTTTTTTTAAAATTATGAAAATAAGCCTGCAGCATCCTATGTTAAGCAGTTCAGCATACTCTTTTTTGTTGTTGTTATAATTTCAAGACCAAAAATGGAAATAATTTGTTGATACAGTGGTGAGTTTTACTTGTATATAAGGACACATTTACATTGTGCCAACAGCAATCATATCTTAAGTCTCCAATTAAAATGTGACTTTTTAAACTCTTAAAGATTCATATGACAGTTTAGCCATCTGTTTAATGAAACAGCCACCACTGATTTGGGCATACATAATTATTCAGTAAGAACAGTGCTGGGGAAAGATCATCTCATCCCACTTGAGAATGACAATTATGAAGAGATAATTAGTGTGTGTGTCTATATGTATATATAGGGGGGGCAACATTATCTCTTATTTGAGGAAAGAAATAGGAACAAATGTTAATCTAGGTATAAACCAGGTAGAATGCATGATTTTATATATTTTACAATCATTATTTTAAAACATTCTAAGATATATACTAATATTTACTGAAAACTATTCAACCAGTGTGCTGATCTATGTTATCCATTAAATTTTTTGAATTTGATTCTTATAAAAATGATAATGTCAATTTATTACAGGGCAGTTTTGTGTTTTATTGCCTCTTATTGATGTAAAAGGGAATCTTCAGCACTTGAGTCTGGTGAAATCTAGGACTACAACCCTTAACATACCCTGTTAATTATCTGCCAGGAAGAAACTAAGACATGATATTCTAATAAGCTTCCACAATCAAATGTGATGAAGAAAGAGTTTCTGAGAAGATGGTTCTGAGACTTATACTAAGTAGTATTTTTAAATTCGCTGTGATAAAATTGCTTTGTAAGAAGCAAAACTGATTAATTTCCTTCTCACTGTCTTGGTATAAGTACTTTTGGTGTGAAATAGATAAGCATCAAATTATGGTGGAAAAATAAGCAAAAGACTTTCCTGTTAGTATCTTATAACCAGGATGACATAATTGAGTTCTCTGTGTATTGAGGGGCACTGACGGTTATTATTGACTCACCATTATTACATCCATGGAAATACTTAGCGGAATTGCCTCACAGGAGAGAAAGAACTCTGCCTGGCTCCTCATTCTCATTTTGGGCATGGAACTAAGATTCATTGTTTAATGTACAATAATTTCTTGTTTTTTTTTTTTTCTGGTTGCTTCAACCAAAAAATCATATAACTTTAGATTGACAGTTGAATACATGTGATATAACTTACATATTTTCTTTGTGCTATTAATGAAGAAGAGTTGTAAAGAATTAATAGAACAATACATTGGGAGGATTTCAATCCTTTAAAAGAAGGATTTTAAGGAGACCATAACACCTGCTTACGGAATTGGCCGTAAACTGATTCCTCTGCAGATGTGTGTTTAGCATTTAAGAAATCTCGCTTTACTTAAGCTCACTGAGGCCTTAGTTGTAAAATGAGGTAAATATTTACTAGGAAATATTATACCTAATTTATCACCAGTCATCGCTAGGAGTCCAGGTGTTTACATATGCATGTGATCCTGGATAAGTTGTAGAATCTTTCAGAATTTCCATTTATTTTTCTCTAAATTATGAGTGACTTACGTACTCCACACCAGGTTTTTTTTTTTTTTTAAAGACTAAATAATGAATCTAAGCTTTTTGCATTAATACCTGTCCAACCTAAGTACTCAATATGAGTGAGATATCAGTAATACTTACCTTAAAATTAAACTGGAATGTTACTAGTTTTCTGCATGGTGTTTTAATATATTTAAAATAATATAAATTCTTTGAAAAATACCTTTATATTTCATAAATTGTTATAAACTGCTGATTCATTCTTCCTTTCCATCCAGTTATCTTCAAATGGTTATTATAATACATACATGAAAAGGACTAACTTTGAAAACCTTATTTTTTAAATTGAGTACAATGCTTTCTTTGCATATAATGATTTTCTCCTAAAATATATTATTAACGATATATTATGTGAAAGCACTAATTAGACAAGAGAATTTAGGAAGGTGCAAGAGTTGAGGGACATGAAAATTGATTTTTTATCTAGAGCTCTATTTTCTCTAGAAAATAGAAAGTTAAGAAATGCTTTTAGTTTTTTCAAACTATGGAAGAAACGTGTGCTAAATTTCTATATATTATTTCAAATTATGATTCTACAATAAACTCAAAGCAACTCTATTTCAAAATTATTCTAAATTATTCAAAATTTAACTGCTGGCAATATCAAGTCATATATCTACTTATTTTATCACTTAATGAAAAAGAGTGTATGACTGCTTTATCATGAAAGTACTTTTTTTTTTTTTTTAACAAATCTTGAAGTGTTAGTTTACTCAGTGACCTTAAAAATATTTTGGTCTACTTAGCCAGGATAATAAATTTGTTCCTGAAAAGACCAATTTAACATATTTGAGAAATACTCAACTCTTATTACTTTTAGTGAGTAGGAAATATAAATTTTCACTCATAATAGTTTTCATTTTCTATAAAGATCACTTCCCATTTTGCTTTTTTTTTTTAAAAAAAAATACATAACTGGGGTACAGGCAAGAGTCGCAAGGAGTGTAAGAGGATTCACAGAGACACAGTGGGGGTGCAGAATAGGCAGAGTGACATAGTACATTGCTGAGGGGAGCAGCAGTCGAAACAGGAGAGGTCTGATGTGCCATGTGGAGCATCTCCGGGGGTGGGGATAGAACTTGCAGTGTTGTGTCCTAACCCATTGCACCACCAGGGAGGGCTGCCATTTTGCTTTTAAAAATTAGAAATAGACTTGAATGGAACTACTACTATCTAGTTATCTTATTTTTCTCTTTGTTCTCAAGCAAGCTTAACTTAAGGTACATGTGTTTTATTTGTACAATTTGATCAGCTTGATAAACTTCCATGTTACACTATATAGCCAGATAGATTAGATAGATATAAAATTCCAAAAACTCTTCATATAAATAGAGACACCTAATAAATAGAAAAAACAAAGATAATGAGCAGAAATCTATTTCTATGAGTTTCATATGACAGGCAATAATTGGATATAGAAATGGGAGGTTATTGATACTTTCTTTAGATTATTTAGTGCCTAGAAGCTGATGAAGTATCTAGTAATGTAATTTATTAGGATATAGACTCTTTTTTTTTTTTTGAATGATGGTAACTAATCATACAGTGTGTGTATGACCACACACATATATGTATAAACACTTATGCATATATATATACACACAGTTTTTTCATAATTGAATGTTTGTATTCCCACGTTTCCTATAAGTCTACGAACATAAAGCTACTAAATAGGACATCATTATGCAGCTAATTCCCATGCACTTTAGATTATAATTTTGAGTCATGCTGTGACCATTTTTCAGTGATTTTGTAGTTTAGGTAGATAATCTATCCATTAATAGAAATATAGAATGCATTGCTTTCTTAGTGGTGTAGGAGTTAAGTTTCAGCACTGCCACTGCAACAGCCCACTGCAATGGCCTGAGTTCGATTAAGGCCAGGGAGCTGACCCACATGGCAGTCTACCTCTCCTGTTTTGCCCACTGCTCTTCTTAGCATTGTGTTTCAGTAGATCTGCCTTTTCTGCTCCCTACTCTATCTCTGGTGAATCCCCTACCCTTCCCACCCTGCACCTGGCCTACACCCAGTTGTTCTTCACAAAAATAAATATTTTTTTTAAAGTAAATGAAATGTAGAAGCAATATGAAAATGTATTTGTATCTTTGTGGTAGCCTTTTCACTGTGTATTACTTTTTGACCCTCTTCCATGTTTCCAACACACAGTCCTGTCTTTATAGTTTCTTTCTCAAAAATCTCTTGTAGTTCTCTTGACACCTCAGGGGCTCTCTATATTTTCACAAAATCATAATTCCCAATATCTTAGTGTTTATTGTCACCATTTTCTGGCCAACATTTCAGATATACGTACTTTCTATCTTTTGCCTGCAGAGTTAACACTTGAAGTAAGCTGACAAATCTGAAGAAATTGCTTCCTCGTTCAGTCAACATCAAAGTATAGTTTCTATACTGTACAAATCCCACTAGATATATTTGATAAACACTATGGTTTTTATTTAGCTGTTTAGAGTATTGTTTGAGACATAAACCCTATGATTCAAATTGTTACCTGCCCGAGTTAGCAAAATGAACCAAGTACCACAAATGCACACTCAGCTCACCTCACCTTTATTTACATATAAGGAAAAGTTTTTTTATTAGTTTAGAAGCTTCTACTCAATAGTGTTCCTACATACTTTGAACTGAGGCTTTGTGACCCTAAAGTGGCATTTTCTAAATGATAATTTTATTTTGCAATCTTACGTTTTTCCATCTCATCTGGTTTAGTTTTCATTTTATTTATCATTTACTTATTTTAATTTAAAAAAACTTTCAGTATCATTAAGTATCTCATCTTTCAGTTAGATGAATTGCCTGTAATTATGGGGAAAATAATGGAAAACTTTTCTAGTGCTCACAAATGATGTGGTGAGTTAGAAACAATTGGTAGTTGATTAGGAAATTAGTTAGAGGGTAATTAATTTCTCTGTGGTCTACACAGAAGATGGGCTTCCAACTTTAATTCTATTAAATTAATATTAACTCATTTCATAAATAAAACATAGGCACACCCATCATAAATATCAAACCTGTGTCATCAAAATTGCTCCAGGACCAACTTGTCATTTGTATTTAAAGTAATTTAAACATATCAGCTGTCTCAGAACTTAGATTGCAAATACTCATAATACTTTAAGAACAACATGGTTTGATTATCAGTTTTTCCAGTTGTGTTTCAGCCTGGTCACTTGTTTTTGTTATTGTTGCTGATTTTTTTTTTTTTTTTTTTGTGGTTGTGCATTGTCATATGTTAAAAATGCCTTAAGGGACTTGTTTTATTTGCAAAACTTGGTCAGTACTTTTGCTACTGCCTGCTGAACCTCCAGTTTGATGGCCCAGCCTAAATACTTGTTACAATGGAGCTAGCTGTGAGAATAAATGTTGGATCTGTGTGACAACTGTTTTAACCTCTAACTAGCTTTCATTGTTCATTTTTGCGACTCCCATTTCCTCTTTCTATTGAAATAAGTTCACTTGAAATAAATGGATACTTCTGCGCATCCTGTGAGCTCTTCTAAGCATAATATTGTTCTGTTAATGATACTGTTAATAATTTTTTCAATTTTTTTTTCTCTTTTTTTTAGTCTCGACCTATTCCTTCCCACCTTACTTCAGCAGTTGCAGAGAGTATCTTGGCCTCAGCCTGTGAGAGTGAGAGTAGAAATGCTGCCAAGAGGATGCGCCTGGATAGACAACAGGTATGAGGTATCTTTGGGGTCCAGTGTACACCAGTAATTACACATATGGTTAATTGAGATTGAGCTGTATTTTTTTTTTTTTGTAAAAATTAAAAAAAAATCTTGAATGGGTTTCAAGTTACAGAAAGTTACAGTTTTTCTGTATTTCTACAAATTTTAATTTGAAGGTGAAAATAGACAAGTATAAAATTAATCTAAAAGTCAATTGCTTATTTAAATAAGCATCTCTACCTAATGATTGACAATAGTTTTGTAAATTTACCTGATCATATGTGATAGTGACATGGTTGTGTTCATTTTCAATGAGAATTAACGTCTCTTATTTCCTCCATCTACCAGCAATGTCTATAGCATGTGATTGCACAATACAACATGAAAAGACTAGAAAGTTATGAAGTGGAGATATAAAGTAGTGAAAATCTATGTGTAGGGCTTACCTCCTCATGAACAAATCATTTACTGTATATTAAGTATCATTTTTCTAAATATCTCTTCTAAGGATACACACACTGGGAATGGATTTGTAGCTTTTGTGCACTATTCACTGAAACAGCTCCCCCCTGAATCTGTCTCCCCAAAAGTATTCTGTATCCTGACTTTTACATTATCTTTAAAACAAGTTATCTGGGTGCTTCAATTTCCAGTTGAAGTTAGGGTGAAGATACTAAACTGTTAGTCCAATTCTGCTTTTTTGTGTGTGCCAATGACTTTCAGAGAAAATAGGAAAAAAAAAAACTTCTCTAGTTTAGATTTAGAATATTTAAAAATGTTTTAGAATGGCATTTTTTTGAATTTTGTATATTAGTAAAATATCAAGTGCTAACATAAGTTCTAAATTATGTAAAAGGTTTTAAAGAATACAGTATCGTAAATAAAAATGTATTTTAAATTTCTCAATCTTTTTTTGCCAACAGTACTTACTTACAAATACTCTATTGAGAATGTTATTAGAATTCTAAACTTTATATTATTAAATATGTGTTATAGCACTTTATACAACCCCAATTAGCATGGTAACAAATATTTCACATTCCGGAAGTAAATACATGTGTTTTGAGTCTCATATCTACCTTTACAGATTCTGTGACCTTCATGCCATTCTGGCCCTTGTGGCTCCTTTTCTTCTTATGAAAGATAACCATACCATAACTAATCCCATAGGATTGCTGTGAGAACCCTACATGACAGACTTATGTAGTATTTTGTCTGACACTTAGTAAATATCAATACATTCTTCTCAGAGAGGGAGATTTTAACGGATATTCAGGTTATTCTATTATTCATTTCCTACCAGTGAAACCTGAAGCATTAATAGCACCATCTAGATTTAGGAATTTTAAAATTAGAATAAGTCCTTTTGCAGAAAAAATCACAAATCTAGAAATTAAAATAATAGAGTTCTGGAATTGAATGGGTTCTACTAGTTGTTGTCTTGCCATGTCCCACCCAGTCTATACTATAGAATATCTCATAGTATCAGTCATAGAGTTATTATGAACATTAAATATTTGATTCATGTTGTATACTGTCATATCTCTGCAAAATCCCCCAATGCTAGCAATTCATCAATATTTAATCCAATCACTTAAACATTGTTAGCCATAGCTATCAAGTGAGAAATATGTATAATAAATTCTTAATTTTATTGTAAGTATTTAATAAAACAATACATATGAAAGCATAATTAAGTACCTTCCATATTACTAGAGATATATTACATTTACCATATTTGAATACATCAAGTGATTGGAAAATCCCACCTGTGGGGCTACAAATCTACATACTGACACACCTGTCCTATGTGTAAAACATTGTAATCATTTTGAAGATCTTTAAAATGGGCTCAAATTTTTTTCCAATAGTTTCTACTCCTGGGGGAAAAAAACCAAAACTGATGTCTGAGTGTGACTTTTACTACTGCCCAAGGAATAAGGATCAGTTTGGGTGGGGACCAATGGTTCTTAACCTGACTAACCATATTGACTGTTTCTCTGATGTCTTTATAGACAATGTTCATTTATTGCAAGGATTTGTCACCTGAGAATGGCATGTTCAACATTGGCCCCAGTTGGAATATTCTTTCCAGGGCCAAAGGGTTCAGTGAACTCAGCCTTTAGGAGAAGTTGAAGAAATGATAAAAAAAATACATGTTATGATTTATTGAAGTCTAATATACACTTTAAAGACATACTTTACATTTGCTTTTTCAGAATTCCCATAGCAGGTATTATTTTGCTCCTCTGCATTAAATGAGGAAACTGAAGGTCAGAGAAGTAGGATGATTTCTTCAAGGTCACCCAGTTCCTGGGATAATATGCATTAAGTTTAAATTATGAGTCTGATAATTAGGATCTTTCCACAGTCTTACACCTTTTTATTGATTATCTTCATTGGTGGAAAACCCATATCCTGGAATAAGCAATAGGACTCACATAATTGGTGCTTCTGTTCACAATATTTTTGATGTACAGAATTTTTTGTTGTTGTTGGAAAATATTTGCTTTATTTAGGGTTTTTAACTTTTCCATACCTAGATAACTAGATTTCTCTGGCAAGCAAGTTATTCTAATCAGAATAATTTTGTTTGAATATCAGCTTGAAAATTACAAACTTCCTAGAGTGCTTTACTTCTTCTAGGGGAGTAAGTTACACACAAACTAAACTGGTTTAGTGTTTGTTTAGTATTTTGAAATACATTTTAAATAGATAAATTAACTTATCTCCTCTGACAATGAGTTCCACAGATTTCATTTGGCATGCCACACAAGCTTTTACAAATTGCTTTTGTGCTTCACATCAAAACATATCAAAACATTGAGATGAATGATAGGAGACCTATCTCCTTGTTGCAAACTGACCTTGCCCAAGTGAAAATAGCCAAAGTTCTTTGGGGTGTTAGTGACAAGATCATCCTTTTCTGTGCTAATTCTTCTTCTTCTTCTTCTTTTTTTTTTTTTTTAAGATTTATTTATTTGTTTGTGCATGCAGAACAGGGGAACAGGCCAGAGGTGCAGGGGCGGCGAGAGGCTTCACCAGAAACAGAGTGGGGAACAGAACAGGCAGATCGACGAAGCACAATGCTGAGGGGAGTAGCGGGCGGGTCAGGAGAGGTCTGCCACATCATGTGGTCACCTCCGGGGCAGGCGGTAATTGAACTCATGCGGAAGCGGCTTTAGATTCTCAGTGCTGTGCTTTAACCTGCTGCACCACCAGGGAGGGCCCAATTCTTCTTCTTTTTTAAGTTTTATTTTATTTATTTATGCACATGAGAACTAGTGTAGGGGTGTAGGCCAGAGGTGTGGGCAAAGAGAGGATTCACTGGAAGCAGAATAGGGAGCAGAGCAGGTGGATCTATTGAAAAACACATGTCTGAGGGAAGCAGGGGGTGAGATAGGACAAATCTGCTGTGCCATGTGGATTAGCTCCCTAGTCATGGCTGGAGGTAGCTTGACAACACTGAGACTTTAACTCATGGGCCACCAGGGTGGCCCTTCTCTGCTCATTCTTCACTCAACTCATAATTTTTAGATTTTTATCAGTGACTCAGATTCTTCATTGTGTTCCTGCTTTTCTGTAGATGCAGGAAAGTTAAACTAGACAGTTAAAATCTGGATTCATTTAAACTATACATCTGATTACTTCCTGCTAATGGTTAGCCACATGTAGGGCTGTAATTATTTGTGCCCTTCAGAGTTCATGAAGCTTGATGAATTAATTGGATTTATAAAGCTCTTTAAGCTATGAACATGAAAGCTTTTGTGGATGTTTTAAATACTTTATTTCATAGTGTCCACCTGCACCAGAATTCATACGAGGCTTGCCATTATAAAGCTTCAGCCCTGAAGCATGCCATTGTCAAGGACAGGAGCCTACTGCAGAGGTCGATCCCCAGTGCATCATAGCACATAATTCAGCATTCCTATTTGACATAAAATTGGGGATTCTTAGGCTATATAAGAAATTCTTCTTTATTTTCCTAATTCAAAAAGATGGGTAAGCTAATAGTTCACTTTTGTAATTCTATGACATAGTTCAATTTTTAAAAAGTTAAAGATGGCCTTTACTGTCTTTAGTATTTGGATATTGTTTCATTACTATTTCCTTATAAACAAAGATATCTCAGCATTCTTGGTTATAACTCACTAAATAGAGTGATAGAGGCAAAATGTAAGAGATTAGAACCAGATACATGGTAGTAGTTTATCACTCATTTCTGTATGTTTCGCTGGCTTTTAAGGGATGACATACTTTTAATTTGTAAGTTTGCTGGTTGAAATAGGTACTGTCTGAATAATGTGAATTTCCTTTTTTTTTTTTTTAAATTCTTTCCATTAAATTAGTTTGTAGTTCTACAGATACAGCCAACAATCAAGGGCTTTCCAGGGTCAGTGAAATATATAAAACAGCCATTGTGAAGGGTAAGGCGAAATGCATGCTATGAGGGTCAGTTTTGTGATGATCATCTAGAAAGATGGGAATTAAATGAAGGACTGTGGTTGTGATATCTATGACTAATGAAAAGAACACAGTGAGGGGTTTGGGGAATTGGAATGTTAGTTGTTTGTGATATAGCAAAAGGTGAGAAAGGAGGGACATGTACTAAAAACCAGTGTATAACTAAGTTAAAATAAGAAAATCACTAGTAGCAAACCAGTATGAAGTGATTCACCCAGTATCTGAAGATATTTAATAAGTCCATACCTCCTGCTACTCTGCTTTCTCCAGTAGTGTTGAGTTCACTAACACTTACGTGCCTTTGTGATCTCTTTGTTCTGTTACTGTACTGGGTGGGCGTGCTATTAGAAGAAATAGCAACTATGGGAACAAAGTTTAATGCAGACCTCTTACTTTGCTATGGGAAAACTTTTAACTAAAACATCATGCAAAACTATATAAAACCCCAACATGAAGACAAAGTTTTTGAAGCTGGTAGTTTTTCTTTCCTATTTCATCTGTCATTGTATGCCCTTTAAGTGATAGTCATAAACATTATCACATACATAGGATTCAGCAGTTACATGCTTTTAAACATTGTAGTAGTGAGATAGGACTTGAAATCTATTTCCATGCTTTTCCAGTTACCAACCCTAAGCTACTATTTCTCAATCCTCAGAGTCTATTTTATACCTAGCACTTTTTTTTTTTTTTTTATAAATAATATTTGGGAGAAAAACCTCTCTCTTTGCTCTTTCAGCATGTGATTCAGCATGGCCCTTTCATCTTAAGGAGAACACTATATAATATAAACAAAGTACTACCTAGAGTAGTTCTTGAATTGTTTACTTTCTAGTATGCATCATCCTAGACTTTGCAAAAGAAAGTACTTCCCAAGTTATCTAACTGTAAATGGTCTTATTTTCATCTTTGATAATAACAGCTGCAGCAACAGAAACACTTAGCTG
Organism: Condylura cristata; assembly: GCF_000260355.1. Taxonomy (NCBI): domain Eukaryota; kingdom Metazoa; phylum Chordata; class Mammalia; order Eulipotyphla; family Talpidae; genus Condylura; species Condylura cristata. The sequence goes on along the minus strand of NW_004567117.1, from coordinate 20,355,657 downwards.
ATACAGTACTGTAGGAGGTGTTTTCCACATCTATTTTATGTAACAGTTAAGGTTTTAATGAAGGAGTGAAACTGAGATGAAAGTCTGATAAGAACTCCCCCCAAGGTTACAGAGTAGTTCAGAATGGAGCCCCACTTCTATTCAGTCCCCATACTTTTAAAATCATGCTTTTTGCCACACTAAAAAAAATCTCCTCAGTCTTATGAGCATATTTAAAAAAATATATAAAGAAAAATATAATTTGCTAGTGTTTGTACCACTCAGTTTTATAGTATAATTCATTAAACCTTATCATTGCAAACCTTTCTGTAGGTGAAGGAGCCTAGTGGGGAGGGAACCCATTGGACTGTGGTGAGGGATTCTGGGTAATTTGCTGGTAGGTTTGGTGACATACATCTGAAGAGGTGTGAACTTAATACCCCTAAGTCATGTACAGTGTAGTAAAACATCAACTTCATAAAAATAGTGTAATTAAAATTAAATAATAAAAAGCAAGAGTATCATATAACCTTTCAGTTTGCTCAATTTGACTATTTACTGGATTATCATGAACTCTTCGAGATTTAAAAGGCACTTTATAATTTAAGTGTAAAGTTTTTTTCTTAAATTACAATATCTTGATTGTATTTATACTAACACAACTTACTTGTGAAAAATAATTATTTTTAGAATTATTCCTTTAGGCTAAATTACGAGAAATGGGTAAAAAATAACAGCAAGATTTTCAGTCTTGTATATATACAAGGTCTGTATCTTACTCTCTGTTATTCTCCTAAAATAATAATTTCAACTTGTTTATAAATATGTACCCATTAAAAAGTCTATTTTAGCTTCTAGCAATCTTTATTCTAAACCAGTAGTTCGTAATCATCCAAATATAGGATATATTTTGATAACAAATAAACTTGAAAATGTCCTACATTTAGAGCCTATAATTCAGTTTACAGATAATATAAATTATCTATACCCACAATTAAAAATAATGTATAAATGTTTATATATGTAACATCTAACTTAAACATGAGTGAGATGGAAATACCCATAGTTCTGTGCCACAGCATTAGTTCAGATAATTAGTAATACATTGATATATCAATTTAAATCTGAGTAGCAATTTCTCAGTTTCCATTTCTGCACCCACAAAAGTGGAAAACCATTTAATCTACATCCTTTACTGTCCTTTTGATGGCCTGATAAAATGATGCCCTGACATCACTATTCAGATTTAAATTGATATATCAATACATAAGGATATATCAATACGGCATGTCTTTATTTTGGTGCTAGTTTTATTAACTTAATCCTGACACTCAAGAACACTCAGAGAACTCATAGCACTCAGCAGGAATTGTAGTTGTTTTCATCCCTGAGGTTTGTGATTCACCTCCCAAAAATCCTCCATGAAAATCTAATGGAAGTCATGATTTTATGCTCTAGAAAAAGCCAAAGGGTAAAAGTTTAAATGGAAGTTACAGCCATTACTGTAAACTTAATAAAAAGGTTAGGTAAAAAGTTCATTTGAATCCCAGAGACATTATGATTTCCATCAAAACATAGCAATTAAAGCTTATTTCTATATCATAATCTTTCCTATCATCTATTTCTTTGTCTTTGCTATATGATTATTTTCAGATAGGTGGATGAGAAGTTAGAGGAAAAAGGAACTTTTGATTCATATCTCTGAAAACCAAATAGAGACTAAAGGATCAGAAACAGTGAAATGTTTTAAATATACATGTGCACATGTCCATAAAGTTACTATTCCTGGGAATTGCTAGTACACAACTTTTCCAAAGATGAACCTTTTTTTCGAATTATTTTTACTATGGGACATATTAAACTCATTTCAGAAATGCTAATATAGCTACAGAGACCCTTACAGTTCACTTAGCTCAATAATTTACTATTTAAAAGTTTTTTTACTTTAGGTTTTCCTTCCTTTTCTCCAGTGATCTTTTCATCTTTCACTATAAACTGAATTTTATTTTTTTAAAGAAAAAATAAGAGACCAACACATAGCAAAGAATTTACCTCCCTTTGATTCCAGGGTAATTTCCTGAGTAATGAAAATCAGAATTTTTCATAAATTTCAACTCTTGAAATTTATCATACATACAAACATGCAAAGAATTTGACTATTTCTTTGGATACAGAACTCAGAAGGTCACATTAGTTTACCTCAGTTGCATTTTTATGTTTTATTATTTTCTATGAGTATGTTGTGAAGGCCAATGAAGTTTTTTGTATCTCCACAAAAGAGGAAGTTTTCCTTTCTGGGGAATTTCCCAGTTACCTGTGGGTTTTCTTTAATCCATTGTATAGCATTTTAATTTGAGGTAGTTGTTAAAAGTGACAGACTCCTCTTCATAGTTTTTTTTTTTTCTTAATGTAACGAATTACTTTCTTGAATTACTGTTTATTTTCCAATTCATATTCTCAAATCAATTTGTTGAAAGCATTTAAAGATGATTAAATTCAGATTTAAATTTCAAATTCTTCAGTATTCATGTCATGTAGTCATCAAATTTAATTACACAAATACTTATCCTTCTACCTTAAAGTTAGATTCACATATTTCATTTTTTCTCTAAACTTAGTGAAGTTCCCATCATTATTATTACTCATGACTAAAAATTACACAAACAGTGCTCCTTATGCTACTCCTTTGATAAGCTGTATGATTTCTTTCTCTATAAATGACATTTTGAGGATGTGGAGGTTATATTAATGTGTAATGGAATTCCTAATCCTCTATAAATATTATAACTCATTCTGTCACCCATGCTGTTTGTCAGCTCCATTTACACTCCTGTGTTTATTTGTGCACCCATCCCATGCTTCACTAGCTTTAAGAAGCTTCTGATCTAATTTTGTTTCTCTGAAACTATGTTCCTTTCTTAGATCACTATGTAGCAAAAATCATCAGCATAACATACTTGATTACATTCACAGCTAACATTATAATGGTCTCCTGGTGTCTTTTGGACTGTTGACTCTATAATTTATATACACTCTGGAGGGTTCAAACAGCTTTGATGTTTCATCATTTTGACACCCAAAGACAACTAGTTATATTTTAGAATGGGAATAGGTACTATATAAATATCCACACATGGGCTTGCTATGTAGCCTGGCAGAAGTTCCTTCCTTTATGGAAGGAAAGAGCCTATTCATGACAATCTTCTTAACAGAAAGGAATGTTCAAGGCTGACAATGGTACTTTATGGCCAAATAGAGAGGGAATCATTGCAATTTCAAATGTTGTCTTGACAGATTGAGCACCCAGTAGGGAAAGTCACAAAAACAACATGATGGGATCCAAGGGGGTAAGCTGGAGAGAAGATAAAGTTTCAACATTTAGGCCTTTGGGCACTGTTGCTTTTCACTATTCAGTGAGAAAAGGAAGGCAGCTATTAGGCCTCTAAGAAAGCAATTATAGTGAGACACAGATGCTGGGAGCTGACCTGGCATTTGCCCCGGGTAGTTGTCATAGCAGCAGGCAGACTAGAGCAGCTTGATACAAGTGCTACTGCAGGCTCTGGAGAAAATTCCAACCTAAATGCAAAGTGTTTGACATTAATACACAAACATGTATCTTGTTCCTTAATGATGGGCATCTTTCGCCTTTATTCAGTGCTTATTACTTATTTTTTAAATACTCATTTCATACAAAATTTAGGTTAAAAAGCAATGATAACTGTGCGTTTGGATGGTTTACACCACCATCCATCATAAGTAGATTTCATATATTTACTGTCTTGTTCCTAGGTGTTTTGCTTTTTTTACTTCTGAATACTCTGTTCATACTGAGCAAATAATTTGTGTCCTTATTTGCTCTTTGCTTACTCAGAAATATTTCCATACATCTTCTACCTCTGTGTCTCATACACAACAGATAACTATTTAAAGTTACATTTAAAAAATACATAGATATATGTACATACATTGTAAGTAAGGAGAGGTATCTGTCAGTGGTAAAAAAAAAAAAAGGCTAATATACCATTGCTGGATACTTATTTGCTTTTTTTTTTTAAATTTTTTTTTTTTTTTAAATTTATTTATTTGTGCATACAGAACTGGGTACAGGCCAGAGATGCGGAGGGTGAGAGGATTCACCAGAGACAGAGTGGGGAGCAGAACAGGCAGATCAATGAAGTACACTGCTGAGGGGAGCAGCGGGCGGGCCAGGAGAGGTCTGCTGCGCCATGTGGGTCACCTCCGGGGCAGGTGGGAATCGAACTCATGCTGAAGTGGCTTTAGCTTCTCAGTGCTGTGCTTTAACCCGCTGCGCCACCAGGGAGGGCCCTAAAGTATATTTTTTCTGTCTTATTAGGCTAATTTTGACATTAATGTGGATAGGTCATGCCAAAATTGAAATCTCAGTGGTGACATTTGTTATATTTTACCATTCAATCATGTTTGATAATCAGTAATAATTATTAATGTAAGCATATCTCTATAGATAAAGCTTTTTTGGCTGTGTAAGTTTAGTAAATGACTTAAGTTCCAATAAAACATGTAGTAATGTAATATGCTACAGAATTTAAAGAAAGAATAAAAAGTCTAATAATATGGATTATTAGATATTAGAGAGGATCTGTATATTCTAAATAATCACCGTAAAAAATCTTAGAGACCATCCCCTCATGGAATTACAGAGTAGCATCATAAATATTAGTATTGCCACATTGATGAGGGTTGCTTTTTTTTCTTTAGTAATCATTTTTATTTATTTACATACTCTTAGGAAAAAATTAAAAATGCATATATATTCATTTAATTTTCTGAAGTAATGAAAATATAACAATACTGGAAAAGAAAAAATAGAAACATAATCTGAGCAGATTTTATTTTTTTGCATAATAATTGAGAGAAAAAATATAAATGTTGCTAGTAATTTCAAACTAACATTTAGAAATTACAGGAAAATACATATATATGATAATCTGCATATATGAGCAACTGGATGTTTCATATTTTCTTTTATGAATATTAGGAGTTAGGAGAGTTTTCCCAAAAAGCATGGAAGCAGAATGTTTTTTAATGTAAAAAGGGATAAATAATATTTAGTTCTTATGACTTTCCATTTAAAAATGAATTTTAAACTGTAAAATATATTTATCTCAATAGCAAAAAAAAAGTTTATACCCAACTTATTATAGATCCATTACCATTGTCCCTTTTTATGATGCGGTATACCCCCAGTGGATGCCTGAAAACTTATATAAATACATAACCCTAGTGGACTTTGCTTTTCCCTACATACACATCCCCTATGATAAAGTCTAATTTGTAAATTGGGCATAGTAAGATATTAGCAATAATAATAAAACAATTATAACAGTATAGTGTACTAATAGTTATATAAGTGTGATCTTTCTCTGACAATAATTTATCATACATGTTTGAACCAAAGTTGATCATAGATAAAATGCCATGAAAAGTGAAACCTCAGGAGAAAAAAGGATCATTATATTATACGGAAATAGATAATGTATTCCATATTTTTTTCTCTGGGAAAAAGTTAAGAGCTTTTGTCTGCTCTCTCAGGCCATTGAGACACATCTGACTACTCTTTCCCCTTTATCTTCACTGGCCATCTTCCCTCTGTTTCTGTCTGTAGTACTCCTTAGAAGGATGCCATCTATAATAGATTAAGGCCCACCCTAATGCAGTATGACCTCATTTTAACTAGAAAACATCTGCAATGACCCTATTTGCAAATATGATGACATTTACAGTTATTGGAAGTCAGGACTTCAACATATTCTACAGGGATACAATTCAACCCATGACATCTAATTCCATCCTTAAATTTATGTCTTTCTCACTTGCAAAACAAATTTACCCATTCCAGTCTTGTTAGAGCCTTAGCTTACCTGAACATCAATTCTAAATCCAAAAATATCACCCAAATATTATCAATTGAAAAAAATCTCAAATCAAACTCATCTAGATCCAGTACCCTGTGCATGGCCCATCCTGGGAGGACTTTCCTATCCATTCTTAGGTCTGAGAAATCTAGAAAATGGGTATCATACTTTCATCAGATACAATGATGTGACAGCATAGGGAAATATTTCTATTTTCAAAGGGGAAAATTGGAAGGAGGAAAGTGTCCAGTCCCAAACAAGTCCAAATTCCAGCAGCTTTCTGTATTTTTGTGCCCTGCGAGTTGGCTGTTCTGTCTCATCTCTATTCCTTTCAGTTCAGGCTTGCAGATTTTTTTGGCAAAATAATTCTTAAAATTCTGTCAATTTTTTATGATATCAAGGTGATTCATGCTATTTGACACATGTTTTTTTCACACATCCTTTCTGGATAACCTCATCGCTGTTATTAGCCTTGGCTGAGACTGTTTATTGGGCTCATAAGTGTCATGTCTAATCTCTAGCATATGGTTGTCCAGCCATATCTATTTCCACAGTATCTAGAATATTTTCATAAGCATCAAGTACTGGTACCTTTCTGTTCACAAATTCCATCCATAACATGGGCCAACTCTGATTTTTACATTTCATTTTCTGAAGAATGCCTGTATGACTTGTCTTTCTTTATACCAATTAAGAATTTTCTAAAGCCACAGAACTTGAAGTATGGTTATAAATGAAAAATTTGTAATAGTTTTATTTAGTCATAGATGTGAAAGGATCGATATCTCTGCATTTTTTTTATCTAATTGCATCATATTTTATCACCAAGTGACAGACATAGATTGTCCTTTTACCCTCTTTTTTACAGTAAATATAGTACAGATAAATCATTATACACAATGAAATTTTATGTCAGAATATCTGAAACAACTGATTCATGTGGACAGTATAAATAAAGGAAATACAATCTTTAAAAAGAAGGCACGTACTAGTCTGTAGCCCACTGAAAGAGCTTTATTCCTTCATAAATGTAGCAAATGCATGCATTCTGTTATGTTACCATCAAAGTATAAGTACACATACAAATGTTATTTTTTAAAGAATTTTTTTCTATTTTGCTTAGTTATACTAATGATAAATATTAAATATAGGAAGGTATACCACTACAGATTTTTTTTTTCTGTCTTAGAACCAAAGCTCTTATAGAACTCAGTGATTCACACATACATTTCCCCTAGTTGGGGCCATCTGTGATTAGATTACTAATAAGTGCTGTTTAAAGATGAGGAAGAAATCAATTATTAATGAGCTGCTTCTTGAAAATAACTGTCCTTTCATTAGCTGTCAAGTGCTGACCAAGCTTTCACTGTGTGTTTTCTGTTCTAAAATCAAGCTAAAATTAGCCTATGTATATTTTTGCTCTGACTTATTTGTTTACCTTATTGCTTTTCTCTGAATATGAAAGTATTGCAGAAAATTAGCAGTAATTTTTAGTAATTATGGAGGGAGGCACACAGGGCAGTCTTAAAAACTTCTGTGTTTCTTAGGTAGCACATTAACAGCCTGGAATTATCCAAGACTGAGGGAGTAACACCAGGATTACCTGGCTTCAAATTATGTCTTTGGTGCCTACTTGAACCCAACCCATTCAAAAGGAGTCCAGCCAGTCAACAGGGTGTGTGTTCTTCAAACTTTAGATACGATATAGACATAGTAGATGCTTTTTTATCAAATAACACAGGAGCCCCTCTTCTTGAAGCACAGAAGAGGAAACAGGTGCTGTGCTATCTCTGTGGTTGATCACAGTTTTCAGTTCAAAGAATCATACTCACTAGGTCTTAGAATCATTTCCAGGATTTTTTCAGCAATCCCTATGTTGTGACAAATGACTATCAATACATCAGGAAAGCTTTGTTCCAATATTCTGAAGAAAAGCAAAATAAATAAGATCTATTTTGACCAATTTGGCATGAGCATTGTTGTAAATTAATTTGCATTTGGATGCTTTTCAATGGGGCTTATACTCTTGAAGCCACTATCCCCCAAACTTCCTGTTGTCCTGTAACCAGACTTAAGACCTCTTTACTCCTTTCCTTTCCTTTCTTTCTTCTATCTATCTGTCTGTCTGTCTCTCTCTATTTTTTTTTTTTTTGAGGTAGCATTGGTTTATAACTCTGTTGTTTAGAGATGTAGGATCACATGCTTGAGGTGAACATCACAAATTCATGCATTTCTATACTCCCCCTGGCCTAGAGGTAGTTGATACACTACCATTTGTAATATATCAAGACTTTTGATTTATCTAGCCTTAGGCAAGTCTTTTATTACTGAAATATGTATGCCAACATCTTTGTTTTAAAATTCAATTCTGTTAATCCTTTAAAAAATAAAATATTGAGCATCTTTAGTAGTTTTACCTATTTTAACTTATATGAATACACACTGTCTCCTGCACACATTTACAGTAGCATAGAAAATTATGTTAAAAGGTACAAAAAAGTGATTTAAATTTGAGTTTCTCTTTTCCTGTATTTTTTTTTAAAGATTTATTTATTCATACAGAACTAGGGTACAGGCCAGTGATGCGGAGGGTGAAAGGATTCACCAGAGACAGAGTGGGGTACAGAACAGGCAGATCTACAAAGTACACTGCTAAGGGGAGCAGCGGGCGGGTCAGGAGAGGTCTGCCACGCCATGTGGATCTCCTCTGGGCAGGCGGGGATCGAACTCATGTAGAAGTGGCTTTAGCTTCTTAGTGCTGTGCTTTAACCCGCTGCGCCACCAGGGAGGGCCCTCTTTTCCTGTATTTTTACATGGAAGAATATGTAGTTTGCCCTTGAAGGGATACTTGTTGTATAAGAAATAATACATCTATCAGTAGGAATATGTAATGAATATGCTAATATATAGCAGTAAGAATATATGAATATGTCAATCATGAGCTGATTAATGAGCCTTGTCCTCAGCCAACTACTGAGCGAAAATTTACTTGCTTTTAAAAATTCTAGCTTTTTTATGTGATTTCTGCAAGCTACATGGAACTAGCAGCCGTCTTGGTGCAAAGGGAAACAATTGAGCAGGGTTTTTGTTGTTGTTGTTGTTGTTTTCCTGCACCCCTAGAATGATTCTATTGGTGTTCCTTTGGGATTGTGATACCTGTTATTCCTGGCAAGTTCAGAGGGCAGATAAGCCTCTGGGTCCCCAAACAGTTAAGCATGTTATTTATGCTTGGTCATAGCAAAGATAGACTTAATTTAAAAATGGAGCCAGACTCCCTATGCCAGAATCCAAGACATTTACAAAACAAAAATAAATATTATCATTTAAAATGGAGATCTACAATTAAGTATCCTGAACATCTGCAGTTCACACTACACTTCTGTAAGCAAATGAGGGAGTGAGAATCCATTACAGAAAAGGAGGCAGCAATAAGCCACCCCCAAATGATTTCCATTTGAGAAAGGGATCTTCACCTTTTTAATGCATACAAGAACTGGGGTGTGGGCCAGAGGTGTAAGGGGTGAGAGGATTCACCAGAGATAGAGTGGAGAGCAAAACATACAGATCTACTGAAGTACACTACTGTGGGGAGCAGAACGCAAGACAGGAGAGGTCTGCTGTGCCATGTGGGTCAGCTCCCTGGCCGGAGACTGTATTCATGTCACAGTGGCTGAGACTTTATTCCCTGTGTCACTAGGGAGGCCCCTAGGATCCTGAGCTTTAAACTAGTCTTCTGTTGGTTTGTTGGTGGCATTTGTTAAATACTTTCTCTATACAGCAGAACAAGAAAGTATGACAGACTGGGCCTAGAAGGGGAGCTAGCTGGAAATGAGGCTTACTTTTCTACCTGCTGTTCCTTGTTCAACCTCAGGCTGTATCCCCATCAGGAAGGTTGGAATACCTTTTAGATTATTATCTATATCATCAAATATATCCAGTTTTTCATCAGTTTTATATTTTCTTTGAATAGTTATTTCATGGAATTCCTACTCTCTGATTCTAGACTGGATGCATTGTCACTACACACTGTAATCCTGAGGGAACACTGGATAGATTTGACAATATGAAAAATGTACCAGAAGTTTCACACTTGTGTTAGAGAACTTCAGGAGATTTTATTGTGGCTTGCAATACAAGCAATAGCAAAAGGGAAAAACAGGTTTTGATGAAGAAGGAAGAAAAGTTTAGATGAGAAAATGCACTTACTGTTCTTTGTTTAGCTCGATATTGAATAGTAGTGATGCAATAGTGTCATTCTAGTTCCCAGCAGCAAGGGATAACATTTTTAAAAAAGTAACTGAAGACTGTTTAATAAAACATTGCTCATATAGGTGTGAAATGAGCTAAAGAAATAAAAAAGAAATGCACCCTGTAGGACCCATGAGGAAAAAGGGGGGAGCATTGGAGGGTGCAAAAAACCAGATAGGAATGCCATAGGAAGACTAGGTCAGAAGAACCAGATAGAAGCTGGAGCCCTGGGTGTGGAGTGTGTTCTGCGTGATCTACGACCCAAGTTCTTTGGTAGAGGTTCTTATGCAGCTACTATAAGACCACAGCATGACAGGAAAAGGTAACTCATTGTTCAGTCTCTAGAGTACTTTCAGAGTTTCCTATTGATGAAACCCTACCATCCACAGTAAACACAGTTCATTAAATTTATAATGGTTATACTCCCAGGAAACTGTGTTAGAGAGTGCATCTAGAGGGACAAATTGAGAATATTTATTACACCAGCAAAACATAATTGTTGCAATTTATTTTAAGGCAAATTCTAGTCTAAGGTATGCTAGGTGAATGCTTACATGGCATATTAAACCAAACTCTGAGGATCATCGTCAGAGATCTTTGGTTACAAAGAACATTTCACATCAACTGCAAAATAGATTTCTATGCTGTGTACATACACCCCACTTCTCCCTATATCTTCACATGATTATATCATTTTTGTCATTTCATTTGGCTTTTGGTTTATGTATTTTTTCTATAAATACCTTCACTTTTAGACACCTATCTCCATTCTTTCTTATTACGCTATTGTATTTCATGATCAATGCTTTTTGTCACTGCCTGAAATAATTATATATTTTCATCTGTTCCTCTCATCTAGTCTCACCCCATCTTTTGCTTCTGTAGGTCCCTTAAGGATAGAAATCTTGTTTATTTTATATTATGATGTAGCACCAGCACTTAACTGAGTGTACAGACTATAGTAAATAGAAGGCATTCAATAGAACATTTTAAAATTGACTGTAATAAAAGACTTTATCCTGAGTTATACAAAGGCAGTAATAAAAGGAGGGTCTACTGCATACAGAACATCCCTAGCTCAGGAGACTGGAGGGATGAAAGTACCATTAATCAAAATCAAGAATTCAATAAGTAGAGTAAATTGTGTCTGGAGAAATGAGTGTGTGAGAAGATAAAGTGTACAATTTTGAACATACTGAGTGGGAAGCTCCAATGGGATATGCAGATATTTATGTACAGTAGGTTGTTTAAAATGTCAATTTGGGAAATAGTCATTAATTAAAGAGTTAGGTTTAGAGTTCTTTGGTATGACAAGGGGTAGCTGAAGTCATAAATGCAGATAGCATCTTGCAAGGAAATTATGCATAAAAAAATTAGAAGACTCAAAAAGAACCAAAATAGGGGAAAAGCATGGCTATTTCTACAAAAAAAAAATTATAATTAGAATAATATGTGTGAGGGAAGCAAAATCACTAATCTCCAAATACAAGGAGTATTCAAGAACATTACATTTATAGATGTATAAGAATTCTTAAAATGTAGACATTTTGTATAACACATTAGATTTTCATTTTTGATGGAAAAAATGCTGTAAACTATTTCTGATGTATAAAGAAGTATGCTAGCAGTGATATTATTCCTCACTATGTACTATTCACCCACTGAGAACATCGTAAGTCAGAACACTTTACATAACTAAGTGGTATGTAACAGAAGCAGTTCTACTAAGGAAGGAAACATTAATAAAAACATTACTTATGTATACATCCGACACCCACACATAGTCAGGCTTAAGCAATGTGGTTTATATCCTTTCATATTGTCTCATGCATGTTACCTTTAAATTTTAATTTCACATTATTATAAAAGTATCAGTCAGTGATTCAGGCATCCATCACCATTTTGATAGCTTTTCTAACTACCTCAGTATGACTATTTCATAACTAGTATACTTGAAATATCAAAATGGATGGGTAATTTTTACACTCAGTTTAAATTAAAATTTAATAACCTGTATGTTTTTATTCCAGTATATAGGAATAAATATTTCAATTATGTTTCCTTCAAGATGTACAATTCAGATGGAATTATGTTTACTATCTGATTGAACATAGTGTTCAGAAGTAGCTATGAAGGAATCAATTATTTAGTAACATTAGGGATTATTCTTCATTCTGCTCATTCAACCATGTTGGCACACCTGTTTCTAATTTTGAAGCGATCTATGATTACCTCCCAACATCAATATTGAAATAGTATCATTAACCAAGTTTTGCAACTTGCTCAAAAAGAAATTTGAAAATTGTCTGCCATGGCCAGGTTTTTGTAAAACTTTTGTTGTATCTTTCACATCTCTGCTTCCCAGCTGAACCTTATTTTCCTTTCTTTTGCCAGTAGTGAGAATTCTCAAGGCCATACTTAAAAGATTTGGAGCAAAAATTACTTTTAGGATAAATCAGTCATAGCTGAATAACACTTTTTTTTAAAAAGATTTATTTATTGTGCATACAGAACTGGGGTACAGGCCAGAGAGGTGCAGGGGTAGTGAGAGGGTCCTCCAGACAGAGAGTGGGGAGCAGAACAGGCCGATGGACGAAGTACACTGCTGAGGGGAGCAGTGGGCGGGTCAGGAGAGGTCTGCTGCACCATGTGGTCACCTCCGGGGTGGGTGGGGTTCGAACTCATGCTGAAGTGGCTTTAGCTTCTCAGTGCTGTGCTTTAACCCTCTGCACCACCACGGAGGGCCCTGAGTAACACTTTTAAAGTACTTGGCCTGTGTTCTAACTCCTGCTTATGTAGTTTATATGATAATGTATACAAACATACAAACATAGTTTTTTTTTTTTTTTAAAGATTTATTTGTGCATACAGAACTGGGGTACAGGCCAGAGGTGCAGGGGTGGCGAGAGGCTTCACCAGAGACAGAGTGGGGAACAGAACAGGCAGATCGACGAAGTACACTGCTGAGGGGAGCAGCAGGCGGGTCAGGAGAGGTCTGCCTTGCCATGTTGATCTTCTCCGGGGCAGGTGGGAATCGAACTCATGCGGAAGTGGCTTTAGATTCTCAGTGCTGTGCTTTAACCCTAGCTTAAGTTAGCACTTATGTTTCTTTGATTTGTCAGTCTACAGCATTTATAACTATGAGCATATTTTAGAATTAACCAATAATGCTATTATATATGAACAAAATAAATACTGACATTATCATCAAACTAGAATTGTTTACTGCGTAAATGCCCTTTACAAAGCCCCTGATTAGCTATCACAGATTTGATAAAACAATGCAGATGAAGTACTCCCACTGCCCCAGTACTGTACTTCAGAAAGCCATTATCAGGTTAACTTTGACTTTCTGACATTCCCTAGTTAATATAATTCATATTTAATAGACAATGGTTAACTTATAAAAAAAAGAAAAGAAAACACAAAAAATAACCAAAATCTCCATTGTGCTTCTCAAAGTTAACTCTAAAAATATTTGTTGTCAATTTTAATTATAACTTTTTCCCTGAATTTTGATTGTATTTGTTATATGTTATAGGTAAAGATTCCGCAATAACTATCAAGTTTAGATTCTTGCGTTGAGGGAGATTTGTTAGAATATTTTGATGTTGGCACTCTTTAAAATATAAAATAACAAATAAAATTTGTTAGAATATTTTGATGTTGGCACTCTTTTTGCCCTACCTTTAGTTGGGTATTAGTTAACGGTCTTTTACTTTATAGTACTCTGATAATTAATTTATATTAAGTCTTTGCTCTCTACTATGGCATCATTAACTCTATTTGGTTCTCTTTCATTTTTTTTCACAATAAAAATTATATATACCAGAGAAGAGATATAAAAATGTCAAAGAAACTGGTTCTTTTCCTTTTGAGGGTATTTGAGGAATAGATTCAAGATTTAGGAATACTTTGCTAATTTGCAATTTGCATTAATAAGAATACCAAAAAGGGAAATTTCATCTTTTCTCTTTAATTTTTATGAAAGTCATACCTAAATCTGTTTCATTTATATAACACTTTTTGATTTTATACAAAATGTTAGATTCCTAGAAAAATGTTTAGAAAAAAATGTTATTAAGCATTCAATATATAGGTTAAAATGATGAAATTAGAAATTTAATGTCAAATCATTAGAGGTTGTAATGCATAAAATAATGAGAAACTTCCTATATTTTGGTGCACAAGTAGGAAAATTTAGATGGTTCAGAATATTGGTAAAGTTTTTAGTTTTGTGTATATAACCAGAGTATATAGAACACATAACAGGAAGTAACAGAAAATTTGTTTGGCAATATTATTCTCAAAAATACTATTCTGATGTGATTTGAATGTCAGAAGCTTGGGGCTTTGTTCTTTTGGGAAAGGGAAATGTCATAACTTTTAAAGAGAAACCAACACAGTAAGTGATGTTTCAATGATAAATCCGAGGCCATCTGGACAAGATGTAAAGGAGTTTATCAGAGTAGATGAAATGAAATATTAGCTTAACTAATCTAATACAGATTAGATTATTTTTATTGGAAAGGAGTATTTCTCCAATGTATGTTAAGAAGAGTCCATTCCAAGATGGAGGGAAGAGAACTTTGAGAAAAGCCAGTATATGAGAAGGAAGGAAAGAATCTTACTAACATTATGCATTATACTAAAAACAGGAAGAAGAAGTGACATAACAGGTGCTTTATTTATTAAGTAAAAATGTTTGCCATGTAATCATTACCATTGGGTCAGAGTCATTTTTTTTTTAAGTCAGTAGTTTTCAATCTTTGTTGTTTATAAATGTCATGTCAGTATTTGTGTATATAATATTGCTACAAAAAGAGCCTGTTAATATAATAACCTCTTCTTCAAAGAGTGATGAAATTCTGGTTAACAGTTCTGCAATGATTTTGTTTTTTCAAGTCAAACATAATCTAGCTTCTCTGTTATTTTAAATCTTATCATTTGGCAAGTTGCATTTAGTCAAAACTAAATGTATTATCTGTCTTAATGAACTTGGGAGCATATTTGCAAACAATATTCATGTCTTTAGTCATGTTGATCATTTGTATGGCCAGCAAATGGGGGAGACTATATGGAATGCTCCCAACAATATGAAATTGTATCATGAATGTTATTGTGTATCTGTGTGAGTATATGTGCATGTATGAATGAATGTGTGTGTGTTGATAACATCAAAAAAAAATCACTTTTATCATTCCAAGTAATGAGCACACTTATTTTAAGTGGAGGTTTTTTTTTTTTTTAATGCAGGAAAGCACTTTAAATGGGCGCTCTGCTTCTCTCAGATCTTTTATGAATTTCCCTGGAAACACTTAGCAACATACTTAGTTCTAGAATGCTTGCTATCAAATGGAAGAAAAGAAGCTTTTAGAAAAGGTAGAGATGCTTTCCAGTAGTTTATATGTGAAATAAATTGCACTCCATTGTCCCATCTGTACTAATGGAACAAAGGAAAACTTTATAGTAACTTAAATAAAAAGGATGCTGCTATATTGACTACAGAGACCATGTAAAGATAGGGAAATCTACTAGCAGTCTTGTAGAAAGATCAAATTGATGCCTAGATAACCCATGTGCTTACTATTTTATAGTAATAAGTTTATCTGACATCTGTGTAAGTTTCTTTATCTTAAAAAGGTGGCTCACCAGTGCCCTGACCATTTCACATGAGGATTTACAAATGTAATTTGATGTTGATGTCACAATATCTTACCAACCCCAAGTGCTTATGACATAAATACTGACAAAAGGTTTATTGGGCAAGTGAAGAAATGTATCAGGTTACTGAATTGCAAAGGAAATTTAATTGTTTTCTGAATATAGATAGGAAAGTTGATAAAGTTATATAGCATTTTTTTAAAAAGATTTATTTATTTGTACATGCAGTACTGGGGTACAGGCCAGAGGCTCAGGGGTGGTGAGAGGCTTCACCAGAGACAGAGTGGGGAGCAGAACAGTCAGATTGAAGAAGTACACTGGTCAGGAGAGGTCTGCCACGCCATGTGGCCCCC
>NW_004567117.1:20316850-20339419 GCF_000260355.1 Condylura cristata | reverse complement strand
ACAGGCCAGAGGCTCAGGGGTGGTGAGAGGCTTCACCAGAGACAGAGTGGGGAGCAGAACAGTCAGATTGAAGAAGTACACTGCTGAGGGGAGAAGCGGGCGGGTCAGGAGAGGTCTGCTATGCCATGTGGTCACCTCCTCCTGGGCAGGCAGGAATTGAACTCATGTGGAAGTGGCTTTAGCTTCTTAATGCTGTGCTTTAACCTGCTACGCCACCAGGGAGGGCCTATACAGCATTTTTAATAATAGAGATTATGAAAAAGAAAAAGTAGAATCCTTGGGAGATATAATAAAATCAGTTAAATACCTTTCATGCCAATATTTTGATACCCATTGTCAGAAGGTTGATTGGAATAAATTAAACTTCATTTCAAAAATGTCAGTCTAAGGTACTTAAGTAATTCCTTAGGTATCTAAGTTAAGAGTAAATTTGTGTGGCCCAAGTAAAAAAAAAAATCTTAACCAGATAAGGTTAAGATTTTTTTTTGGTCAATTTCTGCCAGTGCAGTAAAAGAAGATAAAACCAGCAGTCTTAGATATTGTGTCAATGAGAGAACCCTGAGCAGGTAACATGTATTCTTGCAAACCAGTCCCAATCTTGAGCTCATCTATAAGGTACCACCCAAATTGATATAAGCCCATTTTTTTAAATATGAAATGTATATTTATATATCTAGGACAGTTATTGTTAACAATAGTGTCATACTATAGAAGTCCTCATAAGGGTTTCTTTCACCTGTCATCAAAGAAATCTGAATCAAGATTAATTATGGCAAGTAATATTACTAGTCATTTAATTTTTTTTAAAGATTTATTCATGTATGCATACAGAACTGGGCTGGGGTGCAGGGGCAGTGAGAGGATTCATCAGAGACAGAGTGGGGAGCAGAACAGGCTGACTGATAAAGTACACTACTGAGAGGAGCAGTGGGAGGGTCAGGAGAGGTCTGCTGCACCAGGTGGGTCACCTCCAGGGTGGGCGGGATCGAACTCATGCTGAAGTGGCTTTAACTTCTTAGTGCTATGCTTTAACCCACTACGCCACCATGGAGGACCTGCTAGTCATTTAATTCTTGATGTTATTTCATTATTATGAAATTTTTTAAAAAAATTTGTGATGTGGATACTAGGATAGCATTTTTTTTCATGATCTTTCAGGATCATGATTTTTTTCATGATTTTTTCCATGATTAACAAACTGTATTTCATAGCCTATACTGCCCAGAAATTACCTTTTTGAAAATAATAACAACCAAGGGAGCAAGCTGTTAGATTTAAGAACTTTGGGAATTAGTGGTTACTAAAAGTTGTCTAGAGAGATTAAAATGTGACTCTAGGGGATATTTATTTTTTATAGCAATGGAATCTATGCTTCTTTGAAACAAATAGTAATCATTCATGAGTAAAACATGAGTTAACTTTATATTAAATTTCTAAACTGAAAACCCTAGAGACCAGAGTTTACTGGGATTTAAATATGCTATATTTCTTCATATATAGTGGACTGCCAAGAATATTAAGAATGTAAATCTGTGTTTGAATACAAATGACTTCCTACAAGGCCTGTTTTGTTTATTAATCGAATTAATTATCTCCCTGCACAGTGCAGTCACTGTGGCTTGGAATAATGGTTAATGATGAAAGACTGAGGCAAATTTAAAAAATAGCATGTTTAATAATACAAATTAATTCTATCATACAATGAATCAGAGAGAAAATATTGTGAAGACAATGCTTTTTCCCTCCTCCCTTTTTACTCACCATTAAGAAACTTTTCTCCTATGAGTATATTTTATTTACAAACATAAAAAATAGACTGTATGTTTCAGATGAGCTACCATTTTACCCAAAGTAGAAACTCAAATTTTAGTTGACCAACTCAATTTCAATCAAGAAACTATGTATTAGTGGTGGAATTGTTTGAGGTCAGCCCTCACCAAGGACCTTAAAATTGCTTTGAAATATAGAATAATCTGCCTTCTTTTAAAGTTTCAATAGCTAAATAAATGTCTTTAAGAAAGAATGTCACAGCCTAGTGTTTCTTATAATGCTTGAGAAGAGGTGCTTTTATGACTATAGAGTAAACCAGAGCTGCTAGTCTGAGTAAAAGGGAAAGGTAGAGTGCGAAAATATATCTGTATATCCTCAGTCCATAATCTCAGGAAAGCACTGCGACATTTCCCCAGGAAGTTTTACAGTTCCATGGAAAGCAGTTTGAAATCTACTCTACTTAAAGAAAATGGAAGTATAAACATCACAAATAATCTACCTTTTGCTAAATTTTCCTCATTTGATAAACTGAATGAATATATAAAATAAATAGTAGTATGGATAAACTATGTTTGAATATACAACCATCTCTTGATATCTATGGGGAATTTGTTCTACAACTTGTCACAGCTACCAAAATCTGAGGATGTGTAAGTCCTTTTTATAAAATGGCATATTTTCATATAATCTGAACAGTTCCCCTCATATATTTGAAATCAAGTTTAGAGTATACATAATTCAATGTTATTTAAATAGTTGATGCAATATATTACTAAAGGAATAATGACAGGAAAAATCTTTGTACATGTTTAGTATAGACACAATGATGTAGCCTAACTACATAGTAGGCATTGTATTTTTCATCCATGGTTGACTGAATTCATGATGGAACCAGCATGGAGACCCAGCTTCACATTTAGTATAAAAAATAAATATACATCTCTGTGTATGTGTGTATATGTTTTCTATATTCATTCTAGTATAGATAGACATGAATATGATCACACTGACCCCAGAAAGGAGAAAGTTGACACTCTGATAGGAGACCACACCATTGTATAGAAGACTTTTATATACCTATGAGTTATAGTCACCATTGGTTTAATCATTTGCCACTCACCATCATTGTAAAAGGCCACTAAAAAAGTCAGTTACAGATTCTGAGGCTCCAATAAGTGCTGTTTTTATATTATTAATGTTACTTTATTAATATTTTATTCATAGTAGCACAGAATTATTTACCTCTGACCTACTTATTATGTCACATATTTCCAGCAACAAGATTCCTAAATATATCATCTTTATATTATTTAAATTCCCTTACTACCTCTAATTCAAAAAGTTCATCATAGTACAAAAGAAAACACATAAATTGATATGTATTGATTTAAAGTCTCTATTAGAGATTGTAAATGTGGTGATGCCAATATCCTCATTATAGAGAGTTTTGGTCTAAAGCTCACCATCCTTGTATATGTTCTACCAGCAGAGTTATTTTCAGAATGGAAAAAAAAAAATCTGGAATCAGTTGACTGCCTGGTTGAAATACTAGAGGTTCACTGTACTCACAACCTGCTTAGAAGTTTTGAGAGACATTTTAGATACTAGATCAGCTTAAAGAAAAACCAGCTGAGAGACCTGGGTCTATTCAGGTTTTTGTGTGACTATTACAATGCCTGTACAGGGCACAGGATATAGTCAGCACTAAATAAAATTTTCTACAACTATTATGAGAAGAGTAGGCGGCAAAAAAAAAAATTAAATTAAGAAAGCCAAATTTTGCATTTTTTTATAAATTATAATTTCATGTATTTTTTTAAACCTGGCTACAATTTTTGAATTTTAATGTAAAATGTACCCTGTCAATAATTTTCATGTGTAGAGAAAAAATATTGTCAACTACATGCAGTCTGGATGGCCCCTAAACCCTTCCCCATCCTATATGACTGAAACTCATCCCCATTCCCTCAGCTCCTGGTGACCTCTCCACTTTTGGTGCCTGTGTGTTTAATTACTTCAATATCTAATATAAGTAGAATTATAATATTTGTTTCACTGGCATTCTGTCCTTACATTCATCTATGTTATACTATTGTTCTGCTATTACAGAACATTCTTCATAAGGTTGAATAATCATTGATTGTATTTATGTGTCATATTTTCTTTGTTAATAGATATTTAAGCTACATCCACTTCTTGGCTATTGTGAACAACTGTCCTTCATGTAATTTAAAATTTCACTGGACATTCTATGTCACTTCATCTCCAATCCTGCCTCAGGTTGTTACTTTGGTTTCCTTTTTCAGGTTTAAGCAAAGTCGTTAAAAATTTATCTACTGATTTCATGTTGACTATGTGATTTTGTGTTCAGTGAAGAAATGAAGATAATGATAAAACATGGTAGTAATCTGATGAGTGGCCTGCTGTTTTCATGCAGGATGACTCTGCTCCCGCCGACAAGCAGTGCAAACCGGAGGCGGCCCAAGCCACTTACTCAACCTCAGCCATGTCGGGGTCCCAGGAGGTGTTGTACATCAATGGAAATGGAACCTACAGCTACCACAGTTACAGAGGCCTGGGAGGGGGACTGCTAAACCTGAATGATGCTTCCAGTAGCGGTGAGTCTTTCACAGATTGTGATTCTTTTATGTCCATTTGGGGGTAATAAATTCCTTAAAATTAAAAGAAGAAAATGAGGGCCCTCCCTGGTGGTGCAATGTGTTAAACACAGCACTAAGAAGCTAAAAGCCACTTCAGCATGAGTTTGATCCCCACCCCAGAGGTGATCCTTATGCACAGCAGACCTCTCCTGACCCGCCCGCTGCTCCCCACAGCAGTGTACTTCATCAGTCTGCCTGTTCTGCTCCCCACTCTATCTCTGGTGAATCTTCTCACCGCCTCTGCACCTCTGGCTTGTACCCCAGTTCTGTATGCATAAATACATAAATCTTTAAAAAAAAAAAAAGGAAGAAAATGAGCATTCTATTGTAAGCAAGAGTCAGTGCCAGTTTGCTAAAAGCAAGACCATTTAATAGATAATGTTCATCTACTTACAAGGACAGTTCCCTATAATGCTGCTGTTTCTGAAAGGAACAACACTTGTTTTTGCTGGGTTTTTTCTTTCTTTCTTTTTTTTTATATTTTTGTTCATTTTTTGTACCTTGTTTGATTCTCTTCTCAGGTGTAATCCCAAAAAAAAATTCCACCACCACATGGCCAGTGAAGCATCACCATTGTCTTTCTTCCCTCTGTTGCGACCCCTCTCACCCCCCTCCCCTGTTGTATGTCTCAGATTTATAGTTTACTTACTAGCTTTGGAAACTACTATGCCGTTTCAGCCAGTAGTTGTCCACAGCAGTGGTGTGCTCCAGCAGTGTGAGTGGTGCACTGAAGCCAAACCGTACTGTACTGGCTCATGCCTAAGATTTTAGGGATGATTTTGTTTGTGTACTAGAGTGAACTTGAAATGAGATCTAGATTTAAATGTACAACATGTAACCACTCATATATTAGGGGGGGAAATACATGGGTGAATTTCTTACAAATTTGAGGAAAAAAATTTCCTAACTACATTTAAAATCCAGGGGGTATCAAGTTTCATTATACATGCATACACAAACATATATCTTTTGTGTAACCAAAAAAAAAAAAAGAAAAAGTGATAAGCCAACTAAAAAAATAATAAGCTAGAAAAACTATTAGTGTTCAATACTACCAAGGGTTAATATGAAAGCTTGTGTAGCTTGAAATGCAAAAACCATAAATAAAGAGCAAAGTGTGAGGCCCAGTGGGTATGGCAGAGGATCACTGGGGCATCAGTCACATTCATACTGTGATGACACACATCGGCAGTTAGGAACCTCCATCGGTAAAACATATACAACATTAAAAACCAACATTGCCTCGAAGGACATGATTTTTTTAAAAAAAATTCAATGTAATAGTTTATTTTTACATCTTTTCCCATCTCAGTTGTAATTCCCATGGGCTTCCCATCACCAAGTCACCCATGTTGCCATCACCATAGTCCAGTGCACTTCCTTCACCCCACCATTTTTGATCCCACTCCCCATTCCATCCTCATAAAATGTCTCTGGTATATATAGTTGTTCATTATTTTTATTATTTTCTCACCTGGTCCATTATATTCCTGCTATGAGTGAAACCATCCGGTATTTTTCCTTTTCTTTCTGGCTTATTTCACTAAGCATGATCTTTTCCAGCTCCATCCATGTTGCTGCAAAAGGTATGTGTTTATTTATTTATTTTTTTTGGTTGCTGAGTAATATTCCATTGTATATATACTACATCTTTTTAATCCAGTCATCTACTTTTGGGCATTTGGGTTGTTGCCATTTTTTTCCAGTTGTAAATAAGGCAGCAGTAAACATGGGGGTGCAGTTGTCTTTTTCAATCAGTGTTTTTGTGTCTTTTGGGTAGATACCTAGGAGTGGGATTGCTGGGTCGTAGGGAAGCTCCATGTTTAGCAGTTTGAGGAACCTCCAAACAGTTTTCCATAGTGGTTGTACTAGTTTGCATTCCCACCAGCAGTACAGGAGAGTTCCTTTTTCTCCACACCTTTGCCAACATTTGTTGTTGCTAGAAGATGTGCCATTCTCATTGGGGTGAGGTGGTATTTCATTGTGGTTTTAATTTGCATCTCCCTTATTACAAGTGATGTTGAACATTTTTTCATATGCTTGTTGGCCATCTGCATTGCTCTTTGGAGAAGTATCTTTTTAGCTCTGGCCCATTTTTTGATGGAGTTGTTTGTTTTTTCTTGAGTTTCATCAGTTCTTTGTATATTTTTGTGATCAATCCTTTATCGCTAGTTTTGTGTGAGGAATTTTTTTTTCCAATCAGTGAGATTACTGGTTTTTTGTAATGTCTCTTTTACTGTACAGAAGCTCTTTAGCTTGATGTAGTCCCATCTATTTACCCTTTCCTTCACTATCGTTGTATTGGGTGCTGTATCTTCAAAGATGTTACTGAAGCGTATGTCGTGTAGTGTTTTACCCATCTTTGCTTCCAGGTATTTTATGGTTTCCGTTCTTAGGACATAAGTTTTTTTAAAGATTTATTTATTTATGCATACAGAACTGGGGTATAGGCCAGAGGTGCAGGGGCAGTGAAAGGATTCACCAGAGACAAAGTGGGGAGCAGAATAGGCAGATCAACTAAGTGCACTGCTGAGGGGAGCAGGAGGCGAGACAGAAGAGATCTGCTGTGACATGGGGATCACTTCCAGGGCCAGAAATCAAATCCACACTGAAGCAGCCATGGCTAGCTTGCAGTGATACACAAAGGACATATTTAAATAATTAAAGATTAAAAGTTAGACTAGAAATATACGCAGTATAACTTCTAAAGAAAGTAATGCAAATATCTAATACACTTACACAAATCCATGCACTCCTAATAAGAGAAATGCTGTCAGATTAACAACAAATATATTTAATAACAATATTCTTCTGACAAGTCTGTGAAGGAAACAAGTACTTTCATGCATTGTTTGTAGAAAAGCACAGTTGGAATGGAACTTGACAACATCTAGCAAAATTATATGAGCACTTACCATTTGATCTAGCAACCTTTGGACTAGGGATCTTTTTCAATAACTTGCTGGAAGAATCCAAGATATAACACAGGGCCATTCATTGGAGTATTTGTGAATTAAAAAATTGAAGAATACAGTAAAAATAGCCAATTGAAAGCTAGCTGATTATATTGTATCCAAACAAAAGAGTAGCATGCATATGTAATAAATAGTGAAAAATCTCTCTATATACTCCATGTAGTGAAAAGTACTTACAGTATTCATGAAAGGACTTACATAAATTTAAGTGGAAACCATACTTTTTTTTTATAATTTTTTAAAAGATTTATTTACTTATGCATACAGAACTGGGATACAGGACAGAGATGCAGGGGCAGTGAGAGGATTCACAGAGTAGATCAGAGCAGAACAGGCAGACTGACAAAGGACACTGCTGAGGGGAACAGTAGGCAAGACAGGAGAGGTCTGCTGCACAAGTGGGTTACCTCTTGAGCTGGGGATCAAACTTTTGTTGTAGTGGCTGTGGATAGCATTACAGTGCTATGCTTTAACCCACTGTGCCACAAGGGAGAGCCTGGAAACCATATATTTTTTTAAAGTTGGCATAGAAGCAGAAACTGGGGAATAGAATAGAATCCAGAAGTTTCCAAACTTGTTTTTTTATTTTTTGTTTTTTTAGACTTAACTTTGCAACAATTTATGTATCTATGTAACAGTGAAACAAACTTATTTATGAATACCTGAAATTGAAAAAAAACTAGTGCAAACATAAACTTTGCATATCTTTAATGAGTTGTTACTGTAGTTCCACAGAAAAGAAATTTTCAATTGATCTAATAAATCACAATTTAATTCCACAGTGTACTATCTTAAGATAATATGTTCTATTTAGTATCCTGTATTTATCTTGAGGCTATGGTTTATATTATGACTTAAAGTAAATGTGTAATTCTATGGTATCAGTAAAATATGTGATTTTTCAGAGACCAAGATGGACAGACATGTAAAAATCAACAAACTTAAGCAAAAACCTCAGTCTTCTATTTGAATTGCTAGTATCACTGAAAGCACAAAATTCTTTCTTTAAAAAACATAGTCCCTGTCTTTTTCCACTGAAAATGCCTGGAATTGGGTCTGTTTTAATTTGAAAAAAAGGCTTCATGGTATGGGGTAGGTTTCACTAAATTGGGTGTTGCTTAATTTACCCAGAGGATCACCTTGATGTGGAGAACTTAAGTCAACACAGTTCCTGTGTTGGGAAGTTTTTACTTAAAGAATGCATTACCCAAAGAATGCAAATTATTTTATGAGTGTTGAAAGAAAGCCCTGGAGGCTTTTAAGACACTAATTTGAAGTCATTTTTTCCTTTATATAGTCATTTGTCCTATTAATGACCTGCTACAACACTCTTTTGTATATACCACAAGTTTTGATATGTTACAGCTTTATTTTTATTCATCTCCAAATATTTTCTAATTCCTTTTGTCATTTTTCCTTTGACACATGAATTATTAGGGACTATCTTGTTTATTTGCTGCCTTATGTGAATTTTCCGCATTTATTTTTGTTAATGATGTATAATTTTATTTCATTTGGTCAGACAACATACTTTATATGATTATAAACATACAAAAGTTTATTGAAGTTTGTTCTATGACCAAATTATGGCCTACCATGGAAAATTTTCATGTGTGTGTGAGAAGAATGTGTTTTTTTGGTTATGTGGGTTTTTTAGGCATAGTTTTCATATCCATTATTGAAAGAAGGTATAGTTTTCATATCCATTATTGAAAGAAGGGTATGCAAGTCTCCAAGTACTATTACTGAATTGTCTACTTTTGTCCTCAGTTCTGGCAATTATTTATTTTGGGACTCTATCTTTAGGAGCATATATTGTTTATATTATTACATATTCCTTATGGTTTGACACTCAGCTTGGTATAATATCTTTATCACTAGTAATTTATTGTTTTAAAGTTTATTTTCCTTAATACTAATATTTATGTTGTATCAGAAAAAGACAATGGAAAATTTGATTACAGTGGTAGTTAGTCCTGAAAATGAAAGCAGAGAACAAAGCTTTGAACACAGATGAACGAAATGTGGAAGTCTAGAACAAACTGAATATTAACTCACTCTGTTCCAATGCAACCAGAATAATTTTTCATTATTCCATAAGTGGGTGATTTGGGGGAAATAATGAAAATGTAGGGCCACAATTAAAAATTACGAGTATCAAGGTAGTAACAACATAGCACTTACTAAAACATGGTACTCTTCTGAAGGTTTCTGTAGGACTTATATATTTCCTTCTCCCCTTTGTTCTTTGGATTTATTTAGTAAGTTTGAGGAAACACTGTGTTTTCATGACAAAGACAGAGAGCTACTGATGGGAAGATGAAATGTAGAAGGAAGGGATAGGATGAAGATATGATGGAGAATTTTTTGGGAGATCATTTTGAAGAGAGAACATTAGGGAAAAGGTCAATGCTGGGTAAAAACTGGGTAGGAATTTAAAAACAATGATAATGTATTAATGAGCAAGATTCCAGAAGTTTCTTCTTGCCCTTTGATACTTTGCCACAAAAGAACCAGAAAATAGTTAAAAGGAAAATCTGATAGTTTCATTACTTTTAGGAAAATGATACTATTTAACTTCAACCTCAAAAAACCCGCTTCAGGTAAGTGCCTGAAGCTTTAGCTCCCTGAGCTTCTTTGACTTTCTTTTCCCTCTGAGATACAATCTTCCCCACGTCCTTTAAGTATTTACTAATTAAATTCAGAACTCCCAAGTCTAGATGAGCTAGTCATAATTCTCAGAGCTTCCTTAATTTGACCTTAGAAGCAGGTATCACAGTGCATGTGCACACCCATTTCATATAGTCACACACATGGGA
This sequence comes from Condylura cristata, assembly GCF_000260355.1. NCBI lineage: Eukaryota > Metazoa > Chordata > Mammalia > Eulipotyphla > Talpidae > Condylura > Condylura cristata. Next base: position 20,329,195 of record NW_004567117.1, on the reverse strand, counting down.
TCAATACATTGGCTTCTTTTCCTCAGTTGTATTGTTCAGTGGTACTCAGAGGCTGCATAGGCAATCTGCTCTAGAGCCCAGGTATGTGGTCATAATGCGGTTAGAAAGCAGATTTTGTGAATCTGAAGTTTGAATGTAGGTACAAGTGTACCTATGGTCAAGTCTACCCTATAAGTTTCTCCTCACTGTCATAAAATTACAGAATCTAAAGGAACTTGAGAAAAATACTTACCTGGCAGGGAAACAACACACTCACAAAGGTGGTTTTATCATGGCAAGACTCCCCTATTGCACTCCGGGCGTGCTGACTCCTGGGATTTCCCCAAACATGGGAAACTCAACTGCATAATGTGTAGTAGTGTAGGACTACATCCATGCATGCTCCTGTAAAAGTAAATCAATAAAAAAATGGAACTTGAGAAATTATCAAATATTTATTTTTTTAAGACAATAAAAAAAAGAGGCTTGGAAATTTAGACAATAAAAAAAAGAGGCTTGGAAATTTAGGTGAGTTGCTTAAGGTCACATAGGTGATTTTTTGAAATTTAAGTATTACATTCTTTGGCTTTCATGTGATGTGCTATAGATCTCTTAAAGATTGAGCGGCATCAGTTCAAATACTTCAGCCTATATACAGTTTAGTAGAAACAGAAGTAGCTAAAGAACCAGTGTGGTAACATATTTTTAGAAATATGATTTTCTTTGAACACTGGTTTTGAGGTAATTCTGAAAATTTTTAAAGGCAAAAATATTAATAAATAGTAAACTCTTTGGCATAAAGAGTTTATATTTACAAAAGGATTCTAACAATATAATGGTTGTTAATTACCATTTGTGAAGGATCTCTCTAAATAACTTCTATAACTCCCAAACACAACTATTTATAACATTGGTGTTAGCTCTTGCTGCTTTGATTTGCTTTGGCTGTTTTTATCTTTGAAAGACAACCAGATTGATTAATTCCACAGTTTCCTTTACATGAAGACTTGATAAGTTCGGGGAATTCCAAATATTCTGACTTCTGAAAGTATTTTTAGCATATTAATTCATCTTTAAGATATCAGAATAGTCATTCCCTGTAACAAATTTGAGTTAGAGAGAAAGAAACTACATATATCTACATAAATCTTGAGAGCTATAAAGAACATAGCAGAAGATTAGCATTATGTGAGATGCCAGCATATCTGCTGGTTGACAACTGGTTAATCTAAATTTGTGAATTCTTAATGGTAAGATTTGTTGAGATCTTCTGAAAAAATAGGAAAGGGAGCAGCATCTTTCAAGAGACCAAATTAATTGGCTATACATCTGACTCAATTTATAAAGCAGATAAGGCATTCAGAATCCTAATCACTAGTGAGAAAAAAAGGAAGTATGATACTGGTTGGCAATTTAAATAGGAAGGCAAAGGCTAAAGGGGATATGTTTCCTGAAACTTTTGAATTAATACTATAATAAAAACACAAATCTTGCTTCAGCTAGATTGTACTATGTTCAAGAGGAATGACAATGACAACCTTAACAATATTTGATTCGGCAGACATGGTGGGATTCTCATGCAACAGGCACTGTCTAAATCTATTAGAACTGCAGTAACAAAAGTGACTAGATGAGTTAAACAACACACTTTTATTTCTCAGATTTCTGGGGCTAGGAAGTCCAAATCAAATACAGTTTTAGTGTCTGCTTGGAATCTCCTTCCTGGTTCATGGAAGGGTGTCTTTTCACTCCATGCTTATACATGGAGGAAGGAACAAGGGAGCTCTCTGTCATTGGTGTATTATTTGTCAGTATCAAGCCCTTTCATGAGGGACCCACTCTTATAACAAAGGGTCACCTCCAAAGAGCACCACACTAGGGATTATACTTCAATATCTAGATGGGGGTTGCAAACATTTTGTCTCTATCAGGTCAGGTGCTAAGTACTTAAGGAAAGTTGAATAAGACCAAATCACTGACCTTAAGAAATATACAGATCAAAAATAAAACATTATTCCTTTCCTTGTCTAAATATCAAAATAATTGAAAACAGAATAAATACCACTTCATATGTGAAACCCTGCTCTACCTTGGCCATGCTTTCCCACTCTGGGAAATTAACCACTCCGCTTCATATGTCTCTACCCCAGCACTGTCTCATTAAATTGTGACATGTTTAATTTTTTTTCCCCTAAGTAGATGTGTACTCCTTGAAAGCAGAAATTCTGCTTTGTCCACTACTTCATCCCTTGTATAAGCAGAGACATATATTAATATATGCCACAAACTCCAAATGGCATAGTGAATTATGTATATTAGATGCCAGGAGGAAAGATTTATCACAGAAAAAAACAAATGAATCAGAGGAAGAAAGATTAAACTGAATTTGGGGACTTCCGAGTGGAAAAGGCTAATGAGTATATTGCTGTTATAAGGTTTTTTCTTGTCACCTGCTTTAGGCTGAATAGTGTAGCAATAGGAAAAGCAAGTCTGTGTTGGAGATTTCATAGCAAGAAAAGGGTACTTTCCAATCCTTCATTAGCCAATCTTCCTTTGTTGAGAGCTGGCAAGAGCCTGTACCCAACAATCCAAATTTTCAAATTGAAATGTTACCAAAATGACAGCAGTTACTATTTGTATAAAGAATTTATTCAAATTATACAACTGAAATGAGAAGCAAGCAAGCAGTCAATACTCCCGTTATTATCACATCCAATTACATAGGACTTTGGAATGCTTTCTTTCTATCGGGAAGTTCACATTGAGCTGTCTAAAGAGGGCAATTGTGGTTCACTGCAGTTATCCACTGGCTCTAGTAAGTCTAAATTATATGCATAATACATAAATTAACTACTGATGTTTCCTCTCCACAAATGTTGTTGGGCAGACTTTTCAATTCATTTTTCAACTCTGATATGAAATGGGCTGATAGACAGACCAAAATCTCACAAGCCCAAATTGTAGTAATAATGATCATAATAACTAATATTTGTATGGCAATTTCTAGTATGCTTAACTCTTTACATCCATTATGTGGTTTGGTACTCATTTATATTCAGAATTGTTGGCTGTAAAGATGCTTTGAATCAAGGCCTGTAATTATGAGTTTAAGGAAGCTTTACCATAACTCATCACCATGCTAATTTTGTGTGAAAAATGTGCTATCCCAAGGCATCAACATTCTGAAACATCACCTCTCTTCTGAAATTTTCAAAGGACTGCTTTTCATCTACTTTTTTTTTTTTTTTTTTTTTACTTCATATCTGCCAGTAAGTCTTTAATCCACTAGGACAGGCTTCTCTCTACCATTTTTGCTGAAAAGGCCCTGGTTAAATTTATCAGTGACTCTTACTGCCAAACTGAAGATTTTTTTTTTCTTGTTATCTTACCAGACTTTTGGGTCATTCTTGAACCTGTTGATGATTAAGACCTGGAAATATTCACCCTCGTGGCTTCCATGATAGTACACTCTCATGTCACCTTATGCTCCTCAGATAACCCCCTACCTTTTTCTCTCTGCTCATACCTTTCCATGCCAGGATTGTTTTTTCTAGCTCCCTGCACTTACCCTCTTAACCTTCCTGTCACTGCTCAAGGGAAGGCACACTTAGTCTCAAACTGTAGAATGTGTCAAGTTGCAGTGCTTAGAACGTTTTGACCTGAACTTCAGATTGTATATTACGATTGTCTACCAGATAGCTTGGTCTAGACATCCCAGGAAACCTTATTTATACTATTTTAAAATTCAATTCTTTTTCCCCACACTACTGCCTATCCCCCACCTGACTCTTAAGAACAATTGTGCTCTCTACAGTACCTTTTCTAGTTGCCTCATCCTGGCATTTCCTGGCTACTAGGTTTTGTTCCAGTATGTTCCCATGATACACTAGGTATATCATCTATTCAACTCATTATGTGTTCATTTATATACTAGATTTACAGTTGAATAACAGAGACAGCGATTTCTTTTTGACTATCATATTATCAGTGTCCATGGGTAATTGCCTTATATCAGTGCCCAAGGAATATTAAATAGATAAATCACTCAGTGAAAATACTTCCAGTAAAATATGTTCTCTTTGGAGAGCCTAGCAAAATGCATTTGAGCATGGGAAAATCATCTGAAGTTGAAGATAATTTTTAAAAGTTTGTTTTCTTTTTCTCTTTAAATATCCTAAAGAACACAATAATAGGTGTTTCATATCAAATCATATTTCAGACAGTTTTAAACTATGTAAATTGTGTTTTCAAATGTATTCAATTTAAATCCCCTAAGAGAGGAACAAAACATTTACCATAGGAAATGGAAAGTACAGTTTTTACCTTCACCTTATAATTCTTCTGGCTCCCTAGTCACATACCAAGAAGTGCAAAGAGATAGGGAGGAGACCATTGCTTCTGGAGACCTGCTGGGTTTTTCTGATGTCTAAAGAATACATAAGGTCTGTGTATAAAATTGCAGAGATAATTTAAAAAGGAGAACCAAAAAATTATTTGTAGAAATGAATTTCCTCTGGTTGATTCACATGCCTTTTACACAATGATGATAACATAGTATGTGAAGAAAGGTAACTGTGTGATTAGTATATTTGAGATCATGCATTTACTGTATATCTCAATAGAATTCCAGTAAACGTGAGTAGTCAAAGTGCATTCAGCAGCACATAGTCAAAGTTTATTTGTATCTAGGGTTTTTTCTGCCATTGTGTACAATTTGTGGCTGTTAACTCTTGGTAAGCCCATTTTTCCTATTGTGAATATTCCTCTGATGAATTGACAATAAGGATATTTTCCTTCTTTAGTACTTGTCTGTATACTTATTTGGATTTTACTGTCTTTTAAATACAGGTTTATTGACACATGAGCTATCTAATATAATAAGCACTAGTCACATGTAGCTATTGACATTAAAATTAAAATTTATAATTCACTTCTTCTGTCATGCCAGAGACACTTTTCAAGTAGTTAATTGCCATAGTGATGAGAGGCTTTTGTATTGAATAAGCATCAAAGAGTATTCATCACCATAGACCTGTCTGCTGGACAGCAGTGTTTTAGACTCGCTTATTCATACCTTCCACCAACATAGTGGACTTTGGATGGTTTTATTGTTAAGAGCCATTTTTTTTTGTTTTCATTCCATCAGGCTCCTTGCATCGAATTATATATCTTTCACTTCTAAATAAATGAGATCAATGAATTACCTTACAAAAACTTAAATGATTATTTTCAAATAGTATTTTCTTATAACTCATTCTGCTCATTTAGCTTTTATAAAATTTTAAATTATTTTTCTTTTGAGACAAGTTAATGTGCTGTGACCCTATGTTAAAAACATCTCTGGCACAGGTTAGGATTACTTTAGTAGAAGCCCAACAATTTGTTAAAAGAATTTCATTGTGACAATTTAAAACTGTAGAATATATAGACAAAGCCCCAACTCAGGATATTTTAAATGTGAACACAATTTTGTCACTGAGTTTATTCTATTTTTTCCAGCTTTTCACATATACTCTATAACCTGGAGCTTAACTGAGACTGTATTACTTATACAAATATACATTAAGATACAAAAAGGTTCCAAGAGTTAATGCTTATTTGTAATTTTTAAATTTCTAAAATTTAATGATTAAAAATGCTTATCATTTGTAGGAACATTGAAGGTAATCTAAATTGTCTGCAACATAAAATGAACCATCCTTCAGTTTATCTGAGTTCTCAAACCTTTCACCAGGCTTCATAGGTCAGGAAGCCTCAGAGGAAAAGGTCTGAAAAGAGGTGAGTGGCCTGTATTTTCCCTGAACTGCCCAGCACATGTAATCGGTTTTACAGTTTAGTATTGATCAGGCTTTTCTTGACAGCAGCTCCCAACAGCCTGTTCTGTACTGTGCAGTAAAATGGATCTTTACATACTCTGCAGATCCTCTTGAGAATTCTGTATTGTGCCTACTCACTGACCAGAAAGAATGAAAAAGGACTCCACTGGTGTTCTAGAACCTTTCTTCTTGAATCTGCTAGTATACAGTCAAAGGGCTTTCCAGGTTGCATGAACTCATTATAGTTGGCTTGAGTTGTTTTCCTAAGATGACCTCCTTTGAACTTGACATATCCTCTGAGAAACTATCTGACTAGCCAGCTATGTTTTATTGGTTTCACGAGTCCTCTACTACTCAGCAAGGATCTCTCTCGGGAAGTTCAGAATGTTACACTTTTCTAGGAAATAGGAAATGTTACTGTGGAAATTGAATTAGCCATTTTCTAGATTTCTTTTTCTTGAGTTCAGATACTGATACACCTTCCTGAAATAAACCCCAGGCTGTCCTTCTCGCCTCCTGCATCATCAATCTGACTCACCCCAAGAGAGTAGGAAGGTCAAGAATTGCTTTATTGTTCTCTTTCATTAAAAAAATTTCAAAACCTACGTATGATTACAATGCTAATATTTCCATTTGTGACTTCAGGGGATATGGACATTTGAAAAGGCATTTGGTTCTTTTCATGAAAGCCCTCCCTACATCCATGTACAATTGCTTGAATGAATTAGGAAGCACATGCATTTGTATGTGAATTCACAGTGCGTAAACTGAGGCTCCTGCATTGCTCTTTGGTTTGCTCACCTAAAATCAGAATTAACAAGTTACTACAAAATTAAGTGTGGAGTGACTTACATTTTTGCCAAAATCTCAGTGGTCACAGGGAGAAACATATTACTTCAGGTCATTTAACCTACTAGGGATTAGTTTTCTTGAGTACTCCAAATATATCTAAAAATAACTTAAAACTACCTTAAATTTAGGAATTTTTTTTCTGATTTCAATTTCTGTCAATATAAATCACTCTATTGTTCTTTGAGGCAATATTGCAGGGATAATCCTCTTTTCTTAACACTTCTTGAAAACATCTTCATGAACAGTTTGTCTATAATTGTGAAGGTCATACTATTATATATTTTCATGTAACCTTTCAAAGCAGACATGTGTGTGTTTATAATATACTTAGCACTTTTATGTCTTCATCTCCCATGAGCTATTCTTCTCCCACCAATCTGTCTGACTATGATCTGCTCATGATTTCTTTTATTATAAAATATTTTCTATTCAATTTAAAAACAAAGATGAGAAATCAGGAGTATTGCTTCAACCTCCATGAAATGCCTTAGTTCTGTCCCCTTTCCCATAACAGGAAAAAAATAATATTCTCAATTCATAACACTTTAAATATCTTTATTTTTGATAGAGAATATAAATATTTTTGTTTAAAACCATTGGTGTAAGGCAGGCACAGGCACCCCATCTCCAAACAATTTTTCAAGTCTATATTATTATGGTCAGTGTGCACTGACTAAAAGTATAATAAGGATAATCAGTAGAAACTTTGTATTTCACATGAGGTCATTGTTTCCTTCACATATTGGACAACTGTAAATTGAATGTGAAAATTCTTTTTAAAATTTATTTTTACTGAGATACAATTTCCATAGAATTGTATGTTTAAAGGTATACAGTAAGTTGAATTGATGCATTTATATACTTTTGAATACAATATTAGCATATACCTCTATCACATCTCATAATTGTCATTTATAATTTTTTGATGGAAAGATCTAGTTTGTTAGTAATTTTGGCACTTATCATACTGTGGTCTATAATCATGATATTGGGCTTCAGATCTCTAGGACTTACTCATCTACTCTCTGTAAGTTTGTATTTTAAACAGAATAACCCTCATTCTACCGCTCCCCAGGCCCTATTTTGCGCCACTGTATGTTTTTATGAATGTGGCTCGTTCCAATTCTGCTTAAAAGTTGTGTATATAGTATTTGTTTTTCTCATTCTTGTATCTTACCTGAACATAAGACCTTAAAGGTCCATTCTTGGTCCACAGTATTCCTCTGTGCATTTCAGTTTGTGTGACTGTATGCACAAACATAAAATATAAACATATATATACATACACAAAGTAATTGGGATATATATATAGATATATAGATATCCACTCATCCAATGACACACACTTAGGTTGTTTCTGTTTCGGTTATTGGAAATAATGCTGCAGTAAATATGGGAATGCATACATCTCTCTCAGTTCTTGTTTTCCTTGCCTTTAGATAAATATGCAAAAGTGGAATTGCTACATTATCTGGTATTTTCTAATTTTTTAAGAAAACTTCATAATGGTTTCCCTAATAGCTGTACCAGTTTACATTCCCAACAGAATATCCAGAAGTGTACATGCTTGCTAACACGCTTTTCTCTTTCATTTTTGATAAGACATTCTACATAGATGACTATATAGATAATAGCCTTATATAGTAAATTTATAAACCTGACTGAATATTAGCCTTTACAAAGAGTTCTATAATTTTATATGTTTTCATGTTTCTGATTAGCCTCATTTCAGCTTCAAGACTTGATGTCAGCATTTCTATTATGGTAGGTGTTAATAGTAATTGATTTCCTCCACTTTTTGTTTACTGATAGTCTTTGCTTTCTTAACGGATAAAATATGAGAGTGTTCTGAGTTGACAATTTTAGCAGAATTGTTCTTATCTAAATTTTTTTTATTTCAATACTTTGTATGTTATTCTACACCCTCCTGCCCTATAGAATTTCTGCTAAGACATCTTTTGATGAACCCCTGTAGGTTCCTTGTAGTTTAAAACCTACTTTTTGATGTATATATTGAGATAATGTGATGTGAAATAGTGGATGCCCAAGTCTCTTTCCAGATTTTAAAAGTTCTCAGCTCCTCAAATTTTCTGGCCCCTTTTCCCTCCATTCTCCTTCTGGAATTCTAGTTAACTTCAATATCTAATCTTTTTATAGGATTCCATAGGTCATGTAGCTGTCTTCACTCTTACATTTTTTTCCTTTCATCTGGTTATATTTCAGGATTATTCTAATACATGTATTTTGGCTTCCATTTGCTCTACTCAGCATGTTTCAAATCTCAGAGTTATATTTCTCTCTTAGTTAAATTTAATTTTGTTTGAATCTTTTTTGAGTTTTCTTGTAATTTATTGAGTGTCTTCAAGACATCTCTTGAGTTCTTTGCCAAAAAATACACCACATTTTGTGATAAGAACTTGATTATTGCATAACTTATTTTTAGATGACATGTTTTCATAATTTTTCATTTCTCTCCTATTGGAAGTAACAGACACTGACTTAAATATTTACTAGGTGGGGAACCCAACTTCTTGATGTTTTCCCTAACATCTGTACTCTCTAGGCAGTAGTGATCTAGCTCAAAGTGTCTTCTTAGTCCATAGATCCGATGTGTTCTTCAAATAGCACTAAATGGAGAATACTTGCTTTTACTGCTACAGACACACAGGAGCCATCTGCAGAATTGGGGGGGGGGAGGTATGGATTTAGAACTTGACCATGAAGCCAGTAGTAAGACCTCAGGTGAGGGAAAACCAGAGAAGTTTTAAAACCCTGAGTGTGATAAGAATGAATCATGTCTCTTTAATACCCTCTGTTATGCTATCTGTACTGTGTGTTTATGAAGAGAAACAAGTTATTCTAACAGCTATCTGTACTGCTAGGGTTATTTCAACACCACTTTCCTTTTCCTATGTCATTAAGTCCTGTGCAGTATTGTCTTGGGCGTGGAGATATTTTGGTTCAGATGATGAGGTTCAGTGTGTGGCATTTCTTTGTTCCCTCTGAGAAAGAATTTATCAGACCATGACAAGTTTATTGGGGAAAAGAAAAAAATGAGGCCCTCCCTTGTGGAACAGTGGGTTAAATTAGTTCAGCATTCTGAAGCTATTGGCAGCCACTGCAGCATAAGTTCTATCCCCAGCCAGGTGGCAACCCACATGGCATAGCAGACCGCTCCTGTCCCACCAGCCACACCCCTCAGTAGTGTATTTTAGTCAGTCCTCTTGTTCTGCTCCCCACTATGTTTCTGGTGAATCCTCTAAACACCCCTCCCTCTTCTGCCCCAGTTCTTGTATGCAGAAGTAAATAAATCTTTAAAGAGAAAAATGAAAGAGATGAGTAGATGCAAATGGCCAGTCTTCAGAGACAAGAACTACATTTTGCCAGAGAAAAGGGTGTTCATTTAATACTCTCTGATGGAAGTGTTGTGGAAATTACCAGCTTGAATTTAGGTGAGATTGGTCTTCTATGACTGATATTTCCTCTCTGCTATTGCTGCCACGTAAGGCACTGAGCCATTAGGACAGATAATGATGTTGCAGTCTGTTTTCCTATTGTAATAAAGATGTGTTCATAGCTCTGCATATGGACATTATAACTTGCTTGTATTTGAGGCCTAGTGCATGGGTCCTGGCTAGTACATGTGGTCTGTTTATAGTCTGCCTGGTCTATTTCACCTATCACATATGTTCTATTTTGGTTATCATAGAGCTCTATTTTACTGTTATCACATATGCATCACATGGTCTATTTTGATTCTCACAAATGTTACAGTGTGGTTATTGCTAATGTACTGCACAAGTTATATATATTGCATGCATATAACTACATATTGACATTATGTATTGAATTCTTTTTGAACAGGAACTGCCCTCAAGCTTTATAAAACTTGAATGGGTTTGAAAATTAACCTCTGCTACAGAACAGATAATGTTGCTGATCAACATTGTTTGAATCACTAGTGACTAGCTGCCTTACAAACTTCCAGTATTGTTGAAGTTAAATCTCTGTTCCAACACAAAATTTCCAATGGATATATCTATTGAATACACACAGTATAGGCCAGCAGTGTTCTTTGGAACTTGAATTATTAATATTCAATACAATAGATACTTAATACTATTTATTTATTACTTTTGAAAGTCTTATCATTAATAACTTCTATTACAATATGTACAGTATACCTGCAAACCTCACCACAATGAAGCAATTATATTAAATTGATACTTTAAAATTTTGGTTGTTGAGGCCTCCTTGGTGGCACAAGGAGGTAAGTCACAGCATAGTTCAATCCCCAGCCAAGGAGATGACCTACATGGTGCAGCAGACCTCTCCGGTCTCACCCACTGCTTCCCTCAGCATTGTGCTTCATTGGAAATGCCTATTCTGTTCCTACACCTCAGTTCTTACAGATATTTAAAATTTGGGTTCCCAGTGCATATAAAAATTCTGTTCAAAACTTTAATTTACTATGTGTGTAACAGCATTATATATTAGTGCAATACCTTTGTTTAAAAATATTTTTTTTGTATTTTACTATTGTATTACTGTATGAGCCTTCAGTTATTCATATTTTGTGAGGAATGCTCTTACCTTTGTTGATAGCTGCTGAGTCATGAGGGTGGTGGTTGTAAAGGACAAGTTTTCTGTTATTGATTAAGTTTGCATTATATCCACCAAAATTCTTTCAAAACTTGAGTCAGTCCTCTTAATCCTTTCACTGGAATCTATACAAAACAACTCACCCCCAAATTCCTTTGTAAGCTCCACCCATGAAGAGGTTTCTTAAGGTCACTTAAAATGGTAAATCTCTTCCAGATGAATCACTGACAACTGCAGCCCTATTAAATATATATACATATATATATACGTATATATATACATAGACATACATACAATATATGTATATATAAACATAGACACGCATACACACTTGTATATATGTACATTCATATGTATATATACATATATACACTCCTATATACATATATAACTATAAATATGTACACCTATATACATATATATATTCATATATACATATGTATGTACACATATATACATATAAATATATACATGCACATGTATAGCTATATACACTTACACATACATATATACATATGCACATACATACATGTATATATACATATTTAAACACATACCTATATATACATAGATATACATACATATATTCATATATATGCATATATGCATACACACAGATATATACACATATATGCATATATGTACATATATAAACATGTGTATATATGTACATTTATATATACGCATATCTACATCTATATATACATATATGCAAATATATACATACATATATATACACCTATGTATATACATATATATACATGCATATATACATATACACATAAACATACACATATATACAAATATATATGTGCATATACACATGCATATATGCATATATTCACATACATGTATGTTTATAAACATACATATTTAACATATACACCTATATATACATACATATATAGATATATACACATATATACATATACATATATGTATATACCAAATACATATGTATATATGCATATGCACATATATGCATATACCACATACATATGCATATATGCATATGTATATACCATATACATATGCATATATGCATATATACATATAAACAGTAGTATATGTGCATATATACACACATATGCACATA
>NW_004567117.1:20293327-20315626 GCF_000260355.1 Condylura cristata | reverse complement strand
TATAGTATGTATATATACTATGCTATATATACTATATAGTATATATACTATATAGTATATATGCTATATTATATAGTGCATATACTATATAGTATGTATACTATATTATATATAGTATATATGCTATACTATATAGTATGTACATTATATATAGTATATATACTATGCTATATTATATATAGTGCATATACTATATAGTATATATTATATATCTCAATAGGATTCAAATATCTAAATAACTCATTGATCTACAGGCTGCAGAATGGATATATTTTGACCATGTAAAAAACAAGTCACTTTCTTGTCCTCATCAGAGTTCTTAGGTGCACATGTGCACTGTCACAGAGTAGGTTTATGCATACAGGAATTGGGGTACTGGCCAGAGGTGTGGGGAGCAGTTGGCGAGACAATTGAGGTCTGCCTTGCCATGTAGGTCACCTCCCTAGTCAGGAATCCAACTCATGCTGCAGTGGCTAGCTTCATATTGTTGCTATTAAACTTACTGTGCCAACAGGGAGAGCCCTGAGTAGTTTTAATTTTTTCACATTTGTGGATTCAACAAACCCTGGATTGAATGAAAATATATATTATGTAGTTAGCTCTATGACCTGATCATCTTGTCACTATTCCCTGATGCAGTGTAACAAGGATTTGCATAGTATTTACATTTTATTACATGTTTTAAGTAATTGAGGGCTTTAAAGTGTATGGAAAGCTGAGCACAGGTTATATGCAAATACTACAACATAAGGTACTTAAAGCATCTGGATTTTCTGTATCTCTATGATTCTTATACCGATATGAAAAACTGGAGGATGGGAAAGAGCTTGGGGGAATAGGGAGCAAAAGTTACAAATTTCCAGTTATTTTGTCAATTATATTTAAGTCACAGAAAGGTAGTTTATAGGTTGTGGTCTATAACTGTTCTTTGGTGCTACTTTAAATAAACAACTGGACGTGATCAAACTTTTATTCCTCACCTGAAGTTAACATGGCACTTATTCAATTTTTTAATGAAGTAAAACCATGTCTTCATTAGAAAACTCATATCCTTTATCTTGTAGTACATGTAATAAAGTATTACAGAATTATAATAATCTCTCATTTGAAAAAGAACTGTAGCCATGGCCTCCCTTTAGCAATTTCAGTTAAAGATTTCAATCAACTAAATAAGAACCAAATAATTATAAAATATGCCTTTTAATAAAATGATAGCCAAACTGGCATTAGGTATTTACACTGTCAGCAGATAATTGAATTTTCTTTCATAAAGATTTGTACGAACTCTTGAATGTAAATACAAAAAAAAATGTGGGCTGATCCAGCAAGCACACCCCTCTTACTTCCCATATTTTTCAAATAAACTTTACCTGGTGTTAATGATTTGCTGGAAGACTTGGCAAGCAATTCCTGTATCCTGTTTTTCTTATGTCAAAATCTTGATTTTTCTTTTAAACAGTAGAACAAACGAAAGCTAACTCCTGGTAGGAAAAACCAAAGATATGAAAGACTATGGCAGAAATGTAATCTTGTGTGCTTCTCTTGCCTCTATCCTAATTAAATTCCAAATGAAACTATTTCCCTCTCATGGAACTTACCTTCCAGTTGACATAAATCTTTTCTCTTTGGGATAGATGCTGGGTCTTGACCTCTGTCTCTATCATGGCTCACAAGGACTAGAAAGTTAAAATAACACTCCTTGTTTTAGTTCATTAAATGAATACTTATACCTTAAAATTTATTGTAACTTTAGAAGAAATCTTAAAATATTTTCAAATCATACGGTTTTGGGAAATGCCTTGAGTTATGTGCTTAGTACTTCATTCAAGGATTTCAAATTTATTGGTGCAAATTTAGTAATTATAGCAATTGCTTAATGAAAGGTAGCAGTGTAAAAATAAACAGGTATATAATAAAAACCTCCTTATTCACCTTAGAATTGATACAAAGCAGCATTACAAATTATCTGAGTTAAAGTAATTGGTAATTTTAAGTCTAAGTATTCAGAAATTGTTAAATTTATTTACATGAGAAAAAATATTGACACAGATATGTGTGCAAATATAAAAATGACTTCAATAATTCCTAAAGTGGTATTCCTAATCTTATTCCCTTGTGGGTTTGTTCATACCAGTCATGTATACTTCTAAAACAAACTAAGGCCCTCCCTGGTGGCACAGTAGGTTAAAGCACAGCACTGAGAATCTAAAGCCACTTCTGCATGAGTTTGATTCCCGCCTGCCCAGTAAGTGACCACATGGCGTGGCAGACCTCTCCTGACCCTCCTGCTGCTCCCCTCAGCAGTGTACTTAGTCAATGTGCCTGCTCTGTTCCCCACTCTGTCTCTGGTGAAGCCTCTTACCGCCCCTGAGCCTCTGGCTTGCACCCCAGTTCTGTATGCACAAATAAGTAAATCTTTAAAAGAAAAAAAAAAGTTAAACTAAGACAAACTGAAACATAGCAGGTCTATAGTTTTAAAAAAAATAAAGTAGAGGTGGGGAAGGGAGTATTTACCTAAAATTAAAAAAAAAAAAACCCTAAATCTTTATTGTGTTGAGTCGTGAACACATCACTGAACTCCAGGTGCTCAATTTTTTTAAGATGAACCTAATCAAGAGTCAATGTCACAATATAGAATTTGGTTATCAGACATAGCAAAATCATTTGCAATTCCCATCAGTTCATACTACAGAGAAGCCTCTCTAACATGTGAAAAGTTGAACTAAATTTTCAAAAAGCACAAGTGCAGAGAAGGCCAGCACTGGGTGTCCAGGGTGAGAGGTTGCTGCCTGATGCTGCACAAGGAGCACCAGAGAACACCCAGCCACACGTCATGTTGCTCTTTATTTAAGAGCAGATGTATTTGATGAAAAACAGCAACTTCTCATGAACAAAAGTTGTGCGTTAATTCAACCATGGTTTATTTAATATTCAAGTTTGAGGTACTAGAACAAAAATTGTGTGTCTAATTTGGTGATTTTGTTTGCTAGGACCTACTGATCTCAGCATGAAGAGGCAACTGGCAACTAGCTCAGGATCCTCCAGCAGTTCAAGCTCCAGACCCCAGCTGAGTCCAACTGAAATCAATGCTGTGAGACAGCTTGTTGCAGGATATCGAGAATCAGCTGCATTTTTATTGCGTTCTGCAGATGAACTGGAAAATCTTATTTTACAACAGAACTGAATCAAATGGCGCCCATACTCAGTGAGAGCTAAATTTGCAGTTTCCACTAATGACATTTTGATTTTGCAGCAGAGATGCTTCTGATCTTACTGCAGTCTTTTAAGAAAAATACTTGCATAATGCCACATTGTCCTTGATCCATAAAAGTGATGTGTTAAGGTGCTTCAAAGGAACTCTGCCCTCTGAAGTACTTGAGATACTTTAATGTGTCCAGCCTCCTGCTTTTTGTTTTTGTGTGTCAGCATAAATATCTGGGGGGATAAAAAAAAAGGCTGTAAATCCCTAATTCAAGGATAAAATGGAAGAAGCTTTGTGGTATAAAAATAATTCAAGATCCAACTGAAATATTAGTGGAATTGCTACTGACTCATGGGACTGAAAGCTCCAGTAACTGGCAAAAAAAAAAAAAAAAAAAACACTTGATGCTGGAAAACCCCTTGCCTACGTTCTTTAAATCGTCACACCAGGAAACTACTTCCAACAGAAGCCTGCATTTCAGACTCATGTTGATCTCAAGCATCCCACTCAACACTGCAGCTTTCCCATAGCTGTGTTCATCATACAATTTTTTTCTGATAAAAAAAAAAAAAAATCACACCTATGTTTCTTACATCTGCTCACTCTGGATTGCCGCTGCTGTTATAAGCGTCCCTCTAACAGCAACTGGATATAGATGACTGAATGTGAAGAGGTTGCAAGTGACAATCTGAAAATTTGCACTTATGTGTAGTTTTATTTTTCATTTTTTTTTCAGAAATAGTTTCCAAAAAGACCATTACCTCTCCTAATATGATTTGTATAATTTACAGTTTTAAGGGAAAAAAAAATGATGTAAAGAACTCTCAGTGGATGCAGCTGCAACTTACAATGAACTGCCCCTTCTTATTCCCCATATTTTGCCCTTCTTTTATAGTGTTGGATACACATGGTGTTTTCTTTGTGCACTGAGATAAGCCTATTTTTTAAATATTTAGAAAGAAATACATCAGTTTATGCTTCTTGTACAATTTTTGGTTGTTTAGCTTTGGTTGGATTATATATTCTTTGTGCATTCCTGAATTTGCCTTATTTCATGTGAAATTTATGTCATTCAGTTTTTGATAATGCGTTTTAAGGCACCAGTGATATTTCTTATCTACTTGTTACATATAGTTTTTCAAGTAATGACTGTGATTGTGACCAAGTAATGTGCACTTTTTCTTGTAACTGTGGACATTGCTATGCTTTTATCTTCTAGTGTTTCTAGAATTACTGTTCCTTACAGTTACGTAAACAAAAAAAAAATGAAATTTTGTGATACTGTTGGTGAATATAATGTGAAAATCTTATTGAAATATGAGTATTTTGGAGATACATAGATGCACAAACATCTTTTACAGTGTGGACTTAGAGTTTGCTTATTTAAATGAAAATTCAAAAATTGAGGGCTGGTATAATTTTATCTGTTTCGTTTGGTTTAATAAACATATTTCTGTGTTAAAACAATGATGGTGAATCTTACAAACTCTCTAAATGCTATAGTACTTGTAGCAGTTTTTTTTTTTGTTTTCCAAACACAATGTTCTTTTGTACCTACATTTAGTATAAAATTAACAATACAAATTTACATCTTAAGAGTATCTCAAGGTTACCCAGATTCTCGACTTTCAGTCTGCAAGAGACTATTCCAAGAGGGGGTAAAGAAAACAAACAAGCAAACAATATTTAACTGATTTAAGAACTAATTTTCTTCCATTTTCATTCTTACATGAGTTACATGGCTTTTAGCTACCTTTAATGCCTTAGAGGAAACATACCTGTTTTAAGTGTCTCTGATTTATACTTTCTTATGCCTATGTGATACGTGTATTTGGAAGTTTTACATGGTAACTATCTCAAAGTCATAAGCTTGGGTTCATCATACATATAAAAAGCCAAATAGTGATAATGAAGCAAATGGAGAGCAGAGGGAATGTCTGACCGCATGATCTTATTTTTATCTTCAATTATGAACACCCATACATATCTCCCAGGGATAATTTTTCCAATGGCTTCTGTTTTTTTTGTAAAGTCACCCAAAATAATAGCAGGAGTCCTATTATTTTCCTAGCCAAGCTCAGAAGCCAAACAGAGGTACCACTTTGACTTATCCCTGAAAGCAGTCTAATCTTTTTTTCCACTCTGTCCCAGCACACTAAAGAGATCAACATCCCCTGTATAAAGCATTTTGAGGAAACTGGGTGTAAGTGCATCTTTTAATTCAAATGAGAGAATAGAAAACTATCAAACAGCTCAAATGGAAGTTTCCAACACTTCTGTCAGCTCTCCAGACATTAGCAATTTCTTGTCACATGTATATTACTTTATCACAGTTAATAAGGAAAATATGTCTTGAAGTAACCACAGAAGCTACAAATACATGTGGTTTGATTTTGGCACCCAGGAAAAAGACACTGCAGTAAAATGATAGCCCCAGTTAATGGTTAATTACAGATCGAATGGCATTTTTTTAGTATTTCACACAATAACCCTAAAAGATCAGAATAATCAATCTCCATCTTACAAAGGAGGATCAAAAAAGGAGGATCAAAAAAGGAGGAAGTCACCAAAGGACAAAGATAGAGAAAGCTTTGGTTTAAACCCAAGTACTCCTCACGTCAGAGTCATTCTTCCTGTGGCTACTGTGCTGCCTCCACGCACTAAAACATCACATTCTGCACTGTGACTTAAAAATAGGCCTTTATATTAGTAGTTTTTTTTTTTCAAGATTTATTTATTTATACAGAACTGGGGTATAAGCCAGAGGTTCAGGGACAGTGAGAGCCTTAACCAGAGACAGAGTAGGGAGCAGAACAGGCAGATTGACAAAGTACATGGCTGAGGGGAGCAGCGGGCAGGTCAGGAGAGGTCTGCCGCACCATGCGGCTCACCTCTAAGGCTGGGGATCGAACTCGTACTGAGGCGGCTGTGGCTAGCTTTCAGTGCTGCGTCCTGACCCACTGTGCCACCGAGGATGACCCATATATTAGCAGTTTCTTTATGTAGATAAGTTTATTAAACATGCACTTGATAGCAAACTAATGAATTTGATAAACTATGGTTTAATCTGATTTAAATAAGTTTAATTTCCTATAAATCTCTGCAAATATAAAAAACAATAACATAACTCACCACTCATGTGTAGCAAACACACTGAGAAAGAAGAGCAGAAATTAGCCAGGTAAGTGTCAGTAGTGAATTCTGTAAGGAAAAATAAAGGGAACTATTCAACAGAACCCTTAAAAGTTAAATTGATTTAGATAAAATCCATAAGTTCATAAGTTCTATTCCGTAATTATAAGCAATCCTTACACCACTAATGTAATTACCTCTCAAAGGTTAATCTTTATAATTTTACATGGTTCATTAGTTCATTTAAAAAATCCAAAAATTAAACAGGTAGACATTACACTATTTTTATTTTTTAAATTTGATTTTTTACATTATTCTTCATTTCACGGTTTAATTTTTTAAAGTCTGTTTGGGATGTGGAAATTCAGTAAAGGATTGAGTGCCCCTCCCTGGTGGCACAAAGGGTTAAAGCACAGCACTGCAAGCAAGTTGCAGCTGCTTCAGTGTGAGTTAGATCCCTGCCCTGGAGGTGACCCACATGGCCCAGCAGACTCTCCTGACCAGCAGACTCTCCTGACCAGCAGACTCTCCTGACCAGCAGACTCTCCTGACCAGCAGACTCTCCTGACCCGCCTGCTGCTCCCCTCAGCAGTGTACTTCCTCAATCGGCCTGTTCTGCTCCTCACTCTGTCTCTGGTGAATCCTCTAACTGCCCCTACACCTTGGCCTGTATCCCAGTTCTATATGCATAAATCAATCAATCTTTAAAAAAAGATTGAGTGGTAAAACAAGCTGACCCTTTCTATATTACTTCACCCCCTTCAAAAAAAAGGTTTTGAAAGGAGATAAAAGGTATCTATTTCTAGTTTTGAAGCTAATCATGTTCATCTTTTTTCTTACTGCAAAAGAACCTGGAAAACTGTAGAAAAGGGAAGTGATCCCGGTGTCCTTGAGAAAACCAAGAACAATTTATAGTATATATTTCAGATTTTATCTAAACAAATACAACTTTGTTTCAATTTACTAAATGTGGTACTTCCTTACCTACTTTTTAAACCTAACAATATACCTTGAATATTTTCCACATCATTTTATATTCTCACATTATTTTTAATGTTTACATAGTCTTGTATGAATGTTTCTGTATTAGTTTTCTAGTGTAGCTATAAAAATAACAACCCATTGGTAACAGTCCAGTGGGTGAGAAATCTCACTGGGCTAAAATCTACATGTTCGTAAGACCAGTTTTTTCTTTTGGAGGCTTCTGGGCAAAGTCTGTTTCCTGGCCTACTTTAATTAACTTCTAGAGACATTCTCCACTGGTGACACCTTTCTCCATCAACAAATCTCAACTCTGACCTCCTTTCAACTCCTTTTTATAATCTAGAACCATTATGAGTATATTGGGTGCACCTGGATAATACAGGCTGAAACCTCTTTCTATTAAGGTCAAGTGATTAGCAACATTAAATTCATCTCTAAACTTAATTCCTAATATGACTCATGAATAAAGGTATTGCCATATGAATTTTAGAATATAGGTATCTTGGAGGCATTGTGCTGTCTGCTATAGTACCTTAATTAAAAAACAAACAAACAAACAAACAAACGGCCCTCCCTGGTGGCGCAGCGGGTTAAAGCACAGCACTGAGAATCTAAAGCCACTTCCGCAAGAGTTCGATTCCCGCCTGCCCCGGAGGTGACCACATGGCGTGGCAGACCTCTCCTGACCCACCCGCTGCTCCCCTCAGCAGTGAACTTCGTCGATCTGCCTGTTTTGTTCCCCACTCTGTCTCTGGTGAAGCCTCTCGCTGCCCCTGAGCCTCTGGCCTGTACCCCAGTTCTAACTTTCTAGCTGCATTAGTCTGTTCACCTTTATTAAAGATGCTAAAAGTTTGCAGTAAAATAATTTTGTATGGAATTCTCAGGTACTGCACCCACACTTTCTTACAGATCATATGGACTTTTGAAAAGAATTTTAATGGAATTTTTTGAGAATGTCTCGCTTTCAAATAAAATTAAATATGGTAATAGTACAGCTAAATCTTTCAAGAGAAAAGATTGCTCTGAACATGCTCTCCAGTTTGATTTTTTAGAAAATTTTGCCCAAAAACTTCCTTGAGGTATGTATGTGAGGTGATTGAATCATCAGTTCAAACGAAACACAAGGATCCAAAGCATAATTCTCTAAGCTATCTAGCCACATGGGGGTTATTTAGTGATAACTTACTGTAGCATTTTTGAAAAATTAAAAGTATTATATTGTTTGTTGTCTTTAATGGTACGATTTATCACTAACAAGTTTATTGAATTTAGGATTGTTAATTGAGTTTAAAAATGGAAATTTTGCCTTTTATTAGAACTATTTACAAGAATTTTTTCCTATTTTTTATTTGATTTTCTATATCTAGCTATGGGATGAAAAGAGGATAAAAACTAAAAATTGTTGAGGATGATCTTTAATGCTATGGAAGACTAAAAATGACAGCAAATGTTATTACTAGGAATGTGGAATTAGCACTATTTTTTTCCCCTTCAAAGTTGACTTCTCATACTCTCTACGTATTAGAGAATGCATTAAGTTTGGCTACCGAAGAGAAATGTCTTCTACTTATTTAAGCCACTCCATTGCTGTGATTTGGTCTTAGTTCCTTTACTAGTAGAGTCAGAGGTCTGCCATGCATAAATCCATGTAGAAGTAAGCTTCTAGCTGCTTTAAATTTTATTTAAACCAATGTGTATTCTTCTCCTTGCTGTGTATTGAACATTATGCTCTGATACAGAAAACTACTCCTGCTTCAAGAATACACAACTTCTGGAGGAGACGGGCAAAGGTGCAGTTGATTGTAAAGGGATGAAGAGTAAGTAACACCTGTGATAATTAGCAACAGGACAGACAGGTCAGAGGAGGCCACAGACCCTGTCTGGGGTGTAGAGAGGTTGGTCACAAAGACTGGAGCTATGGGGTGTACCTGATAAAATTATTTATTTTAGGAGGGTGGAAAGAAAAAAAAATGTGTCAGTGAAAGGCATCTCAATTACATGGGGAAAACAAGAGGAAGCTAGAGGCATGGTAAACAGTATGATGCTCAAGTTCCTCAGGCAATTTCGTATTGTTGGAATGAAAGGAGTTTCCTGGAGACAGAGCCAGATTTCACAGAGTGATCTGCCAGCCACAGGAAGGTACTTAAATTGTATGCTACAGAAGAGCACATTAGTAGGGTGGTAAGTGGATGCCAGCTTCTTGGCTATTTGCAGGAACAGTTAGGGAAAAATGAAATAATACTAGAAAACAGGACCTTTCCCCATCCCCAAAAATGAACTCCTCAAGTGAAAAGCAAGAGCTATTACATACACAGTTTGCTAATAAGGAAGGAATGGGCTTTGTTCTATAACCACTGAAAAGCAGGAGCCATGAAAATTTGGTTAGCTATTGTGAATCAATGTGTTGTGTTCCTCAGCAAATAGACCTAAGGAAAGACAGATGAGTGGATATGGAAAGAAATCTAATAACTGTCTCATTTGTAAGATCAGATAAAGAGGGGTAGATGGACCACCTGGGTAGAATATTCAAGAGAGCAAGTCCCTTTAAGCCCTCAAGAGGGTGTCTCCAAACATAGAGAGATGGAAAGGAACAGCTGTTTTGTGTGGTTTCTGTGGGAAAAGAATGAAGAATTAAGAAAGGAAGAGGCTGATACCTCAGGCACATTTTCTACAAAAGTAAACAAGGATTTCAGCCTGCACTACCTCTTCCTGTTCTGGTATCTTTTTCTTCTCCTCCATCTCATTACCCCTAACTACCACCATGTGCAAGATCTACATGTAAGAGAAATTTGCTTTCTTTTCTCCTCTGAGAGGAAAACAGGCAAAGCTACAGTAAAAAGGGCAAGTTGGGTCTCAGTGCCTCTACACAATGAAATATTATTCAGAAAAAAAAAAATTAATGCTATTTGCAGCAACATGGATGGATTTAGAAGGGGTTATACTCAATGAAATAAGTCAGAAAGAAACATACCGGATGGTTTCACTTATAGGAAGAATATAGGAAAACCAAATAAGGGGTCAAGGAAAAAAGTAGTAACAATTTTTTAAAAATACAACATAACAAAAATAATTGGACTACTCTACACCTGACATTCATTCAGGAAAGGAATGGAGAGGGCACAAAAGAAGTGCAGGGAGAGCACAAGGGACTAAGGTGATGGTGCATATGTGAACTGGGGGTGAAAATTTTGAGGGGACTAAACCTGATGTAAAATATATACAAGTAGGGCCCTCCCTGGTGGCACAGCGGGTTAAAGCACAGCACTAAAGCTAAAGCCACTTCCACATGAGCTCGATTCCCGCCTGCCCCAGAGGTGACCTACATGGCTTGGCAGACCTCTCCTGTCCCACCCACTGCTCCCCTCAGCAGTGTACTTTGTCAGTCGGCCTGTTCTGCTCCCCACTCTGTCTCTGGTGAATCCTCTCACTGCCCCTGAACCTCTGGCCTGTACCCCAGTTCTGTATGCATAAATAAGCAAATCTTAGAGAAAAAAAAACTCTTTAGATTAAAAAGTAGAAATAGAGATGGGAATGACTGCTATTTTGTGTTGCTTTTTCACTGTGGAAAAAGGCTGAAGATTTAAGAAGAGAAGAGGGTAATAGCTCAGACATGTTACTTTCTACAAAAGTAAGTGGATTCTGGCCTTCACCACCTCTTCAGGGGAGTGTGTTACTCCTCTAAAGACAGGAAGATTAAAGATGTCAAAGTCTTTCCAATGGACCTGGTGGCATTGGTGAGGGACTTGCCTGACACAGAAATTGCAACCTCTTTTCATGACATTTGAGTTTTGTTTGTTACTGGTGAAATAAAAATTCCTCATAAGTTGTACATTTCCTTTGGCAGGTGTGATGTGAACTTCGGTGTACATGTGCACTACACACCCCATACAGAGCAGCAGGCGTTCCACCATGTGCCTGTTCCTCTCCTGAATCAATTCTCCTTTTCATTAGTATGCAGCTCAGCAATTGCTAGTGATGATGCTAAAGGTTAAACTCAGATTTCCACAGATCTTAAAATTAAATAGAAAGTCATACATCTGATTGGTGTCTTTCGCGTTTCATTTCCACAGGATTTATTTCTTACAGAACCCACCCCCCCAACACATCTAGAACCTAACTGACATGTCTTTCTTCACACAAAGAGTTCGGTTCATTTTTTCAATTTACATATGTGGTGGCCAAGTTGAGTTTGCTGTTGCAGAACCCTCAAGGCAAGGACTGTCAACAGGAAACCCCCTCCCTGGTCTTGGGTCTTGGGGAATTGCTGCAATCTTTCAGCCTATATTGGGCCATTTTCTTCACCATAGGTCCAGACTGGTTGAGACTGCAGGCTAGAAGATATGGCAGTGCAAAGGTCTTTGTTAATTTGAAATTGGTGCACATAGGTAAGGTCACCACACACAATTGTTAGTCCTTATGTTCTGCAATACTTTCTCTTCATCAAACACTGTTGTTAGTGTTATGACAGAAAGGCCAGCTCTGCTGATACTTGAAATGGACCCTAAGTCTACAGACAGTTATGGATGCTCAGAAGTAATGCCCAGCTTAACTTGGCAAATCAGTACTGCGCAATCTTTTAGCTAGTCCTCACTACCTCACCACCTCCCTCAAGTCCCTTTCAATACCTCACTGAATTTTAAAAAGAATTTGAGAACCTGCCATTATTTGTCGTGGATTATGTAAATTCTACCACATAAAATTTATATTTCAAATAGGATTTTTAGTGACTATTTTTAGAGTTCAATAGTTTAGGAAAATAATGTCACATATATATTGATTTACTAGACCCAGATCCCAGAACATAGGTTTTATAATCACTTCTTGAAACTGAAGGTGAGTTTTAAAACTTTTCCTAATTGTTCTGTCCAAGACAAGAAACCAGAACTTCTAATTCTGAATTCTGTGTTTTTCTCCACCTCTGGCCCATTATACCTCACACATTCCAAAGAGTTGTTTGCGTGCAACAAACATTATCTGTTTTCCTACTCATCCTTTGACACATTTATAACCTTAGAAATATTTAAGTAGACTATCTTTTGATTTTTCTTTTTTGCCTGTAGGTTATTTTTTTTTCTTTTCCTAATAAAAATTCATTAGGAAAGTCATTGAACTAGAATGTATGAAATGTCTCTACCCTGCAGAACCCATGCTGCTTTGCAGTCAGAGGTGGGAGATTTAGACAGAAAGGAAGTAACTGCTTATGAAGGGTCTACAAATCACCAGTGTGGCTTCTGGCACCAGGCCCTGCACTGAGAGCTACTGGCCTATGTCCGTTTGTCCATGTGTAAAATGAGAATAAGCTTTTCCACAAATATAAACACAGCAGTAAATATGAAAAAAGAACAGGCCTGGAGGTGCACACTAAATAAACTTTAGAATTTTGGACTGCTACTCCTGTTTGCATTCTTTTTGAAGCCCTCAGCGGTATTTAATTTTAGAAAATAAGAACAATTCTTACCAGACCAATAGAATTAAGTAAATATGAAAAAAGTAAGAACTCATCCCCTGCATTTGACAAGAATCATGCTTTTCCACCAGCCTTTGCACCCCCAGGCAGCAGAAACACATTCAAAAATGCCTCAAAGGCTGTTTACTGGAGGAAGGGTCTCCATGTAAGCTATAAGCAACATAAAAACACAACGAAGCTAGATCCAATTTTCAACTATTTATCCACTCTTTTGAACAATTATTTAGCAAATGGATAGGGCATTTTAAAACAACAGTATCAAAGTTTCTACGCATATTTTAAAACCTCAGGGGGTTGTTTTATTCTAATTCCTTAAAACTATGATTTAGATAGGACAGAACCCACATCCTTTATGAAAGGCACTGAGTTGGTCATGAGGATTCCCATCCTTCTCCCTGTGCTGAGTCATGGGGTTCCCTCCTTTTCCTAGTCTGATATGTTAAAATACCACCAAGCACCAGTGCTTTCTGAGCTCTTACTAAATAAACCAGGAACCAGAGCTTTCCATATATTAATTCTCAGTCCTGTGAAATCAGTGATAATTGATTATCCCAGCTTAGTCTGGGGGGAAATTGAGGGACTAGCGGAGTAACAATGTGTCATCACTAGTAAGTAAAGATGTGATTTGAGCTGCTGCTGTGTAACTCTAGATTCCACAATTCTGGTAACCTGTTCAAATACCTCTGACATACATTCCATATTTCTTATCAGAAACTCCCAAAGACAATGAAAACAGAGCTTACTTTTTAATTGAAAAGGTCTGATCAGGGCAGCATTTACTAGATTTTCCACCGTATCATATAAGCATCTATGCCCTAGCACATATCAGCTAGCATGTCTTGAAGAGTACTGGGTATCACTGCTGTTACCATGTAATATACCTGTTACCAGCATACACCTTTATCACATAGAGAAGGGAGATAGTAGTAGAGTCATTTCACTGATCGGAAACCTAAAGCACAAAGGTTTTTCAGTGCCACTTAGTTATGCTACACTGCCTCTTTAACAATTTGTTTCACATCAGTGAAATATCCTAAGATTTACATAAAGGCTGGACTAAGGATCAGGAATTAAAATGAGCTCAAGAAGAACACAAAAGCACATGCCAAATTCCAAGTCCCCTTAATTTTCCAATTCCAAAAATTATGCCATTTTTAAGCAATAAATACTATCTTTATGCCATTCTCTGACTCCAAACACTACTTGGCTCTATAGTAGCAGTTCTCAGAAAATGACAGTTGAATTAGTTTTGACTTATCTTTTAATTACCTTTTTGTGGAAGAGAGAGGGCAGAGAGGAGCACACACAATTGTGTTTTAATGGTAAAATTGTTTAAGGTTTCTTCTTTGATTGGTATAGAATAACTGCTTGCCAGTCCCAAATAATAGGTAACATCTAAATACTGGGATGTCTCCATGGGCTGGATCAAATCTCAAGAATAAGTTAAGGTCAGTTAGTTCATGAAGCCACGTACTTTTATGCATTTTCTTCCATTCTCTTTCCAAGTCTCCTATCGTGCTTGATTTCCCAGGGTACTGGCTGCACTAGTTAAGGCCATGAGAGGTGACTGGGTGATGGCAGAATTGCCAGGTGAGGACAGAGAAAAGATAATCCCTGGTTTCTCCTTCGGAAACAGGAGCCCAGCTTTCTGTCAGTCCATACTTTTACTCTAGAGGAGTATTTCTTTGAAAAGTCAGCTAAATGGGTTTGGTTGTATCAACTTAGCTCAACAGAGCAACCCTTAGATTGAGTCTTTTGATGCCATGATAACCTTACATGTGAGCAAACAGAAATCTAAGCTTATACATGCCTCCAGGTTACAAAAATCAAAATGCCAAGCACAGGAGTCACAAAAAGCCAACTGGGCATCAGCAGTAGTCAATCAATAGTTTTCTTTGTTTCTAAACTTTGTCTATGCAAGTCTTTCCCTGGTTCCTGTGAGAGAAGCCCTACTGAACACTTCTGGTTTGGTGCTGCAAGAACTGAGTCAAGTTTTGCACAAATAAATTACATGCCTCAGTTTATCTTTTAACAGTTATGCATTTAAAAACCAAGACCGGCCCTCCCTAGTGGCTCAGTGGGTTAAAGCACTGCACTAAGAAGCTAAAGCCACTTCAACATGAGTTCGATCCCCACCCTGGAGGTGATCCACATGGTGTGGCAGACCTCTCCTGACCTGTCCACTGCTCCCCTCAGTAGTGAACTTCGTCAATGGGCCTGTTCTGCTCCCCACTCTATTTCTAGTGAATCCTCTCACTGCCTTTGCACCTCTGGCCTGCACCGCAGTTCTGTATGCATTAAGAAGTAAATCTTAAAAAAAAAAAAAAAAAGAAAAGACCCCTGAATTCCACCATGGCTGTATTTGATTCAGATTTGGGGTGGGGGGAGTGAAAGTGAAATTATCTGCCATTTCTGTAAGTTCTTTCAGATGATGATTCTGATGCAACTTGATAGTTTCAGGAATGTCTAATCTAGACAAAGAAATAGGCCACTAAATGGACATGTTTGACAGAAAGAAAGTGTCATTCTCGAAGTCTCAGAGACTGGGTTAAAAAACATTCCTGAAAAGTCATTCAGAAGTTCTGAATCCCATGGCTACTACTTTCCTCACAAATAAACCACTCACCCATCTCTCTCCATCAAGAATCCATTCTCACTCTTAGCAATTTGACTATAAGTCCCCAGGTTGTAGACTTAGTTTTTTTTTTTTTTTTAAAGATTTATTTTATACAGAACGGGGTACAGGCCAGAGATGCGGAGGGTGAGAGGATTCACCAGAGACAGAGTGGGAAGCAGAACAGGCAGATCAATGAAGTACACTGCTGAGGGGAGCAGCGGGCGGGTCAGGAGAGATCTGCCACGCCATATGGACCTCCTCCGGGCCAGGCAGGAATCAAACTCATGCAGAAGTGGCCTTAAGCTTCTTAGTGCAGTGCTTTAACCAGCTGCGCCACCAGGGAGGGCCCTGTAGATTTATAGTTTTTAACAAGAAATCTCTGATACTAAGAAAGCCCTTCTCTCTCCTAGAGTTCAGTTTCTGATACATGGAGAATACTGAGTGCTTTCTCATCACAGAATTATGATTACATTTGGTATTGGGTTTAGTTATAACATAATCCAATTACTGATACTTTCATCAAAACAGTTATTGTAACTAGGTGTATATTCCAGATTATGGGTCATAAAACTTGGCACAGTCAAAGGGCGATATTTGGCCTGTTTTATTTTTATTTGTAAATGAAGTTTCCTTGAACATTAGCCCTAGTTATTCATGTACATTTTGTCTATGACTACATTCATACTGTAACAGTAAAGTGGATGCAACAGAGATAATATGAACCATCAAATCAAATACTTACTATCTGCAACTTTATGGAAAAATACTTGTACTATGTCAACCAATCTATTAGGCTCCTTTTATAAATTATCTTTAGTGCTCCCAATAACCTTTCTAGTTATCTTATGATACTGCAGGTAAGGAAAGAGTCTTAGAGGTCAAATGAGGTGCTTATACTTGTAAGTGGCTTTAAGGAAGAAATCAGTTATATAGATATGTACATATATATATATATATATACATGTATGTATGTATGTGTGTATACATACATATGTATATATGTATATGATGTGCATATGTGTATGTATATAACATTTAAATGTGTATATACATGCATACACACACATATATTTATTAAAGATTTATTTATGCTTACAGAACTGAGGTACAGGCCAGAGGTGTGATGGATGAGAGGATTCACCAGATAGAGAGTGGGGAGCAGAACAGGCAGATATACTGAAATACACTGCTGAGGGGAGCAGCGGGTGGTCAAGAGAGGTCTGCCATGCCATGTGGGTCAGCTCCCTGGCCAGGAATCAAACTCGAGCTGCAGTGGTTTCAGAAAGCTTCATAACAGTGTATTAACCCACAATGTGGTGCATGTTGCACCACCAGGGAAAGACCACCATCTTATGTTTTAGTGCGAAAAGTAGTTCTCAACAGTATCACAGAATTGGGGCCCTCCCTGGTGGTGTGACACATTAGGATGCAGCACTGCAAGCAAGCCACAGTCACTTAAGTGTGAGTTCAA
Source organism: Condylura cristata (assembly GCF_000260355.1). Lineage (NCBI taxonomy): Eukaryota > Metazoa > Chordata > Mammalia > Eulipotyphla > Talpidae > Condylura > Condylura cristata. The sequence goes on along the minus strand of NW_004567117.1, from coordinate 20,298,753 downwards.
TCCCCAGCCCTGGAGGTGATCCACATGGTATGGCAGATCTCTCCTGACATGCCTGCTGCTCCCCTCAGCAGTGTACTTAGTCTGCCTGTTCTGCTCCCCACTCTGTCTCTGGTGAAGCCTCTCACCCCCCCCCTCTGCACCTCATGCCTGTACCCCAGTTTTGCATGCATAAATAAATCTTAAAAAAAAAAGGGAAAATCACAGAATTTAAAATGAGCTATTAAGAGTAGTTATTCCAGCGTGTCTAGATATTTATCTGGAGAATAGGAAAAGGATATCTTAGACCCCTATGTTCTTTGCAACATTGCAAGGTATACAATTAAGAAAAAAAACTTAGTACCTGTCAAGGATGAGTTGATCAAGATGGTACAAACATAGACACACACAATGGAATACTACTCAGCTATAATGATTGATGAAATCTTGTCATTTGTGCCAACATGATGGACCTTGAGGGGATTATGTGAAGTGAAATAAGACACATAAAGACAAATACCATCCAACTTTCCTCTAGTGAAAGATAAAAAAAAATTAAGAAAACAAAACAAACCCTTAGATTCTGAGAACAGAATGTCACCAGAAAGGAACTGGGGAAGGGAGATATAAAACAGGTAAAGGGATCAACTGCATGGTGTTAGATGCTAGACTTTTGATGGTGATAATAACGTATTTTATAGATGCAAAATATAAATCTGTACAGTTTGAATTAAAAAAAATGAAAACAAATGCATTCGAACAAATAGTGCTCACCAGAATAGAAGAGGACGAGGCAGGGCAGGTAAAGGAAATAAATTACGGTATACAGAAACTAATCTTCTGGATGGCATCATAATGTAGCTTATACAGATGTCAAATTATAATTCTGTATATCTGAAACCTTTGTAATGTCATAAAGCAATGGTGTTTCAGTACATGTGGAAACAAAAATAAAATTTATCAAAAATTTACATATAATTTGGTGACTATTTTTTAATCCCCAGAGAAGTCTTCCTGATAATGTAGCTGCCCTTCTACTCTTTAACCTACCTCATTTTCTTTATGAGTTTTTACAACAATTTTATTTAGTTAGTAATTTGTGGATCTCTTTTTCCCCTTTTGGTAGACTGCAGGGTCCTTGCAGACAGAGCTTTTGTTCCATGTTCTCTAACTGAATGCAGCAAGAAGAGCCAGGCTCAAGTAAGGAAGCATGTACTCAATAAGTATATGGTATGTGACCCCCTCTTAGTTAATAACAAACATTTATGTTGTCTTTTTGTCTTAAAATGCGACATCTGCATATGGATGGTAGTATATAAGAAATTTCTATGTTTATTTACTAACAAATGGAAAGTACTTTCTTGAAATTCTTCAGACTCTGGAGTAGCACTAAGTTAGGTATTAATTGTTGCAATTCAACTTTTTGCAAATTATCACAGTATCTCTTTTTGGATCATAATGTAATTAATCAAGAATATGTGTTATCATATAGTAGGGGGGAAAAAACAGCGTTTTAATTAAACTATGCCAATGTAGGTGCTACTTCTCCTTTAACCCCTTGGAAGTTTGAGTTTAAGGATTGCTACAGCCTGCCCCCTACTGGTATAAAGAATGACAAACAGTAACTAACCTAAAAAAGCACTTCATGCAAACTATTTTTTGTTTGCTAGAGTAAAATATATGCTCAGTTGCCTTCCACCCTCTATTCCTTTCTACTTCCAAAACAAACAGGGAGGCAAGGAGAAAATAAAATGGTTACAAGTGAAATAGAGAAAAAAACTTATGAACATGTTTTGAAGAAAAAAATAACCTTTTATTTCTGTAGAACTATTTAGAAAGTGTGAGCTGTTTAATAATTACTCTCCATAAACTCTCACCATCTGGCATTCTCTCGAGGAATATAATTGCAAAGGCTAAGTTAAACTTAAAAAATATTAAATGTTTTTCTGAATACTTGAGGTAGTATATATTCATATTTACCTATATTAACTCATATTTACTCCAATTTCTTTTTTCTTTTACATTTTTAAAGGACATATTCATTAGAAAAGGAATAATGAAAATGAGAGGGACCTGCATAGTCACAGGTGAGTAGGCAAACTATCTACTCCCAATTTCTCTTTAAATCTTAACTCATAGTGTAAATGTCATGTATAATATGATCACTGTAATAACATATTATAATTATGTTACGCAGTCCCTGATTTCAGAAATACATATAAAGAAACTTACTTAAAATTATCAACAGTGATTAATTTCCTAGCCAAATTTGTCTCTCCCAGTTCTATAAACCACCTTAACAAATCCCATGTCTATTTGGTGACACAGCAAGTAACCCCTGACCCAATTTTCTTCACTCATCCAGAAGAGGATACCATCCTACAAAACAGTTATTCTATAATATGCAGGCATTGTTAGCAACTGCCATATAGGGCATTTATGAAAGTAAAAGATTGCACACAAAGAAAGTCACTTAGAACTGGGCTTGGAAAATACCAGGGAATTCAAGCAGTATCAATAATAACACAAATTTGTTTCAGCATATAAACCTGTTGATGGAGACTTGAGCTAAATGTTCCACACTCTGGCTGTGACTAACACATCCCACATATCACTTTCTTCTGTCTCCTTCTTGATTTGCTATAATTGTAATTGTTCTGTTTTGTATCACATTACTAATATAAACTGACTTTAAATATGTTGAGAAAATGAGCATAATTCAAACTGTAAGTAAGGTAGAGTAAATTAAACTTGGCTTCTTTGGCCTACTATTTTTTTTTTTTAAAGATTGATTTATTTATTTATTTATACAGAACTGGGGTAGGTACAGAGATGCAGAGGGTGAGAGGATTCGCCAGGGACAGAGTGGGGATTGATGAGGGGAGCAGCAGGCGGGTCAGGAGAGGTCTGCCACGCCATGTGGTCACCTCCGGGGCAGGCGGGAATCGAACTCATGAGGAAGCGGCTTTAGATTCTCAGTGCTGTGCTTTAACCCGCTGTGCCACCAGGGAGGGCCTGGCCTACTATTTTTAACCAGGTTACGTAAATTTTTTGTTCTGCAAAATATTGTTAGGTCACATCAATTTCAGAAATCACATCTTATCTTCTATGCACAAAATAAACTTTTTAAAAAATCTTGTTTTCATTCATGGCTACTTTGACAGCACATTGCTGTTAATGGTTTACTAAAGCCAAATGAGAAGTTACCTCTTCACACATCAATGGCCTGATGGGTTTCCATGTTCACTGACATAAGCAATGGAACAGAAAGAAGTGATAGTCCTAGCCCTGAACTCGGAATAAACTAAAGTCAAGCAACCTGAAGAGGCCAATCCTAGTAAGTAATAATAATGACAACAACAACATAAGGAAACCAAGTATGGAGAGAGCAAATTCATCAGAACAAATTGATTTGATTTTTGTGAGACTCCCTGAGCCTTTCAGGAACTAAAATATTTTTTTTTTTTTTTACAGAGAAGGAAAATGATACGAGAAAGAAAGAAAAAATATCAGAGAAGTAGGAAAAAATTAAAAGCATTTATTTTTCTTAATTGGCCCGTCAAATTTGTGCAAAATGTTGTAACAATGCTTTCAAATATACATGCTTATGTATAAGTGGAGTGACACCAATAACAGAAAGGACTAGATAGAAAACAGATTTTGATATTATCTGTGAACCAGTGGGTGGTATTTGAAAGTGGACTTGGATTAGCTATATACTGCAAACACTAGGAAATTTTTTTTTTTTTCAAAAAAGAGATAGCACTGATATGCTAAAAAGGAGGTAAGGTGGAATATAAAATGCTCTATTAGAACACAAAGGCAGAAAAAGAGTGGCGAACAAAAATAGAAATAATGGGTCAGGGCAACACATGCAGTAAGCAGAAAAATATGATATCTATCAACTTAACAGTATCAATCACTAATCAAAAGCAGGAATAACTATATTACTCTCAAAAAGAGCAGATTCAGAGAAAGGAAAGCTTTTCTGGGGTACAGAGGATGATTACATATTGTTAAAGGGGTCGATTTTCTAGGAAGACAGAATGTCTTAATGTGTATATGAATAACAGAGTGTCAAACCACTTGCAGCAAAAATTGACATACTGAAAAGAGAAAGATGATTTTACTATGATACTTGGTGGCTTTATAACTATCACCAATGGATAGATTTACACGAGAAAATGAGTTAAGACATGGTTGAAATTTATAGTACTACCAAACAACTAGTACATTGCCACGTATACACACATCTGAACATACCAGATTACACATTCTATCTTCTTAAGTTCATCTGAAACATTCATCAAGATAGACCATATTTCAGGCCATAAAACATACCTTAACAATATATGTGCATACACACACCCCTACAGTATATAGGCATGTATATGTACCTCCATATATAGACACATATTATACATAATGTGAGACTATTCATATATATATAGTATATATGAATATATATATGCATATATGCATATATATAGTATATATATGCATATATGCACATATATACACACATATTTTACATATTTATTTCAATCACACAATGTATGCTTCAGGTCACAATGGAATTAAAACAGAAATAACAGAAAAATATCTATAAAGTCCAAGATAGAAATTAAACAGAATGTTTCTAAATAATGCACAGGGGATGCATTAGTGCAATTAAAAAAAATTAAGAAACTAAACATTTAAGTAGATTTAAAAAAATAATTTTATTATTGTCAAAATGTGTAGGTGGAAGTGTTTTTTGTAGGTGGAAAGAAACGTTTATAGTGAAATACTCAGAAAGAACATTCCAATCTAGGATTCCATATAAGGAAGCTAGAAAAAAATAGATCAAATAAATAGAAAATAAATGAAAAAATAAGTTACAGTTGAAATAAATGAAACTGAAAAGAGGAAATCAAAATGGGGGGGAGGGGATTAAAAAAGACAATCGATTTAAGAGATAAAGACATAGGTAAATCTTTAACCCAGATAAGTTTTTTAGTAAGACAATATCAAAAATTAAGGAAGGAGGGGCCTCTCTGTGGAGCAATGGGGTTAAGTCTAAGCACTACCAAGCTACTGCCAGCTATTGCTGCTTGACATCAACCTCCAACCCCAGAGGGCTAACCCATATGGTGCAGCAGACCTCTCCTGTCTCACTTACTGTGCCCCTCAACTGTGTATTTCAGTAGATCTACCTGTTCTGCTCCCTATTGTTTCTCTAGAGAATCCTCTAAGCTCCTGCACCTCTGGCCTGAACCCCAATTCTTGTATGTATAAACAAATCTGAATAAAAAGATGAAGGGAGGAACCTCACTATTAACTCCAAGGACATCAATAGGGTTTCAATAGGGTTTGTAAAGGATAAAAATAAAAGTTACACATTGCTAATAAACTATTACAAATTGTGCTCAGACTCACACAGGAAGAAATACATGATCTGATATATATAT
>NW_004567117.1:20256918-20293227 GCF_000260355.1 Condylura cristata | reverse complement strand
AGGTCCAGGAGTTCACTGGTGAAGTCTACCAAATAATTATGGAAGAAATTTACAAATTCTCCTAATTCTCTTTCAGATAGAAATATAGGGTATATACGTACTAAACCTGTGATGCCAGAATTTTCGTAATACCAAATGCAGATAAAGACATGAATTGAAAAGATGTATCTCTCACGAACTAGATACAACCATTGTCAAAATGTTAACAAACCAAATCTAACAATGTATAAAAGAGTACAGATATCACTAATAAATAGGGTTTGGTCAGGTATTATTCAACACTTGAAAATGAATTAATGTAATCCATCACATGACAAGACTAAAGAAAATCACATGACTGTACCAAAGATGTAGAAAAGCAATATACAAAATCCAAACACCCATTCATGATAAAATCTCTCAGTAAGCTAGGGAAAACTTTTCAACTTGATAAAGACACAATCAAAAGACCTATTGCTAGTATATTTAAGTATGGTAAGAAACTTGAAGCTTTCTCGTAAGTAAAAGTAAATTATTTGAACATTTAGAAAGAAAAAAAAAAATACTAGACTACAATCTCAGACCATACCCAGAAATCGACTTGGGTATGAAGTCTTCTCAAAATGTAGAGAATACTTGGGTTAAGAACTGAAAATAAATAGGAGAAAACAGGCAAAACACTATAACCAACTTCAGAAATAACTTTGAGAATTCATCTCCAGAAGGAAAACAAGTATATACAGAATTGAGACTACATCAACTAAAAGCCTGTGTACATCGAGACAGCAATTAAAGTGGAGAGAGAAAATATTTGCACACCATACATCTAATAAGAGGCTAATATCAAAGATCTAAAGAGAACAACAAAAAAAGTTAACACAATCAAAAAAATGAGAAGACCTTAAAAGTCACTTCTCCAAAGAAGTGGCCAACACATGAAAAATGTTTTAATATTTATCAGGGGAAATCAAAATCATAGTGAGATACTTACTACTTCACATGTGAGAAAGGCCCATATTAGAAAACCAGAAACAAATGCTGTCTAGAATGTGATGAAAAAGGAACCCACTTACACTGCTGGGGGGAATGAAAACTGGTCCAGTCAAAATGAAAAGCAATATGGAGGTCATTTACTTTATGTAGATATGTTATCCACTCTCAGGAGTCTACCCAAAGGACACAAAAACACAAATATAAAAGAAAATTTGCACTCCTGTATTAATAACAGCACTAGATACAACAGTCAAGATTTAAAAAACAGTCTAAATGCCCCAAACTGATGATTAGATGACAAAGATTTAGTATATATATACATGGGAGTACTACTCAGGAATCAAAAAAGAGAAACTCATGCCTTTTGCAGCAGAATTGATGGAGCTGGAAGAGATTACTGTAAACAAAGTGAGCCAGAAAGAGAAATACAGGATGGTTACACTTACATATGGAATCTAGAGAAACTGAATAAAGGGTCAGGGGGAAATGGACAGGTTGATGCTGAAACAGAGAGGAAAAGCAGGTGCTGTGATGATGGATGACAGGTACTGTGGTGTTAAGAGAACCACAGCAATTAAACCTAAGGGCCAGATCTTATCACTACCCAAAAATTAACAAAGGTACAATAAAATAAAAACATAGTGTGGCATTGGCAGAAGAATGGACAAAGATCAACGCACAGACACAAGGTCCAGAAATAGACTCCCAGAAATATAGTAAACTGATCTTTGACAAAGAAGCAAATTCACAAGCTGTGCTAGAACATCTGGACATCACCATGTGAAAAAATTAAAATCTTGAAACAGATTTTACAATGTGTAAACATTAATGTACAACAGATGCAGATCTAATTTTAAAATGCAAAACTAAAACCTTCTAGAAAATTACAAAGGAGAAAACCTAGCTAACATTGGGGAACCTAAATAACATTTTAGGTATAATGTTAAAGATACAATACATGAAAGAAGTCAACTTCATTAAAAATTAAAAACTACTTCACTGAAAAACATTGAATTAATTTACTCTAATATATCATCTAGCACTTTCTTTTCAATTAAAAGTGTCCTTTCTGTGAGCACCTATGGGCAGGAACTCTCAGTATCATAAACTTGTGCTTCATACAGAAATTGATTCTTACAACTGTTATAAATATAAATATTCTAAATCATCAAGCTTTACTTTCTTTGTGTAGTTCCCCAAAATACTTATTATGGCATGCCTTCTGGACACTAGAATGAATTAATCTTATACAAACATCATTAGCCTTTTTCTGTATTTTTTTATTATTACACCATGCTCTGTTAATATTTGCAAGCTACCTTAAAATATGTTAAAACAAGATTAAGTGAAACAAATAAATGAATCAATATTAGTCTAAGTGTACACTTGAGGAATATTAGAACACCTCTCACTAAATATTGAACCAAATGCACTTTTCTTTTTAATCACATATCAAGTTATTTATTTTTGTAGTTTCTTAATTGTCTTTGAAACACACTAAGGGAACAATAATGTCATTATGGGTTTATTATTCTTTGATATAGTTTTCTTATGTCACATAGTCATTACAGTGCTTGTCACTTTCTGATAAGCATTAATTAACTACCAGCAAAATAACAAGCATTAATATTGTGATGGGGTTTACACTTGTCATTTCACAGAAACATAATCCTACAGTTGGAATCTATTTCAAAGGATCACTTGCTCTCGACCTAGCTATCAGCTGATGATTATTTGCAAAATTCCCCAATCACAAAAAAAACCTGCAGGTTCTTCTAGAGCTTTTGAAAGATCTTTACACTTTCTTAAACTCATAATGTAGTATTTTAATTTATACATCAAAAATAATCTTCCCTTATCTGCAGTATTCTTTAAATGTATTTCATACCTTGATCAGTAAACATTTTCTATTCCTGGGAAATCACTATTATAATTTAGTTGAGAACAAAGAAAAATGTACCAGGTATTTTAATGAGAATTACAAAAATTTAGGCCATATTTCTCTACATATCCTGGATTTATTAAGAGGTCTCGATAGGTTCGGGTTGCCCTCAATTTCCACAGGTTCTCTGAGAAGACCAGGGCTTGAACAGAAAGAGTCAAATTTCAGTCCTCTATCATTGCTTATGGGCAAGTGCTGGGCTTCTATATTCTTTGCACGTTCCTTCTGCCAGAAACCATGTGAGCAGAGCTGTTTGAAATAATCACTTATAAAGACTGAGGATGCCTGCAAGAAGGGGAGGATGAAATCTTATTTCCTACTTGGATGCTTAAGAAATCATTATTGTGTCATCTCAGAGTGACAGGGGCTGCAGATTTGCCCCTGTGTGCTCTTTCTAGCTGGCCTACAGAGTGGTTTCAGTTCATTTTTGTATCTACTTTCCTGGACAAAACAATGAAAAGCCTCATGAAGTTCAAAATAATTTACCAGTAAAATTCATTTTATGGAAGATTTTTGAGACAAATTTTGAAAAGGCACAGAAGAGATCAAACTGCTATTTCAAGCATGGGCAATATAGTAAAGAGTGCTTCCCAAATATGAAATGCTTATATGTCATTTTCACAGATAATACTGTAGAAATTTTGACTCATGGAGTTTATATCAGCAACCGTTGTATTAGACTTATTAAAATCAGCAAAAAGAAAATGCAGATCACCCTTACTATTGAGTATTAAAACTTTTAAATCAATAAGACCAACGAAACAAAAATTTAAAAATAATTATTGGAAAGGAGGTAGATTTATAATTTGCAGATGATGTGATCCTTAGCAAGAAAAAAAAAATGTTTTCTACGTTAACTAAAGAAGCAGAGGCTATAGAAACAATTCCAAATATGTAAAATCATTTAAAATGCCTTAAAACAAAATGTAAATAAGTTATGAAAATACCATGCATTTTGCTAAAAGATTTTTTAAGTGTTTGAACAAAAGGAAATACATTTCATGTCACTGCATAAAGGAACAATACACCAAAACTTAAGTGTTTACAAGCAAATAAAGGAAACCTTACAAATAGGGGAGCAATCCTTAAATAGATGATGTTGACACCAATTAACTACATTTGTGAAAAAAATCAAGTAGAGCTCTTTCCTCACATAATGTAAAACAAATCTCACTGTATTTAATTAAAAAGTTTAAAATATACAATTTTTATAGTATATTTGACTCTGAAGTGGGCACTTTTCTAAGACACATACAAATGAAGAATCCAATCAGTTTACACAACAAGGCAGCGTGAAAATCTGGTATACTATGAAAATCTGCAAATATACTTATGAACAAGAAATGAAATATAGCTGGCTCTTATAAATAATTGGGAACTGGAAAAGCTAGGCCAGGTGTCTTCTCTAAAAGCTACAGATACTCTTACACTTGTGTTCTCTTTGTACCTTCTATTTTTCTCTTTCTAAACCAGATTCCTTGGACTATAATCCCCAAAACCTTTAGTGGTCTTCTTCCACAGGCAGAGCAACTATTAACACAAGTCCTTGCAAATGGCCTGCAGTAACTGTCTGTTTCTTATTTCTTGAAAAGGGGCAGTATGGCTTAGTTCATATTTTTGAAGCCCAGTCACACTAAAGCAGGACACTCTTGAGAGCAAGAACACGCTTACTTAATAACAAGTGATCCACTGAGGCTGTTCCAGGACTAAGAGAGCTAAAGTTCCTCCTGGCTTAGGTCTTGAGTCAGCCATAGTTGGCTTCCTCAAGTCTAGTGCCTAACCCTGCCAACTGAGCTGTTTTTCAAATATGACAGTGTAATTCAAACTGATACCAACCAGGTTTCAGGCTGGGGCAGAGTCTATAATTACTTTAAAACATGTCTACTCTTAATAATGAAAATTATTCACCAAAAACAATCATCACAAAAAATAAAAAGGCAATCATAAATGGAAAGATATAGATAATTAATAAGAAAAAAAGAGGCTAATTATCTCCAAATCCTTTCCCAGCCAATGGTTTGCCTTCCTGTCCAAAATCTTATACCATGGTATATGCTGCAGAGTTTTAATTAGCAGATTTACGGTATTTGTATTTAAAACACCATGTTAGATTTTAGAAGACTGAAAAAAAAAAAAGAAAACAAAACAAAATTAAAACAAGATTCAGCCTTCAAATTCATTTCTAGCTCTTGACCCTGAGGAGACTCACAATCAGAGCTCCTAATTATAGCTGTAATTATAACTTAAAGGTAATATTTTTCAAGGGATATTTTTACATCTTGTCATTTGTGAAAATTATTTTCCATATACTTATATAAACATGTAAGAGAAATTGGTAGTCAAACTTCTAATGATTCTAGAACATTTGGAATTGTAAGGTTAGACTAAAATATACATTTGCACAACTTCCACTCTGATCCTTTATCATTCCCTCATCATTATGGTTATTTAGCAAACTTCTCATCAGTCTTTCTCATGTAGTTTGAGAAAATTAAACACCTTTATACTCTCACATTCTGTCATCCTCAGTGGCATTAACATCAATATAGACTATCTACTCTGTGTCCTGGATGCTTAAGTAGCTCTGGTTCTCAACCTTTCCATATCCAAGACTTTCTTCCACATAAAATATTCCAATGGCCATTCCCTTGTCAACATCTGTCAGTGTTCTTTCTCTAAAATCACAAATTCAAGTATCTTTCTCCCTTACCCCACCCTCCTGTCTTTCCAACCAACCACCACCTCCTACTCTATCCACCCAATTTTCCTATTGTGTGGTTAAACTGCAGTCACTATTTGAAATCGTTAGGATTTCCAGTTCATTTTTTTCAAGCCTCCATCCTCTACCTTTTTATTTTTAAGTAGCCAACATCTCTTCATTGTCGTGTGAATAATTTCCTGCCAAAAACCTAATTTACTACCCATATCTTTTTTTGTCATAGCTACTGGGCAAAACCCAACCCTAATATGTCTATATAATTTCGTTGAGTCTGTATCAGTGAAGCCAACAGCTGATGGAGAAAAATCACAGGCAGTGAAAGACAAACTCCACAATCAGGTCATGAAAGCTGGTTTCAAAAGGATTCAAAACTACTTATAAAACCTGGAAAGCATGAACTAACTCACTCACTGCACTACTTCAAAAAAAAAAAAAAATCCAGTTCTTCAGTCTCTCCTCCTGCTCCCTGCATTTCCCCCTCCCTGTCTTGAACTCCCTGTCTCAATATGGTATTCCTAAAATTAAATCATCTACAATTCTACCTACAGAAAGTGCTAGTGGCCTATCCAATATCCATTTCCTCTTAGTCTTTTATAACAAGAATCTGATTATGTTCAAAATTTCCCAGGCACTCCTGGAGCAAGAGCAAAGTTGCATAATGAGGTGTACGTAGTAGTTATTGGGTAAGATTATACATGCGTTGTTTCAAAACAGTTCTCACTGACCTTGGAGCAGTGTTCCTATTGCTCTCCTATAACAGGTTCAGCTGCTAGACAGGTCCTTTAAGTGACCAGGAAAATGGAAGCAATGTACTAACAATGATGACTCTATTCCAGACATCATTTTCATAAATACCTTATATTTTACTTAAGACAGAGTTATAGCTCTAAACTTCTATATTAGTAGGTAGCTAGTGCATTTCTTAACAGATGTAGTCACACATATCCTATCACCATTTTGTTCCTTTGGAAAAATTACCTTTTCATCTAAGATTTAATCTCTTCTTCTATGATATAGATCCTATCCATTCTCAGTATCTGGGAAATATTATACAATCTAGTCCACTCCATTTTTGCATAAACAACATTCTTTCCTTCATTTTAAAAACAGTGCTGCCTTAAAAAAGAGAAATCACTTTTATCTTAAACCTCCACTAAACTTCCCATGACTTTACTATCTCTTCCCTTTCATAGCCAAACCTTCCTTTATGATCTACTGCCCATCATCATTTTATCATTTTGCATTCCATCATCAATTTACCTTAATCTTAATTCTGCCTTTATCTTCACCAAAATGGCCATTTATTAAAGATTAAAATGTTTTTCATGATATAGTTCTAGTAAATATTTTTAGTCTTCAAATATTTAGTATCTTACTGGCATTTGGTATTCCCACCTCCATTTTTGATCCTTGTTTTTTTTTTTTTTTAAATTAATGGGACATCACTTTCTTCTGATATGTTAGTTATTTATTTTCCTTTTACCTCCTTCATAGAATCATCATCACTTAACTTTTTTAAATGACAGGTCTTACCTAGCCTTTTTTCTCTCGAGACAGAAGCAATTTGTTAAGCCCCACAGTAACCATTACCACCCTACAGAATGACTCAAAATTATGTTTTAAGGTTCCAGAGCAATATGTTAATTTCTATAGCTGTATGTAAAATTATTTTCTTGATATCTCAAATTTTTAAGTTTTATGGTCATCTTAAAATCTCTATGTTCAAAACCAAATTCAAAATATATGCCCTAGGCCCTCCCTGTTGGCACAATGGGTTAAAGCACAGCACTATGAAGCTATCATAATCCTTGTGGCAAGAATTCAAGCTCCATCCAGGAAGTGATCCACATGATGCAGCAGACCTCTCCTGACGTGCTCGCTGCTCCCCTCAGGAGTGTATTTCAGTCCATCTGCCTGTTCTGCTCCCTACTCTGTCTCTGGTGAATCCTCTTACCCCCACACCTCTGGAGTATACCCTAGTTCTGTATGTATAAACAAATCTTTTAAAAAAAATGTGCCCTAATTTTAAAACATGCGCCCCATTTTTACCTTTTCTAGCATTTCATTCACTCTTCACAATTGTTCTTTTAGTTACAATCCTAACAACTGAAAATTATCTGTGACATTTGTTCCTCCCTTAACCCTATATCCATTTCATTACCAAGCTCTTAAAGTTTTTATTCCCAAAATATTTCTCAGTGTTCGTTATCTACAAAGCTCTTATAGAACACAAAGCTCTTACGGTTCACTGAATTTACTATAGCTCTAAAGAGTAAATGATAGGAATATGTACATATTAGTTTGATAAATACTATGAAAATATGAATTACTATAAGTTACATACCAGGAAATATGTATAATTCATTTTGTGAGAATTGTTAAAGAAAACTGTACTCACTAGACTGTACAGCTACAGTCTATTTACCATCCTGTTTCTATCAACCATTGCAGTATTTGTCTAGAGCAGATATATCAAAAATTATATTGATGGAATATACACATATACCTTAGTAAAACCACACCTTCATTGAAAATAGCTACATATACCTTTTAAGTGACAAGAGCTGTGCTTACAGCTGTTCTCTGTAGTGCATCAGAAAATATGGGCACTATTATCCCTTTCCTTAGCACCTTATGTGAATTCTGTTCAGAACAGTGACTACTTTGTGAACCTTTTGATTGTCCACCGTTTTTCCAAGTCACATCTTATAACTGGAAATAGCTGTAAGTACACTTTTTCCCTTAACAGTAGATCACTTGTGTCCAATTTCTGAAAGCAGTCCAAAGGTGGGTCCCAAGATTAAACTTTTATCATGCATCGATAAGACTGTTTAAAAAATTATGTATAGAATTAAGGGGGGAAAAGGTGCTAAAGAACAAAGGAAATTTTTCTATTAAAATGTTTCTCTTTTTTTAATGCCATCCTTCCATTACTTATGTAATCTTGTGTCCAATACTTTAACTGTTAAAACTCACAAATAGGGGAGATTTTTTACTTTGCTAATGTCCTGGCATGTTACCTTGAATCATCACTGTTACTTTAAAACAGAAAGGAAATCACAGAATAGAAGCAGTTACCACTACTCTGGTTAATTCTCTCCCTTTGAAATTATATTCCTTAGAAGAATGAGTACTCATGAAACCCTGTACAACAAATGTAAAATGTGCTCTTATGATGAACCAGATTTTAAAATGAAAATAACTGATGCACCCAATCACCCTCTCCTCCCTCCACAATTTAAATTCAAGAGCCTCAGCTTCTCTAGTCAGATAAGGAACACGCCCTTCTTTTTCTCTGAATATTGGCCAGGGGAGAGGAGAGGGCAAGAAAAGATCAACAGCTGCTTCTCGTCAACCTAGAGCATCAGCTTGAGAAAGAAGCCATTTGAGAAGGGGCTGAGGCTAAACAGCAATCACTGGCTGCTGATACGCATTATTAGGAAAGCAGCAGGAAAGGAGTTTTTCTTCCTGACATATGAATATTTCTATCTGGGGCTTTTGTTATAGCGCTCTACTGGGATGAGCTCAGATTGAAAAAGTAAAAACAAAATATGCATGCCTCTGATATTTATGTTGCCAGTCATTTCTCTTTCCTGTAATTACACAAGACATGACTAATGCAAGCTTTACTTTCTGACTCATTCTACATAAGATATTTTACCATATTTTGCCCTGGCCTATGGAAATTGTGTGAGGTCACATGACCTACAAAATTGAACTACCATATCCTTGAGAGAAAGATGCTGATTTGGCAAGAACAAAAAGCTTTGCTTAAAAAGACGAGAAGTAAAGAAACATATCTACCATGGAAAATGGAAGGTCACTGAGATAGACTGCAGGTTATAAAGGTCCATCAAGGAGGAAGTTGGAATTATTTTCATTTTTTATGTAAGTTGGAAATATTCAAAGTGCTCTTCACTCAATTCCTGAACCTACCTTTTAAAATACATACACACCCATGCACCCAACCCCCTAATCAAGTTTCTTGATGAGAAGACAGTGTCCCTCTAGAAGAGGGTTACACCAGGTGTAACCCAGCAAGGCTTCATCAGTTTGTGGTTTGAAAGGTCATATTCTGACTCACTAATAAACCCATACTTGTTTCCTGGAGGCTTGCAAACTGTAAGAGGGAGGGGCTCCCTCTCCAGGATGGTGAGCATCTATGTGGGTGGCCAGTTCTGCTTAACTAACAGTGCCCACTGCTTTGTATTCACACCACATTCTACATAAAGTTAGAGACTTGGGACCTCCCCTCTGCTTCACTGCTGTCCACTAGGATCTGAATGTGGTATAATTAAGTGCAAAATGTCCTTGGTAAATATAGTCCATTAAGTTTTTTTTTTCTTTTTCTTGGCTGATTTTTGTTAGTTATTTTCCATGGTCTCCTTTGTGAAATAGAAATTGAGATATCTGATAACCTGTTTCCCCATTTCTACCCGAAACAATAAGCATCATGGCCATTAGATCCAGCATGCATATACTTACTTAGATGGGGATGGGGAGACACAACTTAGGGTTAGTGGGGATCATACTTCCATACTAATTAAATGCAGTATTTAAAAAAAAACACCACAATCTTAAAGGAACAAAAAAATTTAAACTTAACGTCTTTCTTAGTATTTAAAGCCTTTTTCACTATCAGAAGTTATCAGGGACAGTTACAAGTTACTGGCAGGCTCCAGCACCCCTTGGGGGACTGCACATTAGCTTCAGACTGTGGACCCCTCACAAGACTGTTTGGGGTGCAGTAGGTCAATGTGTGGTGTTTCCAACTATCTGCTGGTATGAAGAGTAGTGTAAGATTCCGTTAGTGGTTTATCTGGACTGTTCACCAAAACTAAAGGTATTTATATCTAGTATTTTACCAACACACACACACACACACACACACACACACACCCACACACCCACACACCCACACACCACACACCACACACCACACACACACACACACACACACCCTCAACTTCTCTCTTTTGTACTTCAACT
Source organism: Condylura cristata (assembly GCF_000260355.1). Classification (NCBI taxonomy): domain Eukaryota; kingdom Metazoa; phylum Chordata; class Mammalia; order Eulipotyphla; family Talpidae; genus Condylura; species Condylura cristata. Next base: position 20,282,605 of record NW_004567117.1, on the reverse strand, counting down.
CAACTCTTCCCAGGAACTCAAAACTCTCCCTCCACTTACCAACCAGTTCAAAAACTAATTTTACAGATGTCAAACAAAAACTCAACATCATGTCATAAAGGTAATATAAAATAAAGCCACAACAGAATACCACTCTATGCCAATTCTAATTGCAAAATGGCTAAAATTATGGCAGAAAATGTCAAAAATACCAAATATTCGTGCAGGTGGGACTGAAACGAAAGCTGGTAGAAAGCAAAACGAAAGCTGGTAGAAAGCAAAATGGTACTGATGCTCTGGAAAGCAGTTTGGAGGTTTCAAATAACAACAGACATAACATGGCTCAGCAGCCCAATTCCGGGCTATTTATAAAAGGAAAAGAGGTTCACCCCCCCCCCAAAAAAAAAAGCTTTATGTGAATGTTTTTATAGTCATTCATAATTACCAAAACCTGGAAATAATTTAGATGCCCTTATGTCCAAGGATGCATAAACAGACTGCTTTCATATCATGAAATGTAACTCAGCAATAAATGGGCCAGTTGTCGCTCACCCAACAGCATGGAAGGACCCTAGAAGCATTTTGCTAAGTAAAAGTCATACCCCAAAGGCTACGTTTTGTGGGAGTTAGAGACAGGGTCCGGGGCGGCAAACAAGCCATGCGCGCAAGGGCTGGGGGGCTCGTGCCCACGGAAAGGGGCGGCATCGATGATTTTTTGAGGTGATAGAAGTGCTCTGCAGATTTGTCAAACCACAGAGCCGGACTCCACACACACGTTCATTGCATGTAAGATGGTGTGTGTGGAGTCAGTGTGTTCCCAGTTCCTCATGTGAGGCCCTGGGAAGTCACCTCTCCACCCAGATACCAGTAAAAGCCGGCGGGACGAGAACAACCACGTTCCTGGGGTCCCTAAGACAGAGGCGCACCCAGAGCAAACTGTTGACCCCACCATAAGACCAGCTGAGGCACGAATACGAGAATTCTAACTCACCGGGAGCAGAGACGGGCGCAAATGTAGCCCATGACCAGCGTGAAGAAAGAAAAGCCGGAGCCGTGACTGAGGAATGGCGGGAGGCATTCGGTGGGCAAGTCTGAGGGTATAAAACCCAGAGAAGCCCAATTGCTGGGCGGTGAGCAGGTTAGCAATACGTATTATTCACCTCCCGCAGCGATAGCGGGCGCCCACAGTAAATAAAAGGAAGAAAATGTCTTGGGCATCCGCAGAGCAAGAGGAAAAGGGGCCATTTTGAAACAAGCCAGCACGACCTGCTCTCCCTAGAGCTGCGAGCCGCCAGGTGAGCCTCAGTAAGCGCCGCAATCTGGCGGCTTTAATAGAGCCCACCTGCCCTTCGAGAGACGGCACCCATCGCCGCCCACCCTACCCGCAAGAGCCCACCCAGAAGGGAGAAAATTAGTAGCACACCGGACGCCCATATCTACATACAAGGGCTGACTGAGGACTTCAACCTATCTACAGGATGGATGCTCACCCTCCCCCACCACATACCAAGAAAAATTACAAAAGACAAAATTTCCAAATGGCAAACAAATATGTAATTTAAAGAAAGATGGCAAACATAAGAATTACATATGGCAGGGTGATGAGGAGGATCAAACCAAGAATTTAGAACAATGAAAAATACTCCAAGGATTCTAATGGGAAAAGGTAAAAATTTACAGGAAGAGAAAGACAATAAATCAGATGTGGTTAAGGAACTCATCTCTCAGTTTGAGGAGATACCAACTGCATCCTTGAAAACCAACAAGTAAAGAGAACAAAGATTGAAAAATGCAGAAGAATAGCACTAAGGACTGTGAGCCAGCTACAAAAAAAAAAAAAAAAGGTGACACATGTATCATGGGAATAGCAGCAGTAGAAGAAAAGGGAGAAAAAAGAAAGGTCTGTGGACAACAAATGTGCTTTAGTTATTATATGTGTTTCTCTCGGGGATAGCTGTGAGAAATCTGAAATATACTTTATGTATATACTAGAGATGAGCAAAGAAGTAAATATTATATTCTATGGACAATAAAAGACAGGCTTGTCACTTTTGTAGAATTGTTACAAATAAGTAAAAATGAACCTTGTTGTTTTAGTTGGGAACACAGATATCATTATGATGTTTTGAAAATACATAAATAAAGACTAAAATAAACACCACGAGTTCACACTAACAAATATAAATTAATGATCAAATTAGGAGTTTTTGGAGAACTCTTTTTTCCAGAAATTCAGTTGATAAATGTTGAAGGAATAAGAGAAAAATCACCATGAAATGTCACAGCAATATTTATTGCAGGCAAGATCCACCAATGAGGGAACATGAGGAGAAAGAATATTTATAGAGTGGCAAACTGGGAAGTATAAAATCTGATACAATGTTGATCTAGTGATCAAGGTTAACAACACGATTGATAGCGTGCATCAAACTCACATGCCTTGCAATGTGATGAAGCTCTGAGGAAGTGACATCACTCCTACCATAGTCTTGTCAAAATGCGTACTCTCAATCTAATCACTAGAGTCATATGTGAGGTGATGGTTCTATCTAGAGAATTAAGACCAGTGGCAACTTGTAAATTTCAGTTTGGTATTTTTTTTCCCCACTTCCTCTCATCAAGGTTCCAAATCTTATGTATGGATTTCTCTAGGGCACCCTGTTAACAAAAATATAATTTAGGACTTAACTATATGCTATATATACTTTATGCAGAAATGAATGTTTACTGTGTGCATAATTATAGAGCTTATGGTATCTCATAAATGAGATTTTATGATAAATGTCAAAGCTTCCATTTTAGAATGATACTTTACAAAACACAGCTAGTTAAATTTAGGATAATAAAATAAGAGTCCAATCAAGAATATTCTCTGGCTTTGGGCCCACCTCATTTCATTTGATTGTGAATAAAACACATTCCATGCACAATCACTTGCCTCAAGCACTTGGTTATTTTGAGAGAAGCAATGAGTGTCAATAACCATTTTTGGTCCATGATAGCTGCTTTTTTTTTTTTTTACAAGAAGGATCTAGTTATGCTTATATATTGTTAGCTTAAGTTGGCCATGCACTTGGTGATAGTTTGCTAGAACAATCAGTTAAGACTTGTTCCTCTTCCTTTGTTTTCCTGGAATGAAATTTATACCCAGGCATCACCATTCCTTCAGCTTTTGGAAATGATGTTTTTTGTTTTGTTTTGTTTTGTTTTTTCCTGGTTCCAATACATTCCTAGAGACAAAAATCAAAGATTTGGAATACACCATGCATTGTTGTTATAAGAAGGAGAATATGACTGTTAGTGTTTTGGGCTATTTTCAGTTTTCCATGTTTTCTGAACTATTTTTGCTTTTTGTGTCTTACTCTATGCAGATTGGGGGCTCCTACATTTGGCTTCCATGTGCATTTGACTAATCATGCTTTTTTTTTCTTTCTTTCTAGAAATGATTGTTCTTGAGTTTGCAAATATACTTGCAACTAATCCAAGTCCTCTTTCAAATAACGCAATATACTTCACAGGTATTGTGAGCAATTTATAGTAACAAAATATTCCTGATACCCTCTCCCATCTCTTATAGCATTACTGTTATTACTATCATTGTGAATAAATGATATATTCCTATTACTGTTTTTTAAACAAATTGTTGTTACATAAATTAAGATTTTTTTTTCTTTTTGCATTTACTGTTATTCTCATATTTCTCTTTCCTTCATGTAGTGCAAATCATTGACCTAAATTATTTTTCTTCTTCTCAAATAATTTCTTTAACATTTATTGCAGGGCATATCTACCTGGCAATAAATTCCCTCAATTTTGATTGTCCAAGAAAGTATTTCTCCTCCACTTCTGAAAGTTCAATGACTGTTCAGGAACCCAGAGACCTGAATTCTTAGGAAAGAAATTTCTGGGAATAGCATTACAGTGCCCTTATTAAAGGCTTAGTGGTTTTCTTTTTTTAATGCATATTTCCACAGTATAATCATAAAATATGAAATAATAAATGTTCATTCAAACAGATTTCTAAAGGAAGGAATATGCCACCTAAGAAAAGTTTGTTTTCTTTGTAGTTGGCTAATAAATTTTAAAAAGAAGAGAACTTCCGGCCCTCCCGGGTGGCGCAGCGGGTTAGGGCACTGCATTGAGAAGCTAAAGCCACTTCCGCATGAGTTCGATTCCCTCCTGTCCCGGAGGTGACCACATGGCGTGGCAGACCTCTCTTGACCCACCCGCTGCTCCCCTCAGCAGTGTACTTCATTGATCTGCCTGTTCTGCTCCCCACTCTGTCTCTGGTGAAGCCTCTCACCACCCCTGAGCCTCTGGCCTGTACCCCAGTTCTGTATGAATAAAATAAATCTTAAAAAAAAAAAAAAAAAGAGAACTCCCCAAATGTTTGCTTGTGGTCCCAAACTGTAGTATCTTGGCATTGATTCCACATTGTGAACTTGCCTAAGAAAAGCAGAGATTTTTTGGAAAAGTTTAGTTCCATTCTTGAGTGATTTAGTAATTCAGCATAATATTTAAAATTTCACAGGGACTTTATATTCACATTTTAGAGCTAGAAACTGGAGCCTTAAAATTTGAATCCAGTATTGCTAAAATTAAACTATGGGCCAAAAATTTATATACATTTGTAGAAAAACTGTCAATATCTTGACATTTCAAAGTTTTATGACAAAAAATTAGAACATTTATATTCACCAATGATAGATTCAAAGTAAACCAAGTGTGTAGTCAGAAGTCAGAAGGAAGGAAAGGGCATATTTATGAAGGATCTGTCTCTTGCTAGGTCTTAGTTATGATATTTAAAAAAGCAATAATCTTTAGGAGATATTCAGTGGGAATTGCAAGTTAATTTGATGTTTGTTTTCCTTGGAACATTAAATTGTTCCTGTCTTACCACCCAGGAACATTTGATCTTTGTGAGGCATGCATAACATTGTTTTTCAAATGTAGTCCTCACAATAGCTTTGTTATAGAAAGGACAATATTTTAATTTAAATTGAAAATGAGCAGTCTGCTTTATGTATCAACAGATAACTATATGTGTCATTCTGCAAGCCAGAAACATATTTAGATCTCTGGGTCTAATTTTTCCTATTGATTACAAATGAAAAATAACATTCTACATAGCAGATCCCCAATATTATTACAACACTGTTCATTGATAAACCTAACAAAATAAATAAAGCATCACTTAAATTATTTCTTCTGTAAATCAAAACCATTTAAGCTCACTTGAATGGATTACTTTCTAGTGGATAATAGGTCTATTTTAAATGGTTGTTCCTTTTCACCCATGCCTACAGGTTAATCACTAAAACATTCTTTTAATGGTTGTAATTGTCTAGTTCCTTTTTTTTTTATTGACTACCTAACAATCTAACATGGAAAGTTCAAAAATATTAAGACAATACCATTCTAAAATAAATTCAGATTTCAGGCACAGCAGATCTCTCCTGTCTCATCTACTGCTCCTGCAGCAGTTTACTTCATCAATCTGCCTGTTCTGCTCCCCAATCTGTCTCCAGTGAATCCTCTCATCACCTTGTACCTCTGGCCTGTACTCCAGTTCTGTATGCATAAATAAATAAATCTTTAAAATAAAGATAAATAAATAAAAAAGAATTGTATTTCAGAGTCCCCAATGGCTGATGAAAGAAAAATGTTCTTATAAAGAAATGAACATATGGGCCCTTCTGGTGGCACAACAGGTTAAAGCACAGCACAACCAATGAACGAAGCTAGCCGCAGCTGCTTCCACACAAGTTCCATCCCTGGCCAGGGAGATGACCCACATGGCATGGCAGACTTCTGTCTCACCCACTGCGTTCCTCAGCAGAGAGTGTACTTCATCAACCTGCCAGTTCTGCTCCCCACTCTTGTCTCTGGTGAATTCTCTCGCTGCCCCTGCACCTCTGGCCTGTACTCCAGTTCTGTATGCATAAATAAATAGATCTTTGAAAAAAAATAAATTTAGACTGCATCATCATTGATTACTACCTTAGGAGAAACCAATTATGAGATTGCACATTTGCAATATAAAGTTTTTGAATTTTTACAAATAAGGAGATAAAACTTCCTGGAGGTCAGGAAGTAAGCAAGAAAGAAAAGATCTATGTGTGCTGTGCATTTTGTAGAAATTATTTCTTCAAAGAAGATTACCACAAAAAATAAATGAGTTAAAACTGTCTTAATAGCTAATCACAACAGTTAGCAATTGTTATTTACAGAGTCAGACTATTTTAAATACATGCATTAGTTACTTAATCTTTTCAGCTAGCTTAAAAGGTATAAAATTGCATCTTACTTTATTAAGGATGAAACTTAGAAGCAGGGAAAGTAACTGGCCCAGGCCTACTGTTGGAATTATAAGAAATTAAAGCCAGAGTGTTTGGCTCATGTTTGCCCATCTAATCTTATCATCCCTGCTTCCAATATCCTATTCACATTAGGTGTATGGTGGTATCCAGTTCATATTCAGTATACCTTATTCACCATTTTCTTCCAGTGAAATTAGGGTAAAAAATGAAGCAACTTAAAATTGTAATATGGGTCTCATAAACAAACATACAAAAACATATAGTACTGAGATTTCTAAAAAGTAAAGAAAGAACAATTTCCTATTTATTTCTAGATAAGGTAAACATAACCTTAGGAGTTTTATAGATCCCTTTTCCTTACACATTTTTTCTCTGACATATGTGTTCTATATTTTCTATACATTTTGTTTACCCTATAGTTCATTATCCCTTTAACTCCCAACCTAGAATGTGATTTTTACTCATTTATGTTGCTTCCTATAAAAATGCCAACCTGTTTTTCTCCTAAGAACAACTATTCCATCTCTGTTTAATAACATTAACATTTTATAATACGCATGACAGGGTACATCTTTGGACTGTCCCAGCAAAGAATTTTCTTTTGCTGTTTGTGTTCTATCTGCTTCTACTCCACATACTTTTATCCTTCTCTTCCTATGTTCAAAAATAGCAAAAGATCAGTTCTATTTTATATAAAATATATACTTTCCACCTGATGCTCTTTCTGATTTAAAAAAATTCAGTTTCTCAACATGGAGCTAACTTAAAATCTTAGCAGTGACTTGAAAGTGGTGGCATCATTTTTTCTCAGATATAATAACCTCTAGGTTATTTTGTGATCGCTTTTAAATGCTATCTTAATCACAATGGTAGGCATTAATGAAGGTTTGTGTCAGATGAAATGTGAAGTTCAAGGTCACATGAAGTTTGATATACTTAATAAAACTAACTTTGAATTTCATGAGCACTAAATCAGATGGTATTAATGATTTCTTTGAGAGAGGAGGAAAAGAACTTCAAAGACTCACATTTCACACAAAAGCCTTTTCCAGAGAAGGTAATAAATCATATGACAATGGGTCTACAATTTTAAATGCTAAAATGTGGCCACTTTCCACCTCAGTGAATATGAACAAGTAATGGTGCTCTGAAAATGAACTTTACTGAAGAAGCTTCAACTAGATTTGAATTTAAGCAAGGAAGAAAACCACAATTTCTCCAGTGCTTCATTGTGTCAGGACCATCCTAGGTGTTTTCAAATACTGTCATTTAATTGAAATTTCCTCAGAAACCTCTGTTGACTACCATCATGTTCACAGATGAGAGAACAGAGGCTTAAAATGCATCACTTAGCTGGAATCAGTGAAACTGGGATTCAAATTACTGCCCCGTCCAACATTTAGCCTTTGCTAAGACACGTGGGCTGCATTAGACATTGACAGAAAAGGGCTAGTTGTGAGTGTATACATTCAAACCAGAAGTTCCTTTGCTTCCCGAATGTGCTCTCTCTCTCTTTGCTAATCTTTAACACTTCAGAATCAGGGGCAGATAACAGGATATGCTTTATCAGCTATTGATGCTTTAATATGAATACAATTTAAACACCTTTCTTGAAGGTAGGTTTAATAGAGGAAAATAAAAGAAGGAGGAGTGCCTGAGGGGTAGTTGAAAGTAAACTTCAAATATGACAATCTGTTGCCTCTCTATGGCTAACTTGTCTGTAGGCAGACTACTAGTTGTATTTTCAATGAAAAAAGAATGAAAATGAATACAGCCTTAGATAGCATCATTAAACTTCTTCATTGAATTCCCTCAGTTCTAATTTTCATGGGAGAACTTTTTCCTGTTGGCTAAGGTTTGACAAGCAAGTTTTAAAAGGAAGCCTACATGCGTCTCCTTAGTCCTCTGGAGTTATTTTAACAAAGAGAAACTAGTTACCTAGCCTTTGGAGAAATCTTTAAATTTCTATTTCTCCTATGAGAACTTTCTACTGTTTCTGAAAAGGGAAACTAAAGACCCCAAGTCACATATGTATTTCAAGAAATTAACCCAAAAGCTGTAATGATTCTAGATTTAAGGTACTTTTCCTCTTGTAAGCAAAGGGAGAGACAATGAGGAGATTGCTAGCAGTGAGAGAACTGATAATATTCAAATTTCATAAGTCAACTTTGGCAATAAGAGTGGATTATACAGTTTGTCATAAATAGTTATTTTGTTGAATGAGTTGTCTATGATCTTCAAACATATTAAGAAATGTAAAGTCATCAACTGTTCATACTATCCAAAATATGCTTACCTACAGTGGCAAGAAAGTGCTTACATACCTCTTCAGCCCTGGTAGAAGAGTTGTGACTGTGCTTCCTGCCCTGTCAGCTAAACCCACACAAGATTAAATGCTATGTACATAATCGCCAGTTAGCAAGGGTCTGTCTTAGAGGCTGGCAGGTGTTTTCATGAAATTTTGCCCCACCTGTCACCGCACACAGGGAAGCCAGCACCTGGCAACCTAATAAACAGCACACTCCTTAATTGCTTTGAAACAGCACGAAAAGCAGCAGCTGCTGCCAACATTGTTAAGTAAACAACAGGTTTTGCACCTGCTGGAGCAAAATCCTGACCTTACTATTGGCCAGTGAGGTGACACCCAGGTAACTAAGGCAGCCTGTGCTAATGCATGTGGCCTAGTGGCTCTCCATCAGTATTGATTCTCTCCTTTGGATATATATTATTTGGCCCTGGTTATCTCTTGGGGACATTTAATCCAGTTACTCCATGTGAAGTAGAAACAGTTAAATTTAATTAATTAAAATTTTCTCTTAGTTCTTCCTCCAACTCTTCTCTGCTGTCTTTTGAAGATGATAAGATGATTGGGCTCTAACTTTTCATATTCTGTATTATCAACAATTCCTATAGATCTAGAATGGAGGATGGGAATGGGGCATATGAACATTCCACCAATCGCCACTCAAAGATCCAAGTTTTCAGCCTTCATAATCAGAAAAATTGGGATGCAACAAAATATATTTGCATACAAATAGTCTGGCTGGATTTTTGAAAAAGGTAATGTCCAATATTATATGGCTTTACTAAAAAACTTTTTACTATGAAATAAAAGCAGTTAGTTTTCGTCTGCTGAAAAGTGAAGTCAGGTTTAACCCCACCTCCCACTTGATATTCTTCCTCACACACCATCTACATTATTATATTATTCTGAGATTTTTAGCAAGATTTAGCGTACAGCTTAATAAGAAACACAGCTCAGATTAAAAAAAAAACAAAGTTCAGATAAATAGAAACCCAAGGGCTATGGAAAAACACAGCTCCAGACACTTCATGAGATAGTCCCGCTTGTTAACAACTTCTACAATCTGCTGTCTTTCTTAACAGATTGTATTGGATAGAAACACACACATAAACTTCTAGGTAGGAAAGGACAATATGCATATACCTAACACGTAGCACAAATCACTAGACAACCTCAAAGTCTGCAGATGAGGATGAATTGAGCGTTGGAACATAATTTTTTTGTAAGCAGAGTAATCCTCAAAACAAGACTCCTTGTGATTTGATTGTTTTCTAAATATAATAAAGGGTTTCTGTTTATCAGAGAGGTGGTACATTTTCCACAACATACAACATAAACTGAGTTTTGAGGAAAGGAGAAAAAAGGAGTATAGTGAAACGTGGGTGGAAATATACTAGAACAAGTAGTGTTTAATGTTATTTCATTTTCATCACAAGCAGACAGAAAATTCAGCCTAGTGGAACAAAGTTTGAATAGGCCTGAAGGCAAATGATCAAAAATCTGTTTTGGATACTACAGCCAACAAAGTGTTTGCCTGTGGCTTGTTTATGCCGTTCTGATCAAAAAGAATAATGCAATAATGAACTAGTCTGAGGTTGAAGAATCTTTTCAATGATATAAGTTAATTATTTATTACTATTGATATGGAAGAACATTTCTGCAAAAATCAAAGTATACTGACTTTTCTACTTATACATTTCTAAGATTTATGTATCAACTCCCTAAAGTTGTTTTTAAACCAACGAACTTTCTATAACATAGTTGGAACAACTGTTTAATTTTCTGTATCAAGCACATATCTTCATATATTTTAAATGAAACAACATGTAAATGTTGCTTCATGCATAAAAAATTATCTATAATGACAAGAATGTAATTTTTACTTTTGGACTATTTCTTCAGTAACACTAATTATGGAAAGACTAGCAGTGTACAAATGGTAAGAAATATAATCAGAAATTTAACTGAAAGTTTTTATGGACTCACTGAATTCAACCTGTTGGAGCTCTAAAGAACAATTAGATGATTTCAACTAAGATCTATAAGTAATTTGAATGCAGTGTGAAAAAAAAAAATATCACTCCCACTTTTTCTCTTATTCCTGCCTTTCTTTTAAAATCAGCAATAACACCAAAAGATGCTTGAACTCTGACTTATATGGATTTAGCATAGGAAAGAGAAAACACAAAACTTTAGGGTATGTTGCTAGAAAAACAGCTTAGTTTACTATACTGCTGAGTCTTTTAATAACGAAAAATTTGACCTACATATAGAAGTATCTGGTACCACTGCCATAGCTACACACTATAAATATTTATAGAAAGATTCTAAAAAAGGACCTATAGCTATTTACTAGAATTGAGGTGAATCTTGTAGTAGAACTTAACTAAAATTAATATGCATTAAGGAAGTAGAACTACTTGAACCTTTGGAGTCTTTCTGAACATTGATTCTGAATTTCTGGGAACCCAACATGCTGACGTTCTCAGATATATAATCAGTGAATCAATTTAGTCCATGGACCAAACTTGTGGTTATAGTCCCAGCTCCTAATGTATAATTAGATTAGAGAAACATGGCAACCCTCAGTATTGACCCTTTGATTCACAGGGTTTAAAACATTATTATAGAAAGGGCTAAGTGAACACCCTGAAACTGTCCCCTCCCTATGAAAGGACATTGAAAGCAAAGCTACATCACTAGAGGAATTTCAGATATTAACTACATAATCAAAAATTTGAAAGAAGCAGACATGGTGGAACCGGTAATATCTATGTATTAATTAAAAATAAATTAGTGGATAAATAAGGCAGATATTGAACAATGAACATGGAATAATGTGTGCTGAATAAGGTAGTGACTTTAGCAAACTAAAACTATGGTCCCAGTTGCAATATCTTCAGTAAGTGCTAATATTGACTCCGCTAATAAATGAGGAGACAGAAGTATGTGGGGTACCTCTATCTCCTGTGTCTGCAGCAATATAGTCTATAAAGATCTTGATATTTTTGGTATTCAGTAAAAATATTTAACTGTTCTAAGATGCTAATTATATTATGCTTATTAGATATGATCAATTGAAAGTGTTAAACATTATATATAGCATAATAATACATATGTGACTTAGAGAGTACCAGCTAAACAGAAATTGAGAGCATCATATCAGTGACATTTCTGAGACCAATGGTTTGGAGCATACAGAAACATTTCATTCAAGGTGAAAGATTCAATGTCATGCCACACATAATCCACCATGAAAAAAAAAAGAGCCCTCATATACTGATGGTGAAAGTATAGATTGGTCCAGCCCCTATAAAAATAGTATGGACCTTTATCAAAATATTAAAAATGTTAAAGCATACACCCAGCAACTTCACTCCAGTATCCACCTGAAGAATGCAAAAACACTAATTTGGAGGGATATATGTGCTCCTGCCATCATTGCAGCACTATATACAATAGCTAAGCTATGGAAACAACCAAAGTACCCAGAAAAATGAGTGTCTTAGGAAGATGTAGCATAAGAATACAATGGACCCTACTTAGGTATTTAAAAAGATAACCTCTAGCCCTATATAACATGGATGGGACTAGAGAGGATTATGCTAAACAAAATAAGCCAGAAGTAGAAAGACAAATACTGGATGGTTTTGCTTTTATGTGAAATATACAGAAACAACAGAAAGAGTCAGACAAAACCAAACTAAAAAAGCTGTAGAAATCTGGCTGTAAACTGAGGCTAAAGAAGGGAGGAAGGGAGACAATGGCCTGATGTAGAGTTATATGGGTGCCTTGGTGGTGGGTGTGGTATGAAGAAGTGAGATTCATTAACTCCAATTGAAATACATTGTTGTAAATGATTATTACCTTAATAAACTATATATTTTTGAAAAAGACCTAGGGACAGTGTCTGCTGAAGACTAAGACTTATTGAGAACTATCATAACAGATTAAAAAGAAAGAGATACCAGGACCTCCCTGGTGGCGCAGCGTGTGAAAGCACAGCACTAAGAAGCTAAAGCCACTTCAGGATGAGTTTGATCCCCACCCCAGAGATGACCACATGGCACGGCAGACCTCTCCTGACCCACTCACTGTTCTCCTCAGCAGTGTACTTCATCAGTTGGCCTGTTCTGCTCCCCACTCTGTCTCTGGTGAATCCTCTCACTGCTCCTGCACCTCTGGCCTAAACCCCAGTTCTCTATGCATAAATAAATCTTTAAAAAAATAGATACCAATAAATTAATTTAAAAATTTATAGAGAAAAATCAAAGGAACGAAAATAGTTGAGACAATTCTGGAAGGCAAGGCAGGCAATTGTGTCATTTTCTTTGTTATTTACCTCTGGCAACTTTGAAGATATTTCTGCATATCACTTGCTTTCAGCAATGCCTTTGAATCTTGTGTGCCTAGACGTATTCTTTGTATTTATTCTGAAAAACATGAATTTCTGTTTTCTTCTGAAATCAAATCGAGTAATTTTCAATCCATATTGAAAATTCTTAAACAGTTTTCACTTTCAATCTCTCCTTTCCCCCTCATATACCAATTGCATTCATGTTGAACTGTTTGATATTATCCCATCAAGATTCTGAACTTATGTTTTCAATATTTTTCTATCTTTGTTTCCACTGGGATAATTTCTGTTGAGCTGTTTTGAATTTCAATAGTCCTTTTTTCTGTTCAGTGTGGTGTTAACCCCATCTCTACCCTCCAGTAAATACTGCTATTGCAAATATTATATTCACCAATTCTTGGGTTTCCATTTTAACATTTGTAGGGCTTCAAATTATTTCCTGAAATCCTCTATCCCTTTACTCATTACATCAGGCTCTTCTGTGACTTATTTACATGCTTATTATAGCTATTTCAAATCTTTTTTAATAATTCCTATATTTACATTATTTGAATATATGCATTTTAACACTGATTTTACTTAACTGAATCATACTGACATTTTGCATTACTTTTTAATTATTATTGTATGACAGATAGTAGGACTAAAAAATGCATATTTCTTTAAATAAAGAACACAATTTCCCTGTTAATATTAGCAGCTAGTGTGAAACAGGATAAGAATCAAATTAGTCTTTGCTGGTTTGGAATGAGGATGTGGCTTTAATTTCTCTAGTATCATACTAGAATTAGAACAGGAATTTAATAAATTAAAAGCACAGGAATTTAACAGAGCTCTTTTTATAGTTCCTCCCACTTCTTATACTGTCACAGAACTGAATATTTGGTCTTGCCAGAACTGCAGTGGTTGGGAGTTTGGTTACTATTAACAGTTCACCCACAGTTTCAGTAGGTTAGACTTTGAGTTAACCTTCTTCCTATAAGAGGGCTCTGGACCAAAATCACAATATTGGTGTCTTCAATTAAGGTTTCTTTTTAACTAGAACTTTGGCTCCTAAAATTTTTAATAATCATAATGCATGAAAAACTTCAGTAAAGTAGAGCAGCAAGTATGGCATATCCGGATGTGAGACAATCTGGCCATGACATGTGACACCCCATTGATCGACAGGGTTATTGGGCTCATCTGGCTGGTAAGCGGGTGTCCCCTTCCTCCCTCACCGCTCCATGTGTGTCCCTCCCAAAGCTTCATGCTGGGTTGAAGAGGACAGCCTTCAGTTGAGGGGATAAGAGTAGCTGCAGTCCCCTTTTAGAACCAAAGAAGCACTCAAGAATGGAGTATCCTTTACTTTTATGTGACCATAAATCCCAGGCTGGCCATACAAGAGCTGTATATAACTTCTCTGAGGGTGCAAAGGAGGCATGCTGACAATTCTGTGCAATGTAATTGTTGTGTGGACTATAAAAGTATGTTCACAAAGTCTTTACTTATATTGTAAGTGTATGCTCAGTAACGCATGGTGACTAGCATTCATTCTGGAAATGGAGAGCACATATACCTATGAAGCATTTAAAGACTAATTAAAAATAAATTGAAAATATAAAAAAGATAAAAATAATCAGTACAATAATATATACAAAGAATGAATCTTAGGATTATGTGAAACTAGTTTTACATTCCTGAAGTGATTAAATTCAATACTTGGTGCAATGAGTTGAAGCACAGCACTATCCAAGCTAGCTGCGGCAGCTTCAGCGAAGTTTGATCACCGGCCAAGGAGGTGACCCACATGGTGTGGCAGACCGCTCCTGCCTTGCCCACTGCTTCCCTCAGCAGTGTACTTTGTCTCTGCTTGTTCTGCTCCCCACTTTGTCTCTCACCCACCACATCTCTGGCCTATACCCCAGCTCTGTATGCATAAATAAATCTTTAAAAAGTAAATAAATTCAATACCAAGGGAACAGGACTGAAATTGAAAACTATTCCTTTCCTGATGGGGAATACCAAGAAAACCTCTTAGACAAAGAAAAGAAGTTTTGAAAAAATACAATCAAAAAGAAAATTATTTTTACCTTGTAAAGACAACTGGCAGAATAGCAGTCAATGTTTAAATGTCTTTATATGCAGAGATAATTTGGTTCTCTAAATACCATTAATAAGTATATCTTAGTTTCAAATTCTACTGATCGATAGGCTACAGAAAACAAAACTATATTGTGTCCTTTCCTTTTTTTAAGATATATCAGTCCATCTTTAAAACCGGAGAAATTTTCTGCCCAAATCACTGTTGTTCAGTGACTGCCTCAGCTATTTCTCTGTACAGAACAGAGTTAAGACTGGTAAATTAAGACTTCCCAAAACATGGCCATTTGTTAACACTCCCTGGGATATCATGACATAGAGAAATGGAAGGAAGCTGAAATAATCCTATAACCACCCTATTTGTGGCAGAAAAAAACCTCTTTAGATTTTTAGCTCTTCCCTGCATGCCCATCTAATTATATACTTCTCAAAAGCTCCCGCCAGTCCTCACTGGGGAGAGGTCTTCTGAGCAAGGATTTGCAGCCTGCTTCCAACATCATCCCTGCAGTGTGGATGTGCATGTCAGGTTAACTGATTGCAAACTGAGGCAACAAATTGAACTGTGGTGGGGGTGATGGTTTGGGGAGAAAGATATGGGTGGCAATCCACCAATTTATGCTAGTGGAAGCAAGACAATGACAGAGTTTGGTCTTCTAGTTTCATCAACCTTCCCGCTGTACGTCCACACACAGTACAGAATGGCAGACTAGGTCACTAGGGGTAAGATCACATCCTTCCCACACAGCCTCACTCTCAGAGTGAAAACCACAGCCACCAACACTCAGTAACATAAGTGTCTCCATTCACAAAGAATTTATAAGTAAACCAGATGTAACCATGGAAACACATGTTGAAACTTTTTTAACAGTCTGGTTTTTATAAGGGCTAGTACACACATTGTCCTCTCCCACTCATTTATTGTATAACCCAGAACAGGAGCTTTTCACCAAGCTATTTTAAAATCAGATTTCTTTACAATTCCTTCTTTTTTTTCTAAAAGATTTTATTTATGCATACAAGAACTGGGGTGTAGGCCAGAGGTATGGGGGTGGGATGAGGGGAGAGACGAATTTGGAGCAGAACAGGCAGAGGAGCAGAGGGTGAGACAGGAAAGTCTGTTGCACCATATGTGAGGTTAGCTCCCTGGCCAGGATGGAACTCAGGCGACATCGGTGACAGCATGATAGCACCCAGACTTAACCCTATTCCACCAGGGGGGACCCTACAATTCCTGTTTTGTAGTGTTTGGGAAATTTTCAAAGAAAACAGAGAACTTCACTTGATTTTTATGTATGTTAAGTTTTTAGGTCTAACCAGTAGGCTAGGAAGGAAACCCTGAAGAGAAAAATTACACAGAAAAGGAAACACAAACACTCAGTCCATTCTTTGTTATTTGAAGTAATACTTGCATACTCTCTGCTTTGCTTTTCTTCTTTACATATTTTCATTCATTAGTTACTCCCCTAGAGAATGTGTCAAAATGTAATAAGAATGAAATAATATTTTTCATTATGTGTCAACATAAAGTTACCATAATTAAAAGTTATATTATATGTATTGTGTTAGGAAAAGGGGGCGATCAGAGTTTTGAAAAGACTCTTTAAAAACCTTCAAAACAAATCAGTGTATCGTCTTCTCATCAAGATTTTCTTTTATAATTATAAAATACTAACAGTTATAGAAATTCTTTCACCCATGCATATGTTCATTCAACCAGTGAATCAATAATTTCTGTGTGTGTGTGTGTGTGCATGTCTTTAGTACTGTCTTAAGAGGCAGGAACCCAAGGACAAGACATTCAAAGTTTGAGTTTTGCACCGAACATTTGTGGCAGGGTTTAGGAGCTGTGTTTTATAAATGAGAAGACTGAAGTTCAAAGGCATGAAGCAATTTTCTCCAAGGACAATCAGCTACTGAATGAAAATGGTAAGTTACAACCCAGTCTCTGGGGTTCCAAAACTTTCCTCACTACAGCACATTCTGCCTATAGTGGGAAGAAGGGAAGGCAAACATGGTAAGTGCAACCCAGAGAATGATGGACAAAAAGAGCACATTTTCTTCCTTCCTCTACAACGGTATGGGCAGTTTAATCAGAAGGAAAGTCAATATTATGACTGCCTGTTTTTATATTTCTGCCTGACAATCCAGCTAAAAGGCTTTAATTCTGAGAATCTTTGAGAATACAAAGCCTCAGAGCAACGAAGCATTGATTCAATGAGCACTTCTAATTAAATGGCTTAAGAGGCCATGCTTACCTAGAGATTTATGAAGAATTTACATATACATTTAATGCCCAATCCCTTACTCTCAGGACACCCCAGAGCCAGTGAATTGCTTTCTCTTCAGAGAGCATACTGTCTATTTTGAGGCAGCTCTCTTAACTTCTTCCTGTCTGTCCTCATCTCTCTAAAATCCAGTATTTTCAACCCATTTTTTTTAAAGATTTATTTATTTGTGCATACAGGACTGGGGTACAAGCCAGAGGCTCAGGGGCGGTGAGAGGCTTCACCAGAGACAGAGTGGGGAGCAGAACAGGCAGATCGAGGAAGCACACTGCTGAGGGGAGCAGCGGGTGGGTCAGGAGAGGTCTGCCACGCCATGTGGTCACCTCCGGGGCAGGCAGCTCTTCCGATCTGCGGAAGTGGCTTTAGATTCTCAGTGCTGTGCTTTAACCCGCTGTGCCACCAGGGAGGGCCTTCAACCCATTTTTATACCACTTTCTCCAGCTCTGTGTCCCTCCAGTGACTCCTAATTTCCACAGTATCAACATCTGTGTCCCCTTGGTAAAGAAAATTCAAGCCCTGACTGTGCTAAACTCCTTTTCCTTTAAAAAGAGAAAAGAAACAAAAAACAAAGCCTTTTCATTTTGAGCTGCCCTTTGCTCTTGCTCTTGTCTTCTATTTTTTTCAATTTTCTGGGAAGCTTTTTCAGAATTTACTGTTTTCATTTTTAATTCATTCCTGAGCGGCCACTAACCCAACAGTTAAAAAAATAAAAAACACTTGAATTATAGTAGCTTTTTCCACTTATTTACTAATTTGATATATTTATGACTAGGTGTTTAATAATAAATAATAAGCAGTTATTAATCATTACAAAATGATAGGTGAATACTTAAAGTTCGTGATTCTAAATAAACAGGGTATCTGTAGACACTGACTTTTACTTGCATTTTTAGTTACACAAAATACTGCTGCCACTTGCTTCCCATTACATTTTTCTAACTCTTTTTCTCACTTACACATTACCTCTCAGCCTTAGTAGAAGAGGCTGTGTTCATTGCCTCATCTATACGGGGGATCCGAGAGTTGTCTTTAGGTCCTTGGTTTCTTTCCACACAATATCCTGAAAAAGTCTCATTGATTCAAATAGCAAGAACAATCTTTATAAGTTGATGACATTCTAATATTTATCTCTGGTCCACATTTCTCCCAGAATATTTATTCAATTGCCCTTTTACAATTACAGATGTGCTGTTTCATAAGCACACCTAAGGCAATAAATATCAAACTGAATTTCACTCTATTCCCTTAAATGAATTCTCCTCCTTACTGTGGTAACTTAGATATCAGTACTATTTTCAAGCAATATAGAAAACAATTCTGACATCTATTCATCCTCTCCCTACTGCACACACACTCTGTAAGGGCATTCCAAGTACTATTTATTCTCTTTCTTAAAATTGTCCCAAATCCATTTTCTATTATTTCTGCTATTAATGATCAAATTCTCATCTTCTCTTTCCTAATATGCTGCGATAGTCTTCTTTTAATTGCTTTTCTATTGTCTTGCACTATTTTCTTTCCTTGTTCTCTATCTTGATATCAGAGTACTTTATTCTAAACAGAAAACTAGCCAGTACTTCAGCCCTCCTAAAAAGCCCTCATTGGGTTACTTTTACCGATCTGGGAGGCCTTCCATGACCCAGTTCCCATTCCCCCACTCCAGTCAAGAGCCTGCCACTATTTCCTACATATATATATATATATAATATATACATATATATACATATATACATGCACACACATATAACACATATAACACACACATATAACACATATAACACACACACATTAACCACACTTAACATTGCCTAGAATATTTTTCTCTGTATAAGTTCTATTTGGATATTTAAAATTCAGATTTTAAATATTCAAGGTTTCTCCCATAAAACATTTTTAATCTCAAAGCTGACCTAAAATACAATTCCCTATGGTTTCATCAACATCTATATAACATTTTGAAATTCCTATTTTGATGCTATCTTCCTACATAAACTAAAAGATTTCAACTACACTGATCTTTTCAGTACTAATCTTAATTAATGGTTTACCTCCATAGACTACCCAAAGGCCTTGTCTATGATAGCAACACTGTAAACTTTTGGTGAAATGTTCATTATAACTTTGAATATTTATGAAAAACCAGCCTACTTGTAAAAAAAAAAAAAAGGAAGATTCAAAATAATATTCCCAAAATAAATTAATTTTTTGAGTAATCAAACCATCATGAATAATTTACTATGAGTTTTCTGTTTTGACTCTGTATAATCTTTCCTATTAGTGTTATTCTGAGATAACCCAAAGATCTTTAACACATATTCTCCAAGGGGAAAAACAAAAATACATATAATGAATAGGCAGTAGTTATTAAAACAATTCTCTTATATTTACTAGTATCTTTTCCCTTCATAATTAAATTAGCCAATTTAATAACATTTAGAAGTCTAGATGGTAGTATTTTTGTTGAAAGTTTCTCATTCAATGACCCACATACACATAATATACAACCCTGAATTACAATAATATTATATATAACTGTGATTAGCAATTACCTTTAGAGTATCAAATAATAAAACCTCACATTTTTATAATGATCAGAATTTCCAAATGATTGGAAAGTAAATTATCCCAATCTTTGAGAATCCTTAAACAATATACATATTGTATTTGCTGTGAAGATGAGGAACCACTGTGAATAATGTATTGTATTCCCTCCATTCAGTCATGTTTCTACATGGTGTATCTGCCATGATAATTTCTAAAAAACAAAAAGAATGAATGACCCATAGGAAGGCAGAAACCATGTTAGAGAATGGAGTTACAACAAAAGTGAATTAGCAAGGGAACAGTAAATTCTTCTTGGGCCAGTGGTTATTGAGATTAAAAAGATAAAGTTCAGGCTGATATAAAGACAAGCTGTGGAAACCTCTCTCCTTTGACCTAAAAGTCCAGAGGGAGCTGAGACCATGAAAGCAAAGTCAAAGGCAGCAAAATATTTAGCCCACTGACTGTTTGAGATTCTGAAACACTTGATTCTCAGCTGGCCCTGCCCTCATGAGGAGCCGCACAAAAGGTAGTCTGGCAGATTAATGGGCTATATTATTTTAATTGTGGGGGTCTTCACTTTCAGCAAGATTAAGGTAAGGCTATGTTAGCACAGTAGAGTATAAGAATCAGGAAAGAAAAGATCATTGACTCATTAGCCATAAACATCAACCTGTGAACATGTCTACCCATCCATTGTAAAATAACACATAACACTTCTCCCAGATGCACAGATTTATCTTAGAGAAGAACAGAGGCAGAAGAAAGAAAATCTGAGATGGAGAAGAATTTAGGAGTCATTGCCCCCATATTTACAACAAGAACATTGATTAGCAAACTAAAAGTCAGTAACTTTTCTTGAATCCATATGTGAACTGGCCTCCAGAGAAAGTCATCATCCTGAAATATGTGAATAACAAGAACAGTCAAGACCTGCTTACCTAAAACAAAGCTGCTAGAGTGTAGGAACACTGACATAGCGATTTTGCCAAGTTTCTGGAAGCTAAATGTGAGTTAGCTTGAAAGTGAGAAACCTCTAGGAACCACAGTTATGAGGGGTACCCACACTTTTCTGGATTTTAAGTTGACGAGTGAATGGTGAATAGTCAAGAAAAATCACCTCTGGTTCTGGTTGGAGAAAAAAAACACTAATTTTGAAGTCTTCCTAAGAATTATCCACATTAAAGATATACTCTTCAGAGACAAAGACACATTCAGAGCCTTACCTCAACTAGGCAGCAGAAGGAAAATAGCACATCTCAAGTACAGCCCCATATTTCACCAAAAAGAGGTCAGTAGCTAAGAAATATCTGTGAAAGATATGACTTCATACAGTATATTTGTATCCTAAGTAACCCTATTACACATGTTTTAAACATTGCAATGGTAAGAGTTGTAGGAAATGGTGCTGAACTTAGTAACTTTGAAGTGGGTGGTTTGTTAGCCTTGAGGCACAAGGAAGCTTACATAAGCTGTATACTCTAGTTGATAAATTATTTCTCATTTTGGCAAGGATTGATACAATTGATACTGCTATGTGCGTTTACTGAAAATGAACAAATAAATAAGTGAATGACAGAAGTCAGGATACATTTTCTCACTGTGGAGTGGTAATTTAAAGGTAAGCAAAGAGAGACTACGATGATCCATGTTACACTGAAGATGTTAGTATGAACTTACTTTTACCATAGTATAGAAACAGTCACTTACATATAGAAATATTTATATATAGGTGTACATACATGAATTAGATGTGTATACCGATATATGATTCCTTCCTCTATTAACTGAGAAGATAAGATGCCATGACAGCTTGTATCTGTTTCAAATACCATTTTCAGTGAAAATTCCTTGAAGATTGGCTGATTTTAGGACTGTAGCAGGAAATATATGAGATATTTGTGTGTGTGTGTGTGTGTGTGTGTGTGTGTGTGTATTATATATATATCCCACTAAGCCCTACATTAAGTTAGGGGTGACTAGGCAGTTTCAAGGACAGTGTAGGGAGGGACCTCAGGAGCATTAGAGTCTCTAGTCATAGGGGCAACAAATCCCAATGGGGACTAATCAAATACCCCAGAACTGGGGGCAACAGGACATTCTGAAATAAAGGCAATAAAGTAAAAAGACTCTAAGATAAGTGTTAAGACACAGAGACTTAGTTCTAGGCACAGCAACATTTAGGCAGTGAGCAAGACCACAAAACACTAACCAATCACAAAGAGACTAAAAGGTATATGAACCATGAGACGAGACTCCACTTCAGCTCCCCTTCCCCTCCCTGGCCTGGTTCCACAAGCCGGGGAGTCCCAGGCTGGGGACTCAGTCCATTTTCTCCTCAATAAACTTTTTAGTTCTCTCAGCAAATTTGCCTCTTCTCACTTACTTGCCTGAGAGTCAGTAAATTTCCTGTTGCGACCTGACATTTCGGTATCACTACCTTCAAGGAAGGTTAATAATTTGAACAGTCCATCCTTCCAAAAAGAAACAGTCCATCTTTCCGTTGGCATGAACTTATTTGGGGGAAAAAAAAAGTCAATGATGATGTTATTATATTAATGATATAGAGCAGATCATCCTGTTCTAAATCCAGTGAGGCCCTGCAAGAAGAGAAGCCAAAAGATGGAGGGCAAGCTCTGCAAAGACTGCTGTAGAGATTAGTACTGTACTACCTCAAGCCAGGAAATGTTTGGAACATAAAGATACAAAAATAATTCTCCCCTATAGCTTCCAGGGAAGCATGCCAACCTTCCTCCACCCCATCACCTAGATTTCAAACTTTCAAACTTCTGAACAATGAGAGAATATTTTTGTATTGTTTTAAGCTACCAAGTATGTGGTAATTGGTTACAGTAGAAACCTTACAAGGAAAATAACATATATGGATTCACCTTTAATGTAGTGCAGGAATAGCATAGTGATTATTTTTTCAGAGTAGTTTGGAAAGGTAAAAAATTTCCAGTAAAGAAACCTGACCAAAACTGTACAAACTACATAATAAATCACACTCCATATTTTCAAATAGATGGCATGAAAATGTAAATACAGGTGAACATGTGAAACAGTAAATTTCAGATTGTTTGAGGAAGCCAGTAAGTCTTTTTCAGGAGAATGGTTACTGGAAGAACCATTCAAGACACAAGGTGAAAACAATGAGTCAAGTTCATTTCTGTAGTGATTCAAAGAACCATACTTAGGAATGAAAAGAGATCAAAATTAGTCATTCACATCAAAAGAATCTTTATTGTTGTATCTTTTTATGAGTTTGTCCAGTTTTTTCTGATTGCTCTAAATCAAAACCTTAAAGGCCTCACCTATAATCTAATTTGTTATGGTTTGCTATTTTATAATGTAGATGATGAGAGGAAATGTTAATAGTTCATTTTTTTTTTTTTAAGATTTACTTACTTATGTGTACAGAACTGAGATACAAGCCAGAGGTGCAGAGGTGGTGAGAGGCTTCACCAGAGACAGAGTGGGGAGCAGAACAGACAGATCTACTAAGATACAGGGAGCCGAAGGGAGCAGCAGGTGGGTCAGGAGATGCTGACCTCTCCTGTGGGTTATCTCCGGGGTCAGGGATCGAACTTGCACTAAAGTATCTGGGGCCAGCTTGCCAGTGTTGTGTTCTAACCTGTTGCACCACCAGGGAGGGCCCTAATAATTTGCTTTATAACTAATTTTTAACAGTGCAAAAGTTAAGTTTTCAATATCTAAAATAGCCTCTCCTTTAAAAATTTTAACCATCCAAAGCATGCATAAGAAACACAGAAATAGAGAAGGAAAAAAAAATAGTGTGAAATTATGTATTACTAGAAGTATTTTCAAAGGCAAGTGTTAAGGAATCAAAATTTCTTTTAGTAATTACAGAGCAAATTCAAAAAATTGCCTGAAATGTATTGTGAATTCAACAATATGAGCTCTATAAATGAAAGTTATATATTTAACTCCACATTAAATTTATAGTATATGATTCTCTATATATAGTATGAGATTTTTAAAATGACACATTCTTGTTCACTAATGGAAATTTCCTTCCAGAAATGCACACTTCTAATTTCTATATTTGCATAACTCCAGTGATTCAGCATCAGGAATAATAACAATATGGAAAATTAAAGTTAGGAGACTTGAATTTATCCAGTAAAGAACATTTGGTTTTCAAGTGAAATGTTCTTGAGTGAAAAGGCTAATAGGAAATAATTTTAAGTAAATGAAAACTCATAAAATGAATTTTAATTTTTCAAAAACTTATTTTTATCCCCTAATGCAAACAGTCATGGAGTGAACAGTTATATAAATGTAACAGAGTAGAAGACAGAAACCCTGTAAATGACACCAATTTCAAAAAGCAAGGAAAAGAAATGGTGTCATTTGCCTGTGTGCAAAACTATGTATTAGTTTATCTCATACATCTTCAAAGTCTCACACTATACTTTTCTTACAACTCCAAAAAATTATTTTCCTAGAAATAAGCTTACCTGTTAAAAAAATAGTCACAGTTAGGCTTTTATAGTCGTGTTTCTGTAGGTAGTAAGTTCTAAAGGAATTATAAGAATTACAATAAATATTAGAGTTAGTAAAAGTAGGTAATTACATACTTGAAATCTCTAGACTAGGTATATCAGAAGCACCTAAGATTCCTATTTTCACATATAGAATTTTGATTCATACAGTAATTCTAATTGCAGAGACTTACTACACCTTTTCAGTAGGCATCCATGCTGATTCTTGGCACACTAATACTTGAAAAACCTTCAATTCAGATTAATATATTTGATTACAGAGTAAGGCAAATTACTACTGAATAGAAACTAAAATTTGACACCAGATATGAATGTGTAATGAATTTGTATACAAAGTTCAATGAGAATGTCAGAGGATATCATAATACAAATTAAGTAATAGTATTAATCAAGGGGTAAGTGAATTTCAATGCTATTTGGATAGATTTTATTTAAAAAAATTCTTCCTTTCTATAAATGTGAAAGAATCTCATGTTTAAGCTGATTTTCAGATCAAGAAAGCATTAAAGTGTCATGTTGAAGTGGTTGCTTTACTTAAAATTTTAATCCCAAACTGTTCTTCATATTTTGTGCTTTGTCTTTTATAATGATAATTATAAAGAATACAATTTGATTGGTAAGGAAAGAGAGAGGGGTGGTAAAAAGGCTACTGTATCCAGAAGGTGGGGACATATTTAATTTTATATAAGACTTAGAAACAAATGCTTTAATTGGCCTTAATGTATTACCTGCGTTTGTTACTCAACATTGGTCGCTTCATCAGTAATATAAATGTGCATCAACTGTTGCAGTTCTGAAATTAGTAAATTTAGGTGAACTGATTTTCAAACACATACTTTAAACACAGGTGCCATTTTACATTTAACAATATAAACTACCGTATTTCTACACTGCTCAATAGAAGACAAAAATTTATCTCTGACTTTATAAGGATCAATTCGCCAACACATGAAGAAAAACCACATTTCCATATGTGTTTGAGTTTTTAACCTTCCAAAGCCAAAATCTGACTGGAATAAGCCAACTCAAAAGATAAGAGCCCTGGGGTCAACTAAAACCAAAAACAAAGAAAAAAAAGCCCCCAATAAAAATCATGCCTATCCCTCTAAGCTTGATGCCAAACAAATCAAAATGATCTCTGCAGGTATGAAAGACTCTACTAGCGGGCCCTCCCTGGTGGTGCAGCGGGTTAAAGCACAGCACTAAGAAGCTAAAGCCACTTCCGCATGAGTTCAATTCCCGCCTGCCCTGGAGGATCTAAAAGGACCCTCGCGGGCCCTCCCTGGTGGTGC
>NW_004567117.1:20230345-20256818 GCF_000260355.1 Condylura cristata | reverse complement strand
GCCCTCCCTGGTGGTGCAGCGGGTTAAAGCACAGCACTAAGAAGCTAAAGCCACTTCCGCATGAGTTCAATTCCCGCCTGCCCTGGAGGAGACCACATGGCGCGGCAGACCTCTCCTGACCTGCCCGCTGCTCCCCCCAGCAGTGTATTTCCCCCCCAGCAGTCTGCCTGTTCTGCTCCCCACTCTGTCTCTGGTGAATCCTCTCACCATCCACATCTCTGGCCTGTACCCCAGTTCCATATGAATAAATAATCTTTTTTTTTAAAAATTTAAAAAAAAACCTCTAATAGCTACATCTGTACAATTGACTAATCCTGCCCCTAACGCTCCAATGCTCCCAATATCACTTTTCTGCTCTAGAATTAAAAATCATAGGCATGTGTGATGAGTATGATTTTCAAGTGTGCCCCATTCAACATAACTAACATTGTAGTTACATTGGCTCAATTAAAATTTAAAATGTGCTATTAATTCCTAAAAGTGCAATTTTACTAATTTTACTTTGGCCTCTAAATTACTTTCAGACATTTTCCTTTCAAAAATTTGATTTATTGATTTATCGATAGTATTGCCTTCAACTTTGCAAGTTGCTTTCAGGATGTCTCTATTACATTTGTTTGACCTGGTTGCTTTGGGCAACAAACTTCCTTGCTTTGTGTTGTAACATCTAAAGCCTCTCTTTTTACATTCTTGTGGTCATTAGGTTATTAGAAAATAGCCCTTTACATCTCTAAAGACAATTCTATTGTTTGTTATCTTCCCATTCAAAGAAACAAAAGAAGAAATGACTAGATTAGTGCTTATTATGTTTTTCCCCATCACAATAAATATTTCATGGATTTCTAAAAATTATATTTGTTGTTATGTACATTCACTGAAATGATTCAAACATATTAAAGAAAAGGCGTTTTCCTCTTCTATTTCACCTACATCATGTAAATAATGATAATTTTGATAATTTTTTTTCTATATCTATATTTTTACATTTATTTTTAATTCAAGTCTTTTGGATCATTGATTTACCTATTTGACCTTTACTTTTCATATGCTTTTCTAGAAGTGACTTATTTTCAAAAATTTATTTGCACTGATTGAAACTTGTACAGATACTATTTCTTCTTATTTTACCTTAATTTCCCCACACACACATTTTTGTTTTAAATTCTACGGTGTGGTCCTTGTTCCACAATTCACAGATCTAGTTATCGTTGTCTAGCTGGGCCCTGTGAGCTGCAGCTCACTGCCCTCTGGAGTTATCCAAGTGTAATTTGACTTCATCCTCAGCTTTTCTGCTCTGATAGCTAAAGGTGACTAGATCCAATTCAGTGAGCAGGTATTAAAGGTTGCTACTGTGTGGCAACTGTTCCTTAAACATAACTCATGGAATTTTAGCTTAAGACTCTCCTTTAGCAAGAAAGAGATTGTAAAATTTGTGGGGGGAAATAAAGTGTTGACAAGTTACTCACATAATCCTAAAACATCTTAGTGCTGTTTTAATGAATGATTTTTCTATTACTTGACATGGTTCAACTGGTCATTCTTAGAATAAGAAATCACTGCTTTTAGGGGGCAGGTTGATTTTACCCATGATGGCAGGCTTTTAAGAGCAACTTCACTGGTCAATTATCTTATGAACAGCATAAGTAAAACGGATTGTGTAGCCACTGGGTGGCAGCAGAAATTTGATAAATACACAGTTTGAATATATATTTTCAGAGCTTTATCCTGCCGCTTATTTGTTTAGCATACTAAAAGACAACATTATTTTCAATAAAATGTCTTTTGATAGATAACATTTATCTAACTTCTCTTTCCAGTGTAAGCTAGCATATTCAGCAATGAGAAAATCAATATATAAAACATTAATCTTTATCATCCAATATTCTATGAATGTGATATAAATTTAAAATATTACTCAAAATTAGTTTATAGATTGACATGTACTGCAATAGTAAAAGTTGTCATTACTTTTTATAGCTTAAAAATCTGCTAATATAAGTCATATATTCAAAGAAAAAGCTTTGAAGAATTCAGTAAAGATAAAATTCCTCATACTACCCAAATCTAAACTAACCAATGAATCATTACCTAATTTATATATAAATATATGTACATTCTTTCCAAATGTACAGTTGTTTTTTAAATAATGCCAATAAGATTATGCAGGACATTTTAAATTGTATTTAAGTATAGTATATTACATAATGTTTCTTTACACCATTAAATATCCTTTTTAAATATTGTATTTTGTAGCTGAATTACAACATTCCTTTATATAGCTAGACCAATTTTTACAACTAATTATTTCTTAAGCATTATCAATTATTAACCATTTTTTCTAGTATTTACTCTTATAGAAAACTGCTGATTTTGAACATTAGATAGCATATGTTTTTCAACTTTCCAATGTTAAGTGGCAAATTAATATTTTATGTGATGGGAGATTCTGGCACAATGTGTTTCTAAATTTCTGATTAGCATTTTTCTAATTACTTCTGATCTTAAATCAGATCTTTAAGATTGAGACCAAAATCTCTACATTTTAACAAGCTACCTGAGCTACGTTAATGAACACTGAAGTTTCAGAACCATTGGCACTTCAAATAAAATTATAGAGTCAGAAACCTCAGCAATAATGTTAATAGGAAATGCACAAACTGGAAAAGCATTCACATTTCATTTGTTTTCATTTCTTTATTAAATGGAAATGAGGATATATCTTAGTAGGTTAGAGTGATGTCAAAATAATACTGGTATTTATAAAGTATCCATTTTCAACTTTAAAATGCAGGTATTGGAGACATTGTAGAGAAGAATATGCCTCTTTAAATACCACAGATCATTTATTGTCAGCATAATAATGCAGCAAACATCCTGCTAAGTAGTTTACGTATATTGTTATCCCTTACTATAATTTTGCCTGGTTATCATAATTCCATCTTCAGGAGTTCAGGAGTTCAGATGAGTTAAGTAAATTAGCCCAGGAAACCTGGTTTTTCAACTTCAGAATAAGAACTCAAAGAAATCTTTCTGGTGCTATGACGTGTGTTTGTTCAATTCTCTTTCCTGGTAAAGCTATATGCAGAAAGGCACTGATACAGATATACAGGTGAAGATTCCTTCTGGTTTTGTAGAGTTATTGGATGGTTATTCACCCTTTCCCTCTGCTGCTTATAAATTGCAAGGCAACATTTCAGAGCTGGTGCTGTTATGAATTTACCTATATGCAAACACTGAATTAACTTTTTAATTTTTTAAACTTTTGCATTCTAGATAACATATTACCAACTATACATCAGACAGACTGTATGTACTATTCAAAAGCTTTTTGTCTGAATGTACTCTATTCCACCTAAGAAAAAACTATACCCCTGCTTAAAGTTTCTCTAAAGTTGTAGCTACACACACTAGAAGTGGTAGAGAAGCTAATTCAGTAGTTCTGGCATGCTGACATTTATCTAGAATTGCATGGCTTATAAAGAGCATGGCCTTTGGAGACAGATACTCTTTTTCAGGTGATTTTATATGCTTGACTTTTATTTCCCTTATTTGAAAATGGGAATATGCCCCTTTCTTAACTCTCAGGTGGCATTAGACCTAACAAAGCCCTAGATGAAATGATACATGATCCTATTGCTATCTAGCTTAGTGAATGAATAGTCCAACTTTTTATTAGAAGTCCAATAACATGGGTAAAGAAAAGTTAATTTATTTTAATCATTTACAGAAAAAGTTACATTGAATTCTCATTGAACCTTTGAAAATAGCTGAACCCATGAGTTATGCATGAACCTTGGAAAGTGGGAAGCCTCAAAAGTTCATTAATTTGCCTAATGTAAGAGTCTCCTCTTTCTAAAGGGCCATTTGAAAAGTAGACACAATCTTATGTAAGTCATCTGCCACAGCATACTGAGACTCAGGGTCTTTCTATGTCAGTGAGATAAATACTCTGGATATTACACAACTGAAATTTATTTATTTTATTGATACTGAAAACTGGGAAGACCAAGACCAATGTGTTCTGAGTTGGGTACTGGTAAAGCCCTTCTTCTTGATTTATAAGTGTCATATTTTCACTGTGCCCAAATGTTAACGAAGAAGAAAATGACAATTTGTTGTGTGCAGGAATAGATCATCCCATGCTGAGTGATGAAAGCTGCTAGATATACCAAAATTGGTCAGATTCTATACCTGCTCCTCAGTAGGTTTCATTCTAGTTATATGGTAGTTCTATAATCTAAGTCAGGAAATGCTCAAAAAGGAAATTAGAAATCTGGACTGTGCATAATCCAGGGAGACACTCGCTTCCCATGTAGGAGTTCACCTCTTTAGATTTAAATATATCTATTTACTGAGCTATGGGCCAGGAAATCATATTTTTCATTATTAAAATTATTAATCATACTTAGTTATTACTTACAGGAGTCAATTGTGAACCACACAAACAGATCAAATCTATATGCTGAAATACATGTTATCTGTCCATTCTCACAGGCAAATTATAAACAGAAATATTTCCTGTGAAAATATTTAATAAATGACAATGTAAAACAACAGCAAACTGCAGAGCTCAGTTTTTCCTATCTGATAAATTTTATACTAAAAAAATAGATGATTTACTACATCTCATTCAAAAAGTATTCTAAGTCCTCAAGTTGTTTTTTTTTTTTTTTTCATTAATTTGAATGTAAACCTATAGGGAAAAAAATCATCTCTAATTTAGCTAGAAGGTAATATTCATTTTCTTGCTAAGGTCTAGTTTCAAAAGGATGTTAATGCATATTACTACCTATTACTACAACAGTGGAACCGAGAATGAAATGAGCAGATGCTGATTTACCTTCTCTAGTGAATCATGCAGGGCACGAAACTACAGTCCTGAAGCAAAACAGACCATCTGTGCTGCTTTCTCCAGATGAGCCAAATTTGATGACAATCCATTCTTCATACAAATGAGTGTTTCTTTTTGTTTGCTATTTTAAGTGACAAAGTATAATTCCTGTAGTAGAAAATGAAGAGAAAACTATATTGCTTTTCATATTACATTGCCTAAATATTTTACTCTGGATCCAGATAGGTAATTAAATTATGGTTTCAATTGATCTATCCAAATTTCCATCTCATCACTTACTACCCCCATCTACATCTATTCTATTCTGGGAAGTAGGATGTTTCCTGGAAAGGTACATTTCAGAGGAAATTCCCTATGCCCTAGGGCAATGTTTTGTAGTATAATATTAAAGCACAAAACATTTAGGTCATGTTGGATGACTTCCTTTTTCTTGAGCAGTCATCAGTAAAACTTTATGCTCATAATAATAATGTAGCACCTCACATATAAATGGTGAACAAAAAAATATTTGCTTATTGAATATTGGCTAAATGTTGGTATTTCAGTTCTTAAAGTGTACATTACTATCTTTTTCACTAGCTATATCCTTCTCAAGGTTTGGCCCTGTGAAGGCTCTCAGAATTCCCTTTACCCAGTAGTCTGGGTAGTAGTCATTGTAAGTCTTCTAGCCAGTAAGAGGTGGGCTTTGCCCTGTGAAAAATCTTGTTTAATACCCCAGACCTCAGCTGTGTATTTTTCAAACTAAATCTTACCTCATGTTCCATATATCATTACATACCTGAGAGAATTCTTCTAAGAAGTAATGTTAAAATTAATGCCAGTGAAACACTCCAGCACTCAGCACATAGCATTTCATAAGTATTTTCTTTTTTTTTAAAAAAAAATGTGCCCTTTGGAACAATTTTGAAAATTGCTGTATCTGGTATCTGGTGTAGCATATGGCTAAATCTCTAAAACTTTATTTATATGAAGAGAACTTATTTCCTTTAAATTCAAATCATGAATACTGAAGACTTGAAAGTGATAGTTTATAACTGAAAGAATGAGAATTAGAAAATTCTAATTGTAGAGGATGGCATCTTCAATTACTCCCACTTTCTGCTCAACAAAGCTCTTTGAACAACAATGTTTTCACAAAGAACCTTTCCAATGTCAAAATATGAAGAGGAAAAAAAGAAGCCAGCTGCTACCAAGGTGAGTGGTGTGCTCCAGGCTGGCTTCTGGCAATAAGGAAACTAGGTGTATGAAGATTAGTGGTAGAAAATTATCCATAATCCTAAGTGTAGTTTTTAAATTGCAGAATGTTTCTTCTTAAAATACCAACTCATATTCCATAGGTTTTTGAGTCTCTATAGGTAAAGATTACCCAAACAAAAAATGTAGTACTGAAAAAAATTATCATTGATAGCCTACATATCAAGAAGAGGCATAAAAAAATTTATTGGCTTCCTTTAGAAACCACCATGGAGAACTGACCCGATGAATACATCCAGCCTTTGACTCCTCTTTTTGATATTTAAACTGCTTGGTAAGTGAATTTTATGTTACATTAAGATTTCATGTTTTTTTTTTTTTTTTTTAAATCTCAGGTCTATTCTGTATAAGCAGATGTACACTAATGTTGCAGCATTCACTCAGGGAATTCATGTAGACCCTCCACTCATTGAGGCCAACTGCTCTTTCCTCTATCTGGAAGGTATACAACATCCCAAAGGCAGATACACAAGTCAAATGTATTAAGGAAACTACTTTGGTACTGCTCTGGAATTTTTCCATATTCCATCATCACTGAAGAATGAGAACCTGGAATATTGTTTTCCTTAAATAAAATCATTTGAAACTAGACACAGAAAGTTAGATAAAATATGAAACCTTTTTTTAATTTAACATCTATTAGCAAATACTTTGTTATGAATCTACAGAAAATCACTCTGTGATGTCTCAAGTGTCCAGAAACTTCTGTTAAACCAGATAAGACTTGCACCCATTGGCCATGTGAATACTTATGGAGTGTCCCCTTAATAGTGAACTTGGAAAAACAAAAAGGAGAAACTCCTGGACACCTTGTATTTAGGTTAAAGTCCAACTCTGAGCCATCTTAAACAATTTGCTTTAAAATAGATTCGATTGTAGA
Source organism: Condylura cristata (assembly GCF_000260355.1). NCBI lineage: Eukaryota > Metazoa > Chordata > Mammalia > Eulipotyphla > Talpidae > Condylura > Condylura cristata. The sequence continues at coordinate 20,249,832 of NW_004567117.1, read as the reverse complement.
TGGAAATCTACAACCTACAATCTATTTTTTGTGTCTTGCACAACATATTTGAAACAAACTTTCCATAAATGCAATGGATAAAGTATGAATCTTTATAACTATTGATAAAGCAGATTCAGGGAACTGCTTTGTCACATATCTGATATTCAATCAGTCTTCATTAATTTCTTGTAATAAAGCCATTTTTAAAAATTTGTCTAGCATCGATTTGGTTTGTGCCTTGCAGGATTTCTTACTTGTAGTTTAATGTCAACATGGGATACTAATATAGTTGAAACACTTGAAATAAAACTATTTATTTAAAATAAAATGGAAAAGTTCCAGACTTAGCTTTGTAAGCCAGGAGGTCTTCCTCCATTACTGAGAATATATGGCAATTAACTTGCACTGGCAACTTGGATATTCATTTTGGTATTGAAAGGGATAGGTTCACTGCTTAATTTAGACATCCACCTTAACTGTGACAGTGGTGTATTCCAGTTTTCCATTTCTGTATATTACTATGAATAAATGTCTGTGTTCTGACCTTAAAATATTAAATCTAAATAAACTAAATTAAAATATTCATATAATTTTATGGAGAAATACTTTCTATGATTTCTGTTCAATAATGTCTGCAGAATGAAACCTGAATCTGTTGTATCAACTACTAGCTTAGTAAGGCTCTGAGATGTGTGACTACCTTTGATTACAGTGAAGTATCTATAAGAAAACAGATGAATCACTGATAAATTTGTTTTTTCTTATATAAAAACTATGATGGACACAAGTATTTCTGATTCTAAGAGTGATCGTTACTCAAAGTAGGCCATTTTAAAGATAAGAGTATTACAAATAATGGTATAGCTATATAAAATTGTATAACTGCACCCATTTAACGAGAATGAATTAAAACATATAACTATAGATGTCTACTGAATAATGCAGTGAAAAATCATAAAAATTCTGCAACTCTACAGAAATTAAGAAAGCATTTTGCAACTATTTTAAATATACAACAGTCATCACTGCAGTGAAAGTAATTTAATAAAACTTAGAAGTATTTATTTTCCACTGACTTACTTGTAGAAGTTGAACTTTCTTATTATAATCATTTGATTTAATTTTCATAGTAGTGGAAGTATGTTTCCTTTCTTCCAAAAGTAAATATCCTCTTTCGCCATCTGGTGGCTAAACACAGCACTTTCCATGAAACAGCTGAAGTCAGATTTAATGTTTTCTGATTCATCTTACTGTAAAAATAAGGTTATTTTTAGACCAATGTAAACATAACCGACAATTCTGTTCTAATGGTTCAGAGCATTTTATTCAAATAGTTGCAGCTGTAATACTTAATGCAAGATAAGAAATAACCATAAAAATTCTGTTAAAAAAAATTGAGAGTAAACTCATTTTGAAAGTTAAAATTAGATATGGCAGTAATGATTTTTTACATGAACTTTTTGCTATAAAGAATTCACAGGATCTTTATGAAAACAAGAAGTTCCAAATAAATTTTAAATAAGAATGTCCATACAGTCAATTTCAAAAAGGTTTCAGTTTTGGATTTTTACTGTTTCAGCAATATCTATAACCACACATTGACAATCCACCATACCAAAAAGCAGCACAGCTAATTTAACAGTATATGTTTCCCTAAATATTTTTCATAATTAAAATTTTCAATGTATTTATTTGTATGTCTTGTATACATTTACCTCATTTCATAAAAAATGACAATCACTCAATGTTTCATTTCTTTATTTCCTCCAGCATATTTTAATATTGAAACCCAAATTGTTACTTTGAGAAAGGGAAAAACAGAAACATGAAGAGACAAACATTTCATTTAACTTATGGTATTGTGAGCAGTCACTTTTGTAGGCAACACTTTTTTTCTTTGTAGAAAAGAAGAAATAAAAAACAAACAGCACCATTAAAGAATGCATGATCCCTGAATTCTAAACAAAACACTGTCTAAAAATTTTTTCAATGCTTGTTGCACTCAGTCACATTTAGTCAGGTATCAAAGCAAGCATAACAGTATGAAATTGTAGCAGTCTCACTGAATCAACTGCTCCCCCTTCTGAGGATTTTATACACCTTTTCTGAGTTTTTCCTGTGGGAAGAATATATTCTTTGGTAGAGGACTGAAGGAGGGTTTTACTTTTCTGTATGCTGATATAAAATGTCTATGTATGTTCGGGTCTTTGCCCCCAATCTGTGTTTGTCATGCATGTTATGTTTGGGTTGAGTTCACATTTTGCTGTTATACTGTAGGAGTAATACCACCTTTAAAAAAGGCATTAAATGGCTAATGTCAAACAGATGTAAACATTCAGAATACTGACCAAAAAAAACCAAAAACCAAAAAAACACACACATTTAAAAAAAAAGTACAGAAAATATGAATTAGATTAAGATTCCATGAAGCAGAGGGGAAAATACAGCAGTACAAGAAAATTATGGCAACCAAGTAAAGCACTTTCTTTGAAACATTCATGAACAGTACAAATACAGCAAAGTTTTTCTACAGTCTAAATTATTCTGCTACTATCAAATATAGTACAAAGCGAAATAGTATGTGCTATAAAAAAGCAGCTCCTTTTAAATTATAGTAAAAATGCTTTTTGATCGCTGTACAGTGACAAAGCATGAGGACTGAAGACAAGAGTTTTCTAGTCAGTGACATTTTGGCTACATAGGCCCCTGACAGTCTAATGAGTTCCTTTTCTAGGAATCTTCACATTGTTCTCTGGAAACACAGATGGACAGTGACTCTGAGCTCTGTACGTTCGACGGGCTCCCTCCCGCCAGGCAGCTAGTTGCGGTGCTGGCCTCCACACAGAGAGACGATGCCACCCTAAGCTTGGCTTCAGCTTCTGTGACCCAGGACTTCACCAGACCAAGCAGGAGCTGGGAAACCAAGGCCACAGGAACTTCCTCCTTTGAAACTGTGCATTTGTAAATGAAATGGGGCTGCAGCATCATGTATTCTTACTTTTGACTGTATTATGAAGCACCAAATGCACCAACCTGTTTGATTCTGTTTACTCTGAATAAGAAAGAATATCCAAGGTCTAGAAGCCAACTATTACCTTCTATAGCTCATCCCCCAAACACACACCACCACAAAGTCTTATAGTAACCAGGCTCAACCGCATAGGTTTTCAAGTTTCTTCCTCAAACTAGACCTTAGCAAGGAAAAATATGTAACTATGGTGCTCAGTTCACCAACAGTTCTGCTATGCTCACTTTGGGGAAGGAGAAACATTTTCATTTTGAAAATGAATTTGCATCAGAACGTTCTTATTAACATGCCCATTAACTACCAAATGTCTTTATATGCTTCAGGCATATGCATATCATGTTGTAGGAGGGGTTAGGAAATAGCAGTTTTCTTCCTTCCCCGGCTCCAAAAGTGCTACTTAGGGAAATACATCCTTTGTGGTAACAAAAGAAAAAAAAAATTACATGTTACATGTGCAAGTTCTATTCCTGATAGGGATAACAGTGTCCAATAATCAGGATAATGCACACACTAAAATTTGCACATTACATCACAATGACTATGTAGTAAATAACAAACACCTTTTGCACATAGGCAGACACCTGTGAAAATCAGGAAACAGAACCTACTCATATAATGCAAACTTAATGTGTTTTTGTATATAAATTAAGTGGCCATTGTAAATTAGCTCAACCATATTTTCCTTCTGAATTTTTCTTTCCATATTTTAGCCCAAAGATATTAAATTTTCAGAAATATATGCAAACATTAGGAATTTCAACAGGAGCATAAAAAAAAAAGAGTACAGAAAAATTATGCTCTTTGGACCTGGTTATCCATGCATAATCAAGAACTGATTCTCCAAACCTACGTATGTGAGAAACCAAAACATGCAGAAGGACACTTTTCTTTATTCCCAGTAAGCAACTTGCAGGTTCTAGATGATGGAAGTGTTAGTGAGCTCAATAGCATGCTTGCCTCAATGGTACCTCATATACAGAGTGCAAAAGTTCTATAGACAAGAGTTTTCAACACAGTGTCAGTTACTAATGTGGTAGTTTTGAAACTGCTGGTGTAGACAGTATCTGACACTGGTATAGCAACAACTGAATTTGGAAGGAGTTGACATACGAGTGTCTGTATTTTAGGGGCGTCCCTCTGTGAGATTAAAGCATGATCTTCTGAACCAAGATATCAGAGCCAAGCAGACCAGACAGACTCCACGGGCTAGTATTCCACCCAGTCACAACCCGGCACAGAGTGAACCAAGGGTCCGCTGGGGCTTAGCTGCATCCTTGGGAAGGAAGGGCTGGTTAAGTGCATTGTTAATTCTCAGTCATTTATTTTGATTTTAATGTGAAGAACAGAAGTGACAGTACTGAAGCACCAAATTGTGGCCACAGAAGCTGGCCCTTCTTTGCTTTTCTTTCCTTTTTAAAGATAATCTTGCATTATCTGTAATGTGTTTTAAAAATGACATCTTCATCACTTAAAGAAATTTGGCAGCATCACAATTATATGGAGAAAAAAACAACATAACATGGTTGATTACTATCAAAAATCATGTGGGTTTTTCCAGGAATGCATTTCCTGCTCATTCCAGTTTATGTTTAAGACATATTTTAAGGGAATGTTAAAAGTGTACATTGATTAGGATAATTCCATGTGAAAATATCTGTCATTTTTACCCTGGATGTGAATGGTCCCTCCCTCCCCTTTTTTTTTAGTTCTCTAGCCACCACGAATCAGTGGATTAATGGCAAACCACATTTTGTGCTCTGTAATCTGAAGTTAAATGGGCGTGGGTTCTGTTGTCTTTCGTCTTCCACAATGAGGATGTGCTTTTCACCTTGCCTTGGGAACAGAGCCTTCTGAAGGGCACCTTTGCTCTGGCATGACGGTGGCCAAAGTATCTGGAATGCAGCTCATGTATTTCACACTCAGACTTTACAGGATAAACACTAATGATATTTGTAAGATGCAGTATCCCTTTTTCAAAAATAGTTCTAGTCCCCCAAATATGAAGAAGGTCCTAAATTCACCTGAGGGGCAGGAAGACATGCAATACCTAGGAAGATTTTTAAAATAATGACTATTTCAGAGTCAAATATAATGATATATAGATCGTGAATCATGGAAAAATTATGTTGAGGAAAATGTCCACACTTCAGCTTTATGTAGTTCCTTTTTGTCAACGACACTTTAAGGAATTGGTGTCCACACTCTGCTGAACTGGAAGCCAAAATGCACGGATGTCATCAATAAAGGACTACAGTCTTTTCCCCCCAAACTGTATTAGTGAAGGGATTTTATATTATCAACCCGTTTATGCGTTGGCATACAAGCCTTTTACTTGTCTGCTTTTGATTTGGGGGCATTTTTTTCATACTTGCTCTTAAAAGCCACACATGAAGTCCCACAATTTGCCAGGCCAGAGGCTCTCTGTTGGCCAATGGATCTTAACAATATCAGGTGTCAAAGGGCTCAGACCAGGCTACTGGGCAAGAGGCTCACACTGCAACGTGCATGCAATGTCCAAGGCAGAACCAGAAATTTTGCCAGCCTCTGCAAAGAGGAAAAATGGGAGGAAAGGGGAAATGGAGAGTGAGGTTAGTTAATGGCATGCCTCCTTTAATGCATCTTTTGTGACGAGTGAATATGAGGAATCACGTTTAAATCAGATTCCTTTCTCCAAATACAATTTAATCACTGTGGTGACCGTAGGTCCTTTGCGTTAAAGAGTCAACGTGACAGAAGATCACATAACCACCTTAGATTCCTTGGCCATTTTCTTTCTACCACTGCATTTCGATTAGTAGTAAGTCAATAAAATGTCCTTTCCTACCTACACCTGGATTAAAAAGAGAAGAACGGGCTAGCGAGCTGTGAGCTGTATATCCTCGGACAGAAATTTTCCAAGCTGGGAACGGCAACTAAGTATGCAAAAAACATGCTGGTGAGCCACTCAATTGAGATGCAATCTCCCTTTTCTGAGAAATGCAAGAAAATAATCATCCCATAGAGAAAAGACAATCTGTTCCAAAGGAAAATAAATTAGCGTGCTATAAACCACCGAGTTATTCAATTTGTTGCAGTAGATGCCATTTGGCTTTTCCGTGTTGAAAAGGGATACTGCACCTTGCATTCAGCTCCTATCGTACAACCAGGCAAGCTACACAGAGTTTTGAAGGACCTATGCAGTCATCGTGGCAGAAGGCCCCACAGCCTTTGCACACAATCATGGCTTTCAGCCGGCAAGAGCATTTCAGTTCCAATTCATCCGCATTGCTGCTGTCGGCAAAGTTCTGGACGGGCATCTGAGCGTTCTGACCAGGCAGGCCGGTGGCAGGGTTGGAGCCACTTCCCAAAATCCCAATAGACTTTTCAATTGCAGATGCTGCCCTTTTGAAGCTCGTGCTCCCAAAGTGTATTGTTGGATAATTTCCACAGAGCTGCTGTTGTTGCTGCACCTGCATTTTCTGAGCAGCTAATTGGGTAAAAGGCTTTTGTGGCTCAGAAAGCAAATAGGAAGAGAAATCTGCATTTTTTATCGCAAATGCTTTTAACTGTTCTTTCATTTCATTCTGGTCATAGGAAACTTGTTTCATGCCCAGTTCACAGCTGCTGCTTAAACCTTCCTCAAAAGAAAGAGGTTCCGATTTTATATTGCTACATATGCCCGTGGACTGTGGCCAACTAAGTCTCTTAGTGGTTTCCATGGTAACTGGTGGTTGTTTTTGCTCTGGTGGGACTTCGGCATTAGGAAGAGGTGGAGGTAGTGGAGGTGGTGGTGGGGGAGGAGGGGGCAAAGCCAAGGGCGGAGGGGGAGGTGGTGGTGGGGGTGGAGGGTGCACTAGTGCTTTGTTTGGCATTGGGTGTGCAGCCCCTCCCACGTCATCACCTTCTTTAATGGGTATGTTGGGGGACAGCATGTTGCTTAGCCTTAGCTGGTGAGGTGCTGAAGAGAGAGCAACTTCTCCCAATCCCTTTTGTTCAAGATGCCTATTGAAGGCAAATGCATTACAGCCAACTGGGGTCTTGGCAGAGGCCTGCAACAGAGCTGCAGTAGGAATGGGGCCCCGGGTCGCCATCGGCATTTGGTAAAACTGCTGTCTGTGTGAGGTACCAGCATCAGGATGGAAGCCACCATTCTTGTCAATGTGAAACAGATTCTGCTGGAAGCTACAGGAGGGCAGCAGTCGCTTCTGCTGTTTGACCTCAGGGCTGTGAACAATTCTGTTCTGCATGGCATGCTTGTTCAGCCACTCTTGCTTAAATGGCTGGCCATGTCCCAGCTGATTCATGCTGGTGTTGATGACACAAGGCACCCCTTTAGCATCCGAGTCTACCAACAATTTTCCTGGTTCACATTTCACTTGAGTGTGTTCCCCTACAGTCCGGGCTACTCTCTTTTTGGGATGGTTTTCTCGCTTTCTCATTTGTAGGGGTGCAAGCGTCCCTGCCAAGTAGCCCTTTCCTTCTGGATTTGGAGAGCTGGAAGGCATTTCAACCACGTTCCTCTCTGGTGCTATTTTGCCCACTGAGGTAGTTTGAAGAGGCAGCGGAAGCCTATTAATTTCGAGTTTAGCTCCCAGCCTGGGCTGTGGCAACACTTTTTCCAAAGGTAGGTTGCCCTGCAGCAACTGTGTCACCAGTGGATTGTTAGCCTCCACTGAAGACAGGCGACAGCTTGAGCTCCCTGCATTGGAAACTCTTTTCAGGTTGTCTGTAGCCAAGGAAATGGCCTCTTCCATCGGACCAGAGGTTGGAGCCTTCACGTTTGGTGCCTGCTGCACACTAGGGGCTACCTCTGCTGCTGGCGGAGGCAGCTCAGGGCCAGGGAAGTCTTCAGTGTCCATTCTGAAGCCCTTGTCCACTTCAAGAGGTTCGGATTTCACAGGGAGAGCGACGTTGGTTATGAGATTCCTGGGGTGAAGTTCTGACATGTGGGAGTAGCTGGCGTGTTCAGTTTTGATAGCCTTTGGACAGCTTTGCTCTAGATATTCTTTCTGTTTACTTGAACCAGAGTGACTGACCAAAGGCTGTCCTGTGTTCCTCACCCCTTCATCATTCCAGCAAATCCGGTTGCCTGGATTATACTGATTGCTACAGGTTGTGTCTGCTTCACTTTTGAAAGTGGTTGGGACACGTGCCTGCTCAGCAAAGCTATTGCTAGGGATAGTCACCTCATTTAATTTGTCTGGAACAACAAGGGGTACTTCTCGGAGACTGGTGCAGGTGGCCTGCATCGTTTTACAGTCTTGTTTTGCTGCAGAAGCAGCAATGAAACTAGAACCATGATCGACACCTTCACTTGCAGCTGGCTCAGGCCTGCTAATGACAGATACCTGAGGACATGCCATGGGCTGTATGGGTGTTTCTGTCCTCACAGATCTGCTTTGGAGGTCCAAGCTGGCTTCAGCACTTTCAATGGAGACAGTCAGAGACAAAGTGGAGGTCAGCGTGGCGCTGTGGTCAACGATGACTTTACAAGGGATTGATCTGTTGATGGCTGCTGGTGCAAAGCCTCCCGGAGGTTGTTGAGGTTTCCCAGAATTGTCTGCCCTGTTGCGAGGTCCTGAATTTTTGTCCAAGCTTTCAGCACTTAACTTGGGAGGACTATCATAAGAGTTTATTGTCAGCATGCTCCCAGTAAACATTGCCATGGGTGGGCGTGCAACCAGAGTGTCTGTGACCGTGACAGAATCCTTGCAGCTGAGGGCTGCCCTCACAGTGGTACCCATGGATGCCGAGGCCTGCTCTTCATCCCTGGGCATGGTTATCTTCTCAGAAGGAAATCTGTTGTTAATTCCCGTTGGGGGAATCAAAACAGAGCTAGTGGAGAGATGGTTTGGCAAGTTATTTCCAACGGAGGGAGTTGGCACAGAGGTGTACTGACTGGAGACTAAGTTACTGGCACTGCTGCTTGACATGAGCAACTGCTTGTCATCCATGGAATTTGACACACTGGAGCCCTCGGTAGTGGCGGGAACAGGAGTGCTTTCAAGACATTTTGGTATAATGGCTATGCATGGAGTATCAGTCCCCTGGATGGTTTTTAACATGCTTATATTGCAAGCAGAAATTGTAGTGTTTGTGCTGTCAAGAGACATCAGAACAGAGGATTTATCAACAGAACTCACAAAGGGATGTTCTTTAATTGCTCCCGACATAGCAGTGCTGCAGACAGACACGGGGACAGAATTTTTATTAAAAAGCATGGGCACACTGCTATTTTCAGAAGAGGTAGATGAAATAATTTTCTCAGATAAATGTGACACAGGTATATTTTCGTCAGAACTATGCACAGATAAGTCAGTGGCAGTTTCTGGAAGTTTGCTTGGGTTAAGAGGCTGCTGAAACACAGTGGCAGTCTCCCGGAGGTGCACAGACTTGTTGGTAGGAGATCTACAGTTTGGATTGGCAATGATGACACCAGTTGAGCCTTCAACTTTTGTTTCAGGAGTTGAAGAGACTTCTAAGCTTGGAGGCCCTTCCTTTGAGCTGAGTGGAGGCAATCGGGACTCTTTAGTGTTCTGGAAGAGGTGGGCTCGGGCTTGATGCTTTGCAAAGAGCTTGGCTTTTGTCTGCTCTTTGATATGTGCCAGGGTCCTCGCCTTTCCTCCCTCTCCTGGGCTCCCCATGGCACCAGAAACGATGCTTGCTGCAGCAGCTACAGCAGCCGCTGCAGCTGCCTCCCGCTGGGCTCTTGCCTGCTGGGCTCGAGCCTTGATATCTGCCAGGGTCCTGGCTCCCGTGTTCCTCCCACCACTGACGGAAGTGCTAGGGGATGCGCGGGACTCTGGTTTGGAGATGGGTTGACTCTTGATAATAAAAGGTGGTCCAATTTTGGAAAGCTGGATCTACAGGAAGGAGAGAATGAAGAGATAAGTATTTCATACATGATCATAGGAGGCATGTGGAATGTGAAGATGAAAGTCTCTGGAGAAAAGAAGCTGTATTCACTCATAGTGTGGAAATCAACTACACCTAAAATTCCTGTATGGGCCTGAGGGGTATAGGTGCCAAGAAATGCAACATGAATATGAAAATTAACTTTTAAATCTCTATTTTTAATCTCTAAAAACATCAATGAGTGAATTCATTTGGCATGGAAATGAAATTTTCATAATGCCTGATATAAATGGAAACAAAATCCATGCTTGTTTAAAATGAGGCTAGCAAAAATGACTTAGAGATATTTAGGTTTTAAATTACCTTCCTTACTGGAATGAAAAGCAGGGAACTTAATTCTACTTGAGTTTATCTGTCTTAATTTGACACAAGGAAGTAATGCTAGCCAAGAGGTCAGGAGACTACCATTCTCGTTCTAGAACTTTGTCCTTCCGCTAATCCTTGTAATTCAGTTTCTCTAATAACCTCCCTGCGGCAGTGTCTCTATGGCTTTTATATACTTCCTTAACACCTAAAAGGCTGCTTTATATGTATGTAATAAGCATACAATACAAGTTTGTAAACTCACTTGTAAAATGTTATTTCTGGCCAATTTCTTCCCAGAGTTGTCGTAAATAAGGAATAAAACTATATTTGTGAGAGTGTTGTGCTTTCCAGAGGGATTTTATTGTCAATATGCTTTCCTGAAATAAGGGCAATTCTGGTTTTCTTCCTTTAAAAGCAAGTATGGGCTAGCAATCTCTTTTGTTAAATTTTATAAATATCCAAACCCACAATGTTTACCTACTTATGACACGATCAACAATTCTTGAGGCACAGTCCTGGCAATTAACATCCCAGAACAATGCTTGGGTGTGCTGGCTGCTGAGGACATTCTTAAAGAGATCGAACTAAAAGATGGATCCTGGGAGGTGGACTCCCTGGAATCATGTAACCAGTGAGTGACACGAGCCTCTGCTTTCCCCTTTTGGGATGCTGGTAAATATTTTGCTTATCCCTGCCTGCCCTTATCCTTTAGAAAAAGTTTTTCCTAGAGAACTTGTTCCTCTTAATGCATGTATGATCAAATATCTGGGAATCTATAAAAAATTATCAATTTGGAATTATGCTTTAGAACATCAGTAGATTGAATTACCTTTCTGAATTCTCTCACTACTCACATTCAAACTTCTTGTGACATCTCCCTTTTAAGCTAAAGGCTCAAAAAAAAAAAAAGAATTTAGAGAAGGCATTCGAGTGTTCATTTAAATACTTCCTTTTGCCTAAAAATAAATTTAAGTTTAGATGTACTTAAGAACTCAAGGCTGAACATTAAATATACTTATAGTGTTCATCTAATTTTATTTTTCAATGGAGTTCTATTGATATGCCATTTGTTCACGTAACTATATAATTTGGGGAGAACAATTTCATACCTCAACATGCACACTTGCTTCATTCATTCTCCACCAAATACTCCTGTGCCACCAGAATATCTGCCTTCCCTCCCCGCTCCTTCTTACCCCTGCTATCTGGGTACAATTACATTTTCCACAGAGCCTGAGAGTTATTTCATTGTGCTTTGGCAGTGTTTTCCATTGGTTATTTATATTGCACAAGTAAGTGAAAACAACTGGTTTCATTCTTTTACTTTCTAATTTATTTCATATTGGAAAATAACCTCAAGATCTACTCATTTTATCCCAAAGGCATTTTATCTTTTTAAATAGCCGAGTGGCATTCCATTGAGCATCTGTCCCATACACTTTATCTAGTTCATCTGTCGATGGACATGTAGGCTGATGCCTTGTCTTGGCTACTGTGAATGTGTCACTTTGAAAAATGGTTTCTGACCAAAAACTCAGATGGGTATTGCTAGAAATATATCCTATGAGAAGCATGCTTATTATTTTTTCTTTTCATTGTTGCCGAAATTAAAATGTAAAGCAGGTTTTTAACTGGAACTTGGTGTTTATCTTTTATATTTCTGGAATCTTATTTAGTAGAGACTGCTTTATTAAACAGAATAACTAAAACCACACTCTCAAATGTCAGCCTTACAGACATCATGATTCACATATGATTAGATGTCAGAGTAGCACAAAATAAAGAGGTTAAGAAAAATAAAGCTTGAGTATATGTATTATTCTAGATCAACCCTATGATGAAATAAGCCACTTTACTTTAGGACTATATAAATGGACTGATAAAAGCACAACTAAATATAAATTACTCTGGGTAGATATTTTTAAAGCTGGAAAGATAGCTTCAATTTACCTTTTCTTCTGTTTACCTAAGCAAAGCCAATTCATATAAAAGGTTTGTTTTCTGAAAGTACAAATCTACCTGGGATCAAAAGGAAATACATAATAGGATGTTTGTATATAGCTTCCCTATGTGTAAAGCTAAATATGTACTTCTTTACTCTCTTGAAAATAAAAAAGAAGTGGATTTTTATGTCTATATATCTATAGTAATTTTCTTCAGGGTTCATAATACAGTTTCATTAAATTATTGACATTATATTTAATGAGGTTCTCCCATAAATCAGGCCCACTCTTAAGAAATGGTGGTGTTCACTGTGGGAAAATGAAGGAATAATACGTAGCTTCATCTCTCTAGAGTATACTTCTGATTTTTGACTACTTCTTTCCTAGCCCTAAAGAACTTTTATAGAACACTGAATTATCTTTCAAATTTTCCCTAAAGTAGGTCTCTTTTTACACATTGGGTTCCTCAAGCAAAGGAGAACAATGCTCCCTCTCCAATTCTTTTTCACTAAATTCTGAAGTTCAAATATATGTTAATCTATATAAAATGAATACTTTAGCTTAAAATTTGAGTTCCATACAGAGTCTTAGATATAACTTGACAGCAGACTGGGTACTGAGAATCTTAAATTATAAATGGCTACATAAAACCTGGAAGAAAACAAAACATTTTTTTTTATTTTTTATTTTTTTGAAAATTAAGTATCTCAATAGGAAAAGCCTACAGAAGTGGCATACCTTGAGAGGTGGTACCCTGGGCTCCTCTCTTGGGGGCGGTTCTTTCTCTGGTGGGTTGCTAGATGATGTGTTCCTGGTTGACTGATCATCTTCTATCCTAGCCCTCTTTTCTTTGCATATTCCAAAGCTATGCTGCTCTGCAGTTTTCCTCTTGGATATCTCAGATTCTCTATTTTCATTTCTTATGCCTTCAGGTGACTTGGAGAGCTCCGAAGACTTGGGATTATGTGAGGTATCCAATCGATTCTGTGAGCAACCTTGTTTATGTGTTTTATTCCTAGAGCCTTCTGAAAATGAAGGCTTATCCACTGATGGAACATATTGCTTATCCTGTAATTTGACTGATGGATGCTCACTTCCCTTACTTTCAGACTCCTCAGTAAAGACAGATAATTCCAACGGTGAGGACACCCCTTTCTTGTCTGTTCGTTGTAGGATATTATGGTTTTTAACTTTTATCATTTCTGTTGAAGGAAGTTCTGAAATTGAAACAGGGTAGGAGTTCTCAGTTTCAACATGTGATTTACAAGACTGTTGACTCAAGGTCTTATTGTGTAATTCTTCAGAGGGAAATGCCTCAGGAGTAGTGGAAGAACCTATTTTTATAACTTCAGGAGTGTTTGATAAAGTCTTTTGCTGAGAGTGAAGGCTCTCTCCCAGAGATTTAGTGGGGAGAGAAGATTCATCTTTCTGTGGTGAGAGTGGTTCTTCAGTTACAGGAGGGGACTTTCTTTGCTGATGTGCCATTCTTTCATTCATGGAAGAAGTAGAAACTGGAGATGTTTCTGAAGGAAGTGGCAAACTAGATACAAAAGTGGTCTCAGCTGTGAGGAGCATGGAAGACACTGAAGAGGTTTCTGATGTCAAAGGTAAATCAGACATGGGTGATGTTTCTGATGTTAAAGGTAAATTAGAAACTGGGGATGCTTCAGACGTTAACGGTAAATTGGACATTAAAGATGCTTCTGATATTTCAGGTGAAGTGGATATTGGAGATATTTCTGACATCAAAGAAACATGAAGGGTTTCATCAGTGGGATTTCTCTGATTATATTTATCTGTATTTTCAGTGCTGGACACCTCAGAACAAAATGTTGTCTCAAGAGAGGCTGGAGTACATGATTCTTCTGAAGTGGATTGGGTTTCCCCTCCTGGGGATGTCAAACTGGTACAGGCTCCCTCTGGGCTCTCAGAAGAGAAGGAAGTTTCAGAGATGCAAGCGTTTTCAGAAAGCTGTTCATCAGGATCACTCTGTAGCTCCATATCTACAGCAATTCCTTCATTTGGAAATTGTCCTTCTAAAGACGACGACCCTGGTTTTGGTTTTGGAGTATTGGTCTCTACTGTGGTTTCTGGCTCTTTATGTTCTGTGTCACTGACATGAGTCACAGATGAAGTGGAAGGAATAAAAGAGTCACATACTTCCAGCTGATCAATAACAACTGACATTTCTTCCTGGTGAGATTCTGACTTCTCTTCTACCTTAACTTCAATATGAGGCAAAGTTTCTAAAACATCATTCATTATAACACAGGATTCCAGATTATCTTCAGGAGGTGCTATTGAGGGTTCTTCATGAGAGTTGGTAGGACTTTCAGACTCCTCAGAAAATTCAGGGATTGTCTTATGATTTTCATCCTGGCATTCACAGATACTAGTCTCTACCTCTTCTGCAATTTCTTCCTGAATTACAGATTCTTCAGAGATCAAGATATCCTCAGATTCTGATTCTACCATTACATCTTTACCTACATCTACCATAGGACAAAGTGTAGCACAGAAATCAGGCTCTGGAGAAGCTGGATTTTTCATGCTTTTTGGGTGTTGTTCTTCCAAGGGAGTCTGTACAGAAAGGCCTGGAAGCCCAGATGTTCCACATGAAGAACTACTTTCAGCTCCCTCATTGTTTGGTCCGGATGTGAGCTTTACAGATTCCTCTCTTGACATGCCCAACCTGAACAGAAATTAGATATTTTAAATTATTGTTCAACCACAAATTATGTTGGATACCACTTGGATCTCTTGCAAACACTGTCCTCGAGAAACAAATGCATCAAATTAATTTTATAGTCACTTGGTTTATGTAAACCAAGCTTGGTTTATGTAAATCAGGTTACAGACTGAGTTTTTCTACTGCTTTTAGACTATCTAAGATAAAACTGAATTTTTGTTAAAAAAGGGATAAAGTTTTATTCTTAAGCAAGGAGATATGAACTTTACTAAGTATTAGTAAAGGAAATAATATAGTTAGAAGTTACAGAAGATTAGAAAATATGAACAGAAAAGTAAAAGAATGTGTAATATATATCTTTGAAAGTCAAAAAGTAGAAAGGTATATATGTAGAAAATTAGTCTTCAGAGGATATAACATGACCAAATAATTATGATAAGATGGATATGTTCCAAAATCTTAAAATTTAAATGACTTCCAAAGAATAAATACTCTTAAAGCAACATAAGAGGTTTTACTTAACCTTCTTATTTTATTATCTAACTATATAACTTAAGAAAATATGGAAATTTTATTAAAAAATAAAAAAAAATTTAAGGTCATTAACATTAATTTTACTAGACTATATTTGCATGAAACAAGACTTTTAACTTCTTTCATGTAGACCTCTTGCTGAAAGATATTCCATTAAAAATAGCAAAGAATATCAAGAAATAATCCAGACTAGAGTTCAGGTAGCAAAGAAAACTTAATCAGAATTATATCAAAGATACTGTAAATCATTATTTCTTGTAATAGTGAGTTATAAAACCATCACTAGATGGTAGAAAAATATGCATTCTAAATGAAGTTAAATTAGAGTACTGTCAGTTACAAAGAGAAGCAGAAAAAAAATTATTCCTGAGGAGGAAACAGATTTGAGTGAGGAAATATGGATATACTAGTACCAATGAAGGAAAAAATCCACAGTGGAATCTAGACTTTCACGCAAATGAAATCCTCAAAATGAAAGGAAGTAAAATTTAACAAACTTTATAGATATTTGATTGTAATCTTCTTTAGTAAAATTCAGAAATCTCTGGGAAGATAGAAGACACCTCCTTTAGTAGTCTTTTTTCTTTCCACTTAGTCCCTAAGATGGGAATCCTATAACTGTGCTACTAGAGAAGCAGAGTAGCTAATTTACAGATAAATTTAAAGCAGAATAATCAGCTAGAAGATACTTTGGGTTAGGTCAAGAGGAGATACCACTAGTACTTGGTTAGATGTAGAACATATAGGAATCTATCCACTAGCAGTCAAATTTCTGATAGTTAATAAGGGTATTATTAAATATTCTTAATGCTATTAAATATATATATATATATATATTATACATAGCAAGTGACAATGTATAAAATATGTCAATGTCGACATTTTATTATTTTTAAGGGAAAATACCTCTAAGATGACATAAAGTGCAGAAGAAAGATGCTAACAGTACACCATTTACTGCACAAAGGAAAGCATGGAACTCCAGAAGTCTATACCACAAATCAACATACCAACTCCTATGACTGAGTTAAATAACTGAACATAGAATTGTACTATATTATATGCAGAGTAAGTCAATAGGGCAAAGATTTCAAACAAAGGCTAGAAAATGAAGACAGACATATCTTAATTAGAGGTAAGGTGGATAGCAACATTCTTGAGGAACTTAGAGCAAAAAGAGTCACACAGTATCAAGTTGAATGAAAATCATCTGTTGCTAAGAAAAAAAATCCTGTTCCTACTGGAGGAATGTAGTAATCCAGAACTATTAAAATTAGCAGTCAATGAAGTATTCAAAATATATATGACATCCAAAATATAATCAAAGATAAATAAGAACAAGAAAGAAGTCCAAAGCCCTAAGGAGACAAAAATTCTATTGATAATTCTATGGATAGCAAGAAAAGGACCAGTGAAAGAGCTATTTGTATTAAGAACTAGGTGAAGGTGATGGAAAGGGTAGTCACAGTTCTGTAACTGTGATCCTCCCAAAAGAAACCCTGAACTTGATATCCCAGGGAGTCTCTGAAGCCCACAAATTCCATGTAAAAAAAATCGAGTGTGCATGTTTATATATAAATTTGTCTGAGAAGGGTTTGCTGGATTAAAGACCCTAACCAAGTTAGTGAACTATGCCATGTGTAAATCTGGGGAAATCAGTTTCACTGCCCCTTAGTTTCCTGAACTTTTTTAAAATATATGAATAATGATGGTATCCATTATTTTAAGATCAACAGGGAGATTAACACTGGAATAATGCTTGCATACTTCTTAAAACCTAGCAAAGCAGGAGCATATGCAACAGTTATCTACTGAATCAAGAGGAGCTCCTTTAAATGCATGGTCACTAGAAATTAGGCTCCCTGAAGGAAGAGTCTTCGGAAGCCCTATAAATGACTGTACCTACGATATCTTCTATAGTGCCCATCTTAGAGGAGATGTTAGCTAAATGATGTTGAATTAATTAAAAAAAAAAAAAAAAGAACTCAGACTGGACCAGGGTTTTGGAGGTAACTAATTTGGTTATGCTTCTGTCATTACTTTACAAAGTGCTCCCAACTTTTCCTTTGACAGCAAAGGGTGAGAGAAACCTCTTAAATGATCTTCAGTGTCTTCTGGAAATTATCAGTCAGTATGTCCAGGTGGTCTTAGAAGTCTACCTCTGTTTGAAAAGCTTCAATAACCAGGTTTGAGTTAATTCTGCTTATGACAAGATGATAAGACAGAGAAGCCAGAGAAGCTCTTTAAATTTTGAGAAAAAAAATAGTAATCCCCCCTTCTCATTTCCCTGAAATATGTACATGAACCCAGGCATGCTGGGATAGCCATTAAACTCCAGCCTTTCTTCCTACTGGACACTACTTCCAGTTAGAGAGATTCAACAAAGGCTGGTTTAGCAATCTGAGTATGCAGATTGTTAGTAAATAATGTGATCCCTTTTCATGAAAGGCACTCATGTGAGATTCCTAGTATGATTTTCTTCATTAATAGGTGTACATTTGTGAAATTAGATCCAAATGGTACAGATTTTGTTACCTACAACTACTCAGTGTCTTTTATACACAGCAATCATACTCAAGCATCAACTGTGTACCTGGCAGTTCTATTTTCTACTATGAAGAAAGACCTGCATAATGGCCAATTTTCAGCCTCCAAATCTCTCCTCCTTTCTTAGGGATTGATTGTCTATGAAAATCGAATCCTGCCAAATAGAGGATGTGTCTGTTAACTGCAGGGCAAAGGAGAAACCATTTTCAGTTGAGGTCAGTAACTACCAAATTTATTTGTGGCTGGTATGATATTATTTTAAAAAGGAAACACACACAAAATGAAAATAAAGTGTTACAAACAGGCTACACCTGAAGAAAAATATAGATAGCGTGAGGGTAATATTTCTGTAGCTTCTCCCAAAATCAAGAACTAAGCAAATATATATGCATAGTCAACATATTTTGAAAATGTGAGAATATGTGCCTGAAACTACTTTCTCTGAGATATTCACTAATGAAAGTACTTAGATAAAAAAGCAGGAGATTTTTACTAAGCTCCAGTTAAGAAAGCCAAAATTGACTTCTATTGGATTTCATGTGCTATTTTCAGTCAAAAATGAATTTTCATGGACAGGTTATAAACCCTTGAAATGCATTTTTTAAAATTTAAGTGCTGATATGCCACTATAATTTTACCTGCAATTTCTTACACTGAGGGACTATTGCCTTTTATCACAGGCTTATTAAGTTTTACAGCATATGAGTGTGCTATGTGAAGCAGAGAATTACATTTTCATTTCTTTCTAAGAGAAATGAGGAAAAAATGTTCTAGTACTTACTTTTCTCCATAAAACCTTTCAAAGAATTTTTCTTTCCAAGGTTCCGTTTTCTTTTCCTTCTCAATTTCTTGCCTTATTCGCAATTGCATTTCTGGAGTAAATTCTCCTAGAAAGAAAATGCTTACAATTTGAGTAAAAATGGTCATTACCTTTGGCCAATTATTAAAAATAACTAATTTTTATAAACGTTTATGGATGTGGAAAAGTAAGAGATTACTGAAAATATTTTATAGCTTCTCGTTCTTTAAGCATCACTCAAATCACAATTTAGTTATAGAGAATCTAAAACATTGAGCAAGTATACTGCAAGGTAAGTAGGGCCTGCAAATGAAAAATGTATTTCACTGTCCTCAGTGAAGTCAATCTGGTGGAAGGAAAGGAACACTGCTGACTATAATATAATATCCTGTGTAGTCAGAAGAATAAAGGTAGTAAAATTATAGAAAGGAAAGTACTTAATTCTGCCTAAATTGATTAAGGAAAACCATATGTAAGAACTTATTCCTGAATTAGTTTTTGAGGGATGATCGAGATTGAAGAAGTCATTAAATCACAAGCACAGAGATATGAATATGTATTTTTTTTTTTTTGTTCTCCTGAGTGGGTGATAGGACTACAGCACAGAATGAAATGAAATGGGAACTGTAGGCCAAAGCCATTTACATAACACAGTTTTGTTTTGTTTTGTTTTAAAGATTTATTTATTTATTCATACAGAACTGGGGTACAGGCCAGAGATGCGGAGGGTGAGAGGATTCACCAGGGACAGAGTGGGGAGCAGAA
>NW_004567117.1:20219257-20228191 GCF_000260355.1 Condylura cristata | reverse complement strand
AGGAGAGGTCTGCCGCGCCATGTGGATCTCCTCTGGGGCAGGCGGGGATCGAACTCATGCGGAAGTGGCTTAAGCTTCTTAGTGCAGTGCTTTAACCCACTGCGCCACAAGGGAGGGCCGCAAAAGACAACTTTTATAAGCACTTTTTATTATTAGTCATACAAATATATGCAAGCTTACTCAAAATATATCTTTATTAGGCCTCCGTGGTGGTACAGGGGATTAATTCAGCACTATGATGCTATTAGCAGTCACTGTAGCATGAGTTTGATCCTTGGACAGGGAGCTGACCCACATGGTACATCAGACCTCTCGGGTCCGCCCATGGCTCCCCGCAGCAATGTATTTCATCAGTCCACCTGTTCTGCTTCCCACTCTGTCTCTGGTGAATCCTCTCAGCCACCCCCGCACCCTGTACCCTCCCTCCAAACCTCTGCCTTACACTCTAGCTCTTGTATGCAAAAGTAAACAAATCTTAAATAAAAAAAAAGCACACATTATCTTCATCATTTTACTGCCCCTTAAATGGTACCAAATTAAAACTCAACCCTTTCAAATCTTCAGAGTAAGCTTTGTTGATTAAATTCTCTAGAATTTGTTAATGCTAAAAAAAAATTTTTTTTCAGTCTAAAATCTTGGATTCTTTTCTTGTCTGAGATTTAGGCAACAAAAATCACTGCAATTTATGAAAACAAAAACACCCAAATTGTCATGTGTATCCTTCCTCCTATTCTTCTCACCTCATTGAATGTATAACAACAACACGAGGAATAGAGCAAAGTTTAAATATATAATAAACTATGGTGGAGCACTATCCTGCACAGAGGGGAGAGCTGTGGTGACTACATCTGAGAGGCAAAATCCTATCCTCTCAAAACACTAGCAAGGATGCAAAACAATAGTACTTCAATAAAGATTATGTGTTTGTATGCAAATCTATTGTATTTCCTCACATGTTCTTTAAAAATCTCACTTACAGAAGAGTTAGGTAAATCTTATCAGACTGAATAGTTTAAACACTCTAATCACCCACTGCCTCTTCTAGTGCATGCACTCTGCAGTACCAGATGGCATAGGGAGAGGCAAGTTGTCTTTGGCTTCTGGTTTAGTACAGAAGTAAAGATAAAATACATAAAAAGTTAAACAATCTTATGTATTAGGTGAATGGGTATTAAGAAGTACAAAAATAAAGACTAGGGAAAAATAAATAGGTGGAGATGACTGGTAAGAATTTGATGCCAGAGTTGGAACCTGTACAGAGATTGCAAGATTGACAAGATTTGGACAGATGGCCTCAGGTAAAAGTGCTTGGTATACACTTTATTACCGAGGCAGGTCATCACAAATACCAGTAACCAGAACATTTATGAAAGTATGAGGATGTTTGAGTCAGTTACTCAGAAGCCTAGAATACTATAGTTCCGATTTTATTTTCAAAGATTGCCTTTTATCCCCATGGATATACTTTCTATAGCTGAAGCTCTAATTAGTCACTGTTTCCTAAAAACACTCAGTGATTGATTTCTTATTACCATTTTCATACGTGCACCTGTGTATGTATGTGTGTATTTGTGTGTGTATGTGTGTACTCTCATCTTTTCACCCATTGAAATACTATCCCTTTTTAAAAACTCAAAAAGTTCCTCTGAGAATATTAGAAATAAGCCATCATTCAGTAGCACTGGAGAACACTGAATCTCAAAGGAAATGTACTAACTACTCTAAACTGGAGAGTGGTCAGTCAAATTCAGGAGAGAGAGAGATACTGTCGTAAATGTGAGATCGGTATATGCTGTTGTCATCACTTTGATACAGAGGCAACCAGAGGGGAGGGTGGCAGGATGAGAGTGGGCAAGGGAAGGGGCCCAGTGGGCACAGTGGGGATTGCCGGAGCACTGGTTCTGGCCACGTATGAAAGTGTACAGCAGTGGAGGTTTGAATTTGTAGCCCTAGAGCAGATACAATGATGTAAGTGTATTTTACCTCAATAAGCATGACTTGGGGAAGAAAAGAGGCCAGAGATTTAGATCCTGTTTTTTTTTTTTTAATCTAAGATACTGATAACAACACTCCAATATTCAATATATTTGAAACAATTCAGGCAAGGTGTTTTTCACTAACTCCTTGATTATTCACAGCTATTTCATCTTTATTCAATCAAGAGATATTAAGCCACTCACATGCACCTTTATCCCTAGCATTTGTATTAGTGCTAGAAATAAGTTGTCAACAAATAAAAAGCTTCTACTCTAACATTCTGAATATATTCTACAAACAGGGGATATTTTGGGCCCTTCCATTTACCTGAGTACAGCAGAGCTATTAAGTACAGCTATATCAGCAGGCCAGTGTCCCATCTCCTGGTTTTACCATAGACTCAGTATATGAATGGATAAATACCTTGCTTTCCCACCTTTTGGCTGCACAATTCTAAACACTACCCTCTGGAATGCAGTATATGTACTTAACCACGCGGGCCAACTGGTGCTGTGTCCCCAACAGCTAGAAAATACAAGGCGTGGACCAGAGTGGAATGAGTCAACATTGCCCTGTCACTCCCAGAGAGCCAACTGCAGTCTTGCTTTGCTGTGCCCAAGCATCTTGAGTTTGTGGAATCAGAAGTCCACGTTCTCAGCAGGGAATCACTTGGGGTTTGTTCACATTTTCTCAGTAGGTATGAACCACTGTTGTTCAGAGATTTCTCCCCTCCTTGACTAATAATGTCTACCTGACAGTGTTATTCTGCTTCCAAATTATCTTTACTCAAGTTTTTGTTCCAGCTCCATTTTAGGAGTGAAGGGACCAGCAGGTTTCCACTGGGTTTCATTCTTTAGGTGGGGGTGGCCCAGTCAATGTACCATAAGGTAATGTGAGGCTTGAGGTAGGGTTTGAATAGGCAAGAAGCTCATTAGAGTAGTTTCTAGGTCCAAGTTTTGCCCACAATTTACCTCTACCTGTTAATTGCCTTTTTCTATTGTGCTACAATGAAGAGGGGTAAGAGGAAAGAATAAAGGGGAAAGTATTATTCCAGGAAATGAGGAATCTTCCATTAAAAATGTTACATGAGAGGCAAATCTGAGAGACACTCAGGACTGATGAAGGTCTTCAGGAGTAAGAAGACAAAGGCATTGAAATAGTGCCTCAAGAGTCACTAAAATATGCTCAGAATGATTCTTGTAGAAAGATGTATGAAAAAGGAGTCTAGGCTTGAATACAAGTCTTTGGGGATTGTTTTCAAAGAGGTCTAAGGAAGACAATAAGAAGTAAAAATAAGAAGATAGTCCACCTAAAGTGACAGCGCTAAGAAATTTGGAAATTCTCTGTAAATATTAACACCAAGTATCAGTTGTGGTATGGAACCTTGAGAAAAAGCAATTCTACTTTCAGAAGACTCAAAGGGTAGAAGTATTCCTATTGAATAAGTTTTAGTTAGGACTAGTAGGAAGAAGGCAAATTCTCAGAGCAGGTAAAGGAATTTGTTTCCTATGAAGACAATTTTTGAAGACTCAGTGAAAAAGATTAGAATGCATCTTCATTTGTAAAAATTCATAGTGCCTCATCATCAATGTGCAATGCCTAGTCCACTCAGGCACTCAGTAAATGTTTACTGAACTGCCCTTGTGCTGTGTAATGACAGCTTTAAAATTTAATTCCAGTAACTGATATGTGGGATTTTAGTTTTGTGTATTCTGCCAGACCAGGGGCATGGTTATTTATTTACTGAAACGGCAGCATAATTTTGAGACACAAAGAAATACCAAATCCAGATTAGCCCTGACAGAGTCTTACGATTTTAGTGCATGAAAATGCAAGGCAGTGTGAAATAAACACACTCAAAAATGTGGAAGCTAGCCCTGGAGAAAACTATTTTTCTTTTAAAACAAACAAACAAGCATAGTATTAACACCAGATTTCCAGCCTATTTGACACAGCGCAATTAAACACTGAAGCTAAATTAGACTTAGAAATTACATGCCAATAAAACTTTTAAAATACACTATTAATTTTATGGCCTTTAAGATATACTGTCCAAAAGACTTAACATTTTAATGAGCTGGAACAATAAAGATTTCTGAAAGGTTTATTTAGGATTTATTGCTGATATATAAATCTTTGTTTTTCAGCTTTTCTACAATAGAAACATTCATTCTAAAAACTCCCATGAAGTGTCTAAGTAATTGATAAGTTACGCTTTCATTTTAATTATAGGGTGAAAAATTCTGATCATAGTAATTGTTACAGAGGGAAAGAAATATTAGTAAAGGGAAACATTCATATATAGGATCCTTTTACAAAATGTGTTACAAACACTTCATTAGTGAGTCTATCACCTGCCACTGGAATTCATTATATTACAACACATTATATAGGATGAATGTTAATAGAATTGAGAGGATTCAAATGTTTTTGTTACTTCCATATTCTCCAATGTTTGCAATTTGATGAATGTTAATCCTGTGTAATAATGTATCTATACTAACAACCCTTTAAGTCTCAAATAAATTATTTATTCCTTTTTCTTATTTTTGGTACTTACAATTGATTGAGAATGTATGGTTGCTGTCTGCTTACACAAAGAGTGAAAAATGTGCTATAGGAACAGTCACCAAAATAGTAACAGAGCTCCTAAATAAACAATTTGGACTTCGTTCTACAGACGAAGAACCATTCAAAGTGAAACCAAAGCATGAGAAGTTTATGCTGTATCCTGTATGCTGATGTACATGGGGTCTGCAGGAAGGGCTTTCTAACAGGCTTTGCTATTGGTGAGACATTGGAGCAGACACCTAGCACATGAGAAAGCAAACTGTGCAGTTATCTGGGAAGAGCTTGCTGAGTAAAGGGATGTGAATGCAAAGAACTTTAGGTAGGGCTTGGAGCAGCAGGAGTTGAAGGGACAAGATCATACTACTGGGCCTACAGCCCACCATGAAGACTGGGTTTTCTCTAGAATAAGAATTTTTGCAGGATTTTTGGCCTAAGAACATTAGGTATTTCAAAAGGAAATCTCTGAAGGGTTTGTTTAGAAAAGATTTTAGTACAGTTCTATCCAACAGTAATATAAATGTGATCCACATATGTGATTTTAATTTTTCTGGTAGTCACACTGAAAAAATAAAAAGAAATGTGTGAAATTAATTCTATCAATATATTTATTTAATCTGTCTTATATGAGTATTATTTCAACATATGGTTAATATGAGAAGTTGTTAATAATATAATTTTAATTCTCTGTATACTCATTCACTGATATCTGGTATATAATCTTATAATGCAACCTCAAAGTAGATCAGCTCAGCAGTCTCTGGTGACCAGCAGCTACTGTTTTAGATAGAGTTTGAGAAGACACACATGACAACATAAGTATTGTAATAGCCCTCGGAAAAATGATGATTGTAGCTTCAATTAGGTTGACAGCTAAATAGTTGATGAGAAATGGTTGAGTTCTGGTTAAATCCTAAAAATTGAATCAATGGGACTTGATGATCGATGAGAACATCATTCTGAAGTGCAGTATAGAGGATGCCCTATACACAGACAAGGCAGAGACAGGGATGCCTATCAAGTAGAATCAAGAGAAAGCAGAACAAATGATGGAAAGTAAAGAGAAGAGAGTGTATGCAGGGGAGGAATAGGAATCAGAATTGATGGAGCTAAGTAAGCATGTATATGGCTGATAAATAAGTAAAAGTTTTAAAAGTTGTTTCCCACCTCACAGTAAAAATGGCACATCTTAAAACAACTAACAACAACAAATGTTGGCCAGGATGTGGAGAAAAAGAACTCACCTGCACTGCTGGTGGGAATGCAAACTAGTACAACCACTATGGAAAACTGTTTGCAGGTTTCTCAAACTGCTAAAAATGGAGCTTCCATATGACCCAGCAATACTACTCTTAGGTATCTACCTAAATGACACAAAAACACTGATTCAAAAAAACACCTGCGGCCCTCCCTGGTGGCGCAGAGGGTTAAAGCACTGCACTAAGAAGCTTAAGCAACTTCCGCATGAGTTCGATCCCCGCCTGCCTCGGAGGAGCTCCACATGGCGAGGCAGACCTCTCCTGACCCGCCCGCTGCTCCGCTCAGCAGTGTACTTCGTTGATCTGCCTGTTCTGCTCCCCACTCTGTCTCTGGTGAATCCTCTCACCCTCTGCATCTCTGACCTGCACCCCAGTTCTATATGAATAAATGAATAAATCTTTAAAAAAGACACCTGCACCCTTATGTTTATTGGTGCTTTATTTACAATAGAAAAGACATGGAATCAACCCAAATGCCCAAAAGTAGATGACTATATTAAAAAAATGTGGTACATATATACAATGGAAGATTACTCAGCAATTAAAAAAGGATAAACATGCTTTTTGCAGCAACATGGATGGAGCTGGAAGGGATCATACTTAGTGAAATAAGCCAGAAAGAAAAGGAAAAATAATGGATGGCTTCACTCACAGCAGGAGTATAAAGGACCAGGGGAGAAAAATCGTAATAATGAACAACTATATACCAGAGACATTTTATGGGGGTGGAGTGGGGAATAGGATCAAAAATGGGGGTCGGGGGAAGAAGTGCACTGGACCATGGTGATCTGATGATAGGAAGCCAATGGGGATTACAACTGAGATGGAAAAATGCACAAAATGATGGAAAATAAGCTATGATTTAAAAAAAAAAGTTGTTTCCCTTGAATAAATCTTAAATTAATGAGTAGTTGACAGCAGACAGCAAGACAGAAAAAGGCACAAAGAGAAACAGTATCTTGAACAAAGTAAGACAAGTTACGCTTTGGAAATGTTAGCAAGGATATGATGAAAAGTTAAAAATAAAGATGTCTAATTAATAACTGGTATTAGGACAAGAAGCTCTATATAGAACAAGGGATGTGAATACAGAAAACTGGGTATTATTAACTAAGAAAGTTTTATTGAACACAGATATGGAAGAGAACACACAGGAAAATGGCTTATTTATTTACTTCCTATTTAACCTGAGTTAGCATTGCTTTATAACGCTGTTATGACTCACAGTATATGGATCACACTGCTCAGGCACATGTTACCACACCACATCCACCACCACAGCATCCAAAGTCCTCCCCCATAAGCCACTGTGCCCCTCGACACTCTGCTCTTTACTCTCCCTTCCCCTCTGGTAGCTTCAACTCTATAGTCAGATTTCTAAGGTTTGTTATTGGTTTGGTTTTGTCAGACCCTCCTTTGTGTATCTATATTTTATATATAAATGAAACGTATTTGTCTTTCTCCCTCTGAGTTATATGACAGCATTATGCCTTCCAGTTCTATCAATGTCATAAATCTCAAAAGTTCATTTTTTTTTAATAGAGCAACAGTACCACATTGTGTCTGGTTACAATATCTTCCTAGTCCATTCATCTTTACCTGGGGAACCTAGACTGTTTCCATTTGAAAAGTGGACATTTACAAGTAGTGCTACAATTAACACAGGAGTGCATGTATCTCTTTAAATTAGTGTTCAAAGCACAGAACAGTGGAATGAGCAGTTATCATGGATCCTATGGGAAGACAGAGGGAAAACAGCTAGAGGCAGAATGAAATTAAAGCAAGCAGCATCCACAGATGAAGAGAAAAATTGTTTCAAGAAAATGATCTGCATTAGGTATGTGCTAATATCTACCAAGCCCTATGAAATCAATCAGGTCAACATAGATGCAATATTCTGTTAGCTGTTGAATTCAATAAAAAGGAGTGTATTTAGAGTAAGAACACAACCTGGGTAGTGCAAGACCAATCAAGAGTCTAATGCAATAGCAAAAAAAGTAGTGAGCAGATGAAATAAAGATATTATTCCCAGACACACATACTCTGATCAAGCATTCAGGATTGCTGTACTCTTTATACTGATAAGAAGTATTTTTATTTTCTCTCTCAAAAAGGTAATTTTACATTTTATCTGCTAATTGAGTATGATTCCAATGGTCCAGAGCTCTGACTCTACATGTATGCTTAAGTTTTATCCATATGGGTTAACAGAGTCTGTTCAGTACTAAGGGATGTTCTCAGTAAGGAAGACAGGACCAACAGCATACTGAATACAATTTGAACAGTAACTCTGAGTGCTAGTTCTAAATAACTATGATTACAAGACAATAGTGCACAAATTATGTATTCCAAAATAGGAATTTTAACAGGAAAATTTATTTATTTATTGTTTTAAGATTTATTTATTCATACAGAACTGGGGTACAGAGAAGCAGAGGGTGAGAGGCTTCACCAGAGACAGAGTGGGGAGCAGAACAGGCAGATCTACAAAATACACTGCTGAGGGGAGCAGTGGGCGGGTCAGGAGAGGTCTGCCTCCCCATGTGGTCACCTCCAGGCCTGGTGGGAATCGAACTCATGGGGAAATGGCTTTAGCTTCTTAGTGTTGTGCTTTAACCCTCTGCGCCACTAGGGAGGGCCCAGAAATTTTATTTTTAATGAGTTTTCTAGCTAAAAAGAGGCTGATTTTTCCATTCAGTAAATTCAGCCCATAATTACTAAATATTAATTTTCTGTAAGTTTGCTAGCATTTATTATAAACCCCTAAGAATGTACGTATAGAGAAAGAGAAAGACAACGAATATTTCCTAAACGTTTAAGTCTTGCAACCCTTCACAGGATAAATATCAATAGCTAATGGAACAAGAGCTCCCCAGAATATAGCTTAGAAAATGATGCATTGAGAGTTGAAAAGTATTATTATTAGATGAAGTGAAATCAGATAAACACCTAGCATAATGGATTTTCACTAAATCCTTGTTGAACAAACGAACAAAACTTCTCATATCTGGATATGGAATCATTTTCAGCACACTGCAAGAATCTAAAAGAAAATAAGCAAAATGGTGAAAGCTCATAAGTCCAGTCAACAGGGCTAAACAACCTCAAGTTTAAAGTTTACTGCAATAAA
>NW_004567117.1:20093887-20218952 GCF_000260355.1 Condylura cristata | reverse complement strand
ATAAATAAATCTTTAAAAAAAAAAAAAAAATTGGGCCCTCCCTGGTGGTGCAGTGAGTTAATGCACAGCACTATGAAGCTGTAGGAGCCACTGAGCACCAGTTCAATCCCAGACCAGAGAGGTGATCCACATAGTGTGGCAGACCTCTCCTGACCTACCCGCTGCTCCCCTCAGCAGTGTGCTTTGTCAATCTGCCTGCTCCCCTGTTCTATGGTAAACTCTCTCATCCTCCCCCACCCCTGGCACCTCTGGCCTGTACCCAGATCTTGGGTGCATAAATAAATAAATCTTATAAAAGATTTATTAGAATCAAGATTTAGAATCAGTGAGTTTAAAGAAAAAAAAATGCTACACTATTTTCATCTTCCCACTACTTAATTAAAATAATATGCATTACTGGATCTAAAATTAACAGAAATCTCAGAGTTAAAATATTACTAAAATAATCAATATCTGAATGTAGAAGTGAAAGGCTTTTTGTATTATACTGTAGGAAGAGACTTTAAAGTAGATTTTGTAATTAAAGTCTTGCTTCTGAATTAATCTACTGCTCTCTCTTGCTACTTCTTGCTGTTTTGAATATTCCTGCTGAGCACTAGGACAGAAATCTCAAGGTTATAGTTCAGCACTGGGGGGTGGAGGGATTAGAAGATGGCAGCTCCCACCATACTCAAAGTGATGTCAGGTTAATTCTTAACCAGAGTGAAGTTCTTTAGGCAAAGGAATGGGCAGAAGTACATAGCAACACTTAAGTATTTAATGAAACTTTGAGTATGTAAATTGCATTGGAAACTAAAGGTTGTAAAATGACATAACAGCTAGTTTTGAGGGAGTAGATTGTAACCTCTCATTATATAAATATAAATGTGTGTGTGTGTGTGTGTATAAAATACGCATATGCATGTGTCTATATACATCATAATGCATATATGTAAATAAGTATATAGCTAGACATAGATGTGTGTGTGTGTATAAGTAATGTATGTGTGTTTAAATACATATTAAATAATTTTTTCTTCTTCTGGAAACTTAGATAAGACAATGATTTCCTTTGCAAGAGTTTCTTGTATGTCCCAAGAGAACCATTCTCCCTCCTAGCAGATGACCTGCAGAAGCCTGCATAGATGTTACATTAGAAATTAGGGAATACATCCCATAGAGCAAGACATGTTGGCAAGCATTCCTCAAGGCTTAGTTAAAGGAGAATTACCCTAGCAATAGTAGAAAAAATATATATTTTCTCCCAATTTCTGCTATGAACTTCAGCATATAAACAGGAAAACCATCTTTGAGAGATGCATACATATATCAGAAACTTAAAAGAATAATATTGATTCTTTAAAAATTCCAATTTCAATACTTACACGGGCTTTTAACTAATCTATATTTAAAACAATAATAATTTTCTAGTAACATTAGCAACACTTTTAAATTCTGCTACCTTTTCAAAGAGAATATTCTGTTTTCAAAGTTCAAAGGCAAGAACCTCTATTCAAAATGCTACAAAGTCTCAAAGCTTTAGCAATATTCTCTGCAGCGATTTAGCCTGTGATGAAATAGGAGAGAATGAAAGAAAACATCTAAAGGCAAAAGTAAAGTCACTGACAGATTAAATGGATCAACTTCTAAAAATTATATATACTTTTTGATGTTAAGATTCCTCTTCTTCATTCAACATTGTGAATGATTCCTGACTACGTACAGAAGAATTTGATGGACCTCAACTTTTCAATGAGAAGTTACTTTTTTTTTAAATCCAAATGTTGGATAAACAAAATTTGAATACAGTTTAGCAAATATGAGAATGCGTGTATGTCTTTAGAGACAGTCACTCTTATCACTGCATTTTTATCAATTTTATCCCTCTGTTGAACAAAAGTGAAAAAGGAAACTTCTAATATACCCTAACCATCAAACAGACTACTGACACTTTATATAGTGAAACCTATGTTCTTGTAAAAAAAAGTAAGGTTATATTATAATGTGGCAGGAACCAATGAATCACTTTTTCCACTTGTAATATATTGAACAGCTGTGTTTAAGTGACTATTAGTCACTCATATCATTAACAAACACTTTATAATGTTTAGCACTTCCCAAGAACACTGAAATGGACAACTTCTGTTGCCATCCGAACATAATACCCAGAGTGGGGCAGGAAAGGCCAATGTCCCTAATACCAATATATGTGGGCAGAGAAGGGACTAATGCTATGGAACCTCCAGCACTGGCTACCTGTATGCCTTTGGTGTCCCCTTTGCATTCTATCAGCATTCTTACCTGAAGGTACCTCTTTCCTCCTTTTCCCAGCTAGAGAATGACCTCAATCCAACTATGTGTCAATAATAACATAGCTAATAAAACTATCAGTTACTTAATACCTGCAATAATCACAAAGGCAGGTAAGTGGTGAAACAGCATTTCACTTCTGAAAATAACACCGTTTCATTGACAGAATGTGATGCCTTTAAATGAATATGCACACTTTCATTCTTCCTCTCAAAATCTCTATGCTTAGTCCTAGGAATGCAGCATTAAACAAAAGGCACTGTCCCTGTAGAATAAACTTTTAGTGACAAATTGTGTTAAGGCCCCTAAAGGAAATGAAACAAGTTCAATGAAAACATGTATATATGAGAAGAATTGACTGAAGCACTAATTTCTGGGCAGAGATGTATGTGAAGGATGGAGAGGAGTGAACCTAGGATAAGTAAAGCAAGGGACGACGCCACAACTCTGAAAGGGAGGCAAAGGGCCTTGATAGGAGGGAAATGGAGTAAATGAGCGGTCACTGAAAGAACATGTGGCATGAAGAGTTGCTCTTTTGTCTGTTTATTTTGCTGAATGGGTACTTTTAGTGGTAAAGAATATACTTCTCCATGTTTCAGTTTCTCTCTTTGTAAACTAAAAAGCTATCATTTCATATAGTTTTTGCAAGCATTAAAATAACACACAGACACACACACACACACAATGCTTTGAACAATACTGGTTTAGAGGAAAATCTCAAGAAGTTTGTCTACAATGATTATCATTTGGTAGGGGTGTGTGACAGACACAATCTAAGGTCCCCGATGAGTCATATCTTTAAAATTCCTTTCCCTTTCATGTGGGAAGAACCTATGGCTTATTTCTAGTTAACAGAACACCAGAAAAGTGAGGGGCTGTCATTCTCTTGATTGGATTATATCATGGAAGATTTCATTTTCAGCCAAGAAAGGCAAAACATTTCCAATGGCTTTGAAGAACCACCATGTGGCAAACTGCCTCTGGTGAAAAGTGGCATACAGGAGTGGAGGGTTTCAATTCCCTAGCTATGAATAAATGAATTCTACAACCTGAATGAGCTAGGAAGATGATTCAAGCTGCCAATGAAAAAGCAGTTAGCCAAGATCCTGATTTCAACCTGAATAGAAAAATCAGCCAAGTTGCATGGTTCCAGAGTCCTGACTCTAGAAACAGATAAAATATGCTAGTTTGAGGCATTCAATTTGTAATAATTTGTTACACAGCACAGAGAACAGGGGAGGTGATGGAAATGAATGTGACTGCTTCTCTTTCATCAGTCAAGAGAACAATTTGATTAATTGATGGTGTGTTTGTGACTGTGTGCCTGTGTGTATATGTGGTGTATGCATCTAGGGGCAAAAGGAGAAAAGACCTTCACATAATGTTATCAAAGCAGATGAATTATAAAGAAAGAGCTGACTGTAATCTCCACGCAGTTAAGGTTTTGCATGAGTATTGCTGAATGAACGAATTTCTCTGTGGTTTAGGAATATGTAGCCCTATACAATTTTTCCAAGATGTAACCCAAAGATAATGACTCTTTTCAAGTCATGAACAACTGAATTTATAAGGAACATCAGCTAGTAGGTGCTACTTTTAGTTACTGTTCAATGTAAAGTAACAGAGGGAAATGGCAGACAAGGGATTTTAGCTTTCACCCCAGTCATACTCTAACACATTACACAATGTGAGGAATGTAGCTCTTCACATTAAATCAGTCAATTGTGTACAAACCAGGAAAAAGAAGGAAAACTTTTGTCTGGTTTAAATTTTATCTATATTTCCTGGTTTCTCTAAAACCCTCTAAGAGATTAAAAAAATCTGATAAATGCAGGACATTCCCTGGATATTCTCCTTAGGTTAAGCACAATGCCAATTTAGGTGCCATAATGGAAAGAGGACTAAACAACGTCATGAAACTGGGCTGTTAATCTGAGCTCTGTAATTCTGTAGTTGTGTACAGATGCACCGTTTTCTTAACACCTTTGAGTCTGTTGCCTCGTTTTTCAAAAGGAAAAAGCAAACAGCCTCGCATAACTATTATATTAATTGGAAATAGTAATTGTCAAAAAATCAAAAACTAATGAAAAATTAAAAGACTAATATATAACAACATAAACCATCATTTATTGCTGAGTGATCTTATAAGTCTTGGAATTCTCAAGTACATCCTCTTAAATTTACATCTAAACACAGATGTCTTAAGAAGCAGCATTAGGAAGGGTTATTTGATTTTTTTCAGTTTTATATAAGTTATTTATAAACTTTACATCATTGTTCATTTCTGTACAATGTTTGCTTTCTCCTCTCAGGTGTAGTCCCCACAGAATTCCCACTGCTAGTTCGCCTGTGCACCATCACTATAGTCCCTGTGTTCTTCCCTCCCCGGTTTTCAACCCTCTTCCTACTCCCACAAAATGTGTGATTTGTAGTTATTTACTTTTAAATTCTTATCACAACTGAAAAGCCTGGTGTATGGAGTAGGCTTTGCTGCCTAGTTCTGGCTGCTTACCTGTCTCTATCATCCCCTTCCAAGTAATTAGCTTTGAGCAAAATCAGTTCTTTTACCCAAGTACATAGGTGATTGCTCCAGAGGTCAGGCCAGATCCAAAACTGTTTGTTACTTAAAATAATCACCTCTCTTTCCTGTTTAAAGAATCACATGAGGTCTGAAATACTGCCAAAGATAGCTTGAGAGGAAAAAAGATACCCTAGAATCATTCAGCAAACGAACAGAGAAGTCAATACAGGTTTAACATGCCTTTCTCTCCCCTGCAATTACTTGAAATTTTTTTACAACAGATCTGTTTTTGGCTATCTGAACAAGCCCAAACTAATACAACTAAAAAGTATTATACTGAGTAATCTATTAAGCATTTTCTATTTTGAAGAGACTGTGCAGTTCACTGGAGAAGGAAATTCCAATTGCAAAGAAAGTTAAAGACCATGAAAAAAGCTGGACTGCAATACAAATTAATAACAAGCCAGCAGTTCAACTGATAACATGCTGTATGGGTAGTTTCATAAGACTCTTGTATCACCTGGTATTTGAAGTGCTTTTATCACAGATTACTGACATGCCAATAATCTTTATACTTTTCCTTCCTCGTTTCCCCAAATAGATTCTGTAAGAGTAACTCAATAGACATAGGTAAGGAAATAAAAGATGTTGTGACAAATTGGGTTTGAGAAACACAGTTTACATGAGGTTGAGTAATTTTCTTCACCACGAAGCCTTGGAGTCTTTAAATGAGTGCAACATTTTACACAGTCTTGAAAGCCTCACAGCAATTTTTTCCACAGAATATTCTGTGAGATTGATGTTATAGAGATTGTCTTCACTGTAGTAAATATTGCATTGTAGTCTCTAAGCTGTAGCTAGAGACTAGCTACATGTCAGAGCACTAGAAAAATGAAGAGTTAGACTCTCCATTATCATTCCTGAATTGCTACATCTGTGTAAATTCCTATTTAATGAACTCTCAATCTGTTGCCAAAGGTCAGAATAAGAAATGTTCTTTGTGAACTCTTAAAAAAAATTATTGAAATATTATACAAATACTCTTGGTACTTCCTATGTGCAAATCAATGATTCCCTTTTTAAAAAAATGAAGTCTAGGTGACTTATAATATTTGTCTTTTTTCCTTTGATCCCAAGAATCTCTGGGGTAAGTTGTGTGTTCAACAGCTGGGGCCTTCACTCAGGGAGTTTTTTTTAATAACATGACCAAATTCTGTCTGCTAACAGCTTTAAGCCTGTTAGTTGAGTGAACTCATGTCTAAAACAGCAATCTCCAACATGATGCAGACTGCATACACATGTCTAAAACAGTATTCTCCAATATGATGCACACTGGGAAGGAGGACAGTAAAATAGTGTAAAATACTGACACCGCACGTGAACTTCATAGACACTGCCTGAGTCACTTACTACTAGCGACGTGCTAAAGAGACGGGGCCTACTGCCATGTGGAAGGACACCTCACATCGCCTCATGTTCTTCGTCCTTCAAAGCACTGTACTGGACTATACCAGCTATATAACTTTACTTACTCTAAACTTTAACCGGTCATAAAAAATAGACAATGGCGTTAGAAGTCCCTACCAAGAAATAAATTCAACTTAATAGGAAAATTTAAGCAAACAAAATAGAGGTGACACAGGTCCATTAATGACATAAAAAGAAGGCTCTAGATGAGGGTGAGGATAGAGGATATGGGGATTAAGGGGAGGAAGGGACTGTAGCTACATACACCATGGGTCTAGTGAATGCTACCAAATAAGTAAACATATTGTGTCCTAAATGAGTTTAGTGGAAACTTGGACAGAATAAAAAAGATGCTTGTTTCTCAAAGCAAATATGGGAGCAGTAAGAAAGACCATGGCCTGCTTTACTGTGAGAACCACCATATGTCCGTGTGCGAGTTGCTATAGCCATATGAAACTCATTTACAAGGTCTATAAAGTAAAGTGATTTAATAGAAGATATCTAATAGAAGATATCTCTTCTCTAAGAATCAATGTTCTATGACATGGGTAGAGGAAAAGAAATAAAATGCAAAGATTCCAAAGAGCAAGCTCAGAGAAATGTCACTTAATGGAAACAGGGAGAGGTAGAATTAGGGGGAAAGCAGGCACCAATAAAAAATTGTGGTGGGATTCTATGGGCTGGTAGCTATTTACACTGATTCTAAAGGAGACTACTAAAACTACCTGTGAACAGACATTGCTGAGATGCAAAGAATGAGTGTATGAGTGCACTTATCAATGAAGAACTGAAAGAGCAAAACACAAGGGGAACCCCAGGGGAAAATTTTTTGCAGAATAAGAATTGTTACTAGCATTATGTGTATGTGTGCACATAATCTTTCACAATTACAGAGATATTTCTGGTCTTTAGTGGGAAAAAAGGAAATATACAAAGGTTCAATCATGTGCAGACAGTCACATACCATGCAATGTAATTTTACACACCATATGTCTTACAAATGACTGAAAATTATACACTGTTCACTTTTTTAGACTGTATTTATTTATGCCTATTTTGAGAGAATATCACAATTGTCTGGGTTCCAAACTTTTATGGAAGCTTTTCATGGAAAGTTGCATTACTGAAGTTAACTCCAAATGTCTAGTGGTAATCTGTAGTCTAAAACTCTAACACTGAAAACCAGTCTTTCTGTTTGTGCAATAGGTTTTGTTAATAAGTTATGTTTATATTTCCCTCATGTGTTATAATTAGGTTTTTTTACATATTTTTAAATTATGTGTATAGGGAAGTTACTTTTCAATATGACCGTTATTTTAAATCAGTAGAACACTTCACAAAATATACACTCTAAATTTAGGGTCTTGCTTCTGAGAATGTAATTTGTCCTACATATGTGCCTTTAAATATTTTGGGTTCTATTTATGAAAACTTTGGAGGAAAACCTTGTTTGGCTGAATGCTAACTGTCTTCTAGTATCCATTATTTCATGAGACAAAATATTTCCCTGAGTTTGCACAGCAGTAGAGATGACATGTCCCATGTTCTCAAGGTGATAGATGTGGCCAAGAGGCTGGACTCTAAATGAAGGAATGTGAGTGATGTGATGACTGTTTGTGCCTAGGACAGGGCTTCTGTCTGCTTTCTCTGCATTTATCTGAACACAGATATGCCAGTTCCCAATAGGGAAGGGCACCCCCAAAGGGTAGGGCTGCCACATCCCCACTCACCAGCTGTCCATTTGTGCACTATTATGTGAGAGAAAAACAGCTCTTATGATTTACCTGTTCTTTTCTGGAACTTGTTATAGCAACCTAGCCTCTACCTTAATAATATACTCTGGAAGTATACAGTTGCATCTCTTTCTCTTTTTCTCATACAAATCTTAGGGTGTTTGTGGATGCCTGAAACTTTTCCTGGTGCTTTAAGCTGAAAGTTTCCTAATAGTAGAGGATATTTTAAAAAACCTTGTAGTAAAATTAGCTTAGAAAGAGCGAAAAAAACTTTTGTTCTAAAGTAGTCACTTTGGCAACTAATGCTGCAATATACAGTTGAAATAGGAGCATTCTGAAATATGAAAACATGATTAAATGACCCCCAATAACCTAAATTCTTCTACATCTCTTATTATCTCTATATTCAGGCCTTCAAGCAAATTATTTTGGTGAAAGGACAAAGCTTTTTAGGTATGTCAACGTAAGTACCAGGAACAACAATCATTTAGATTTTTTAAATGAAATATAAAATTTAGGCTTTAATAACGTAATTGTTTCTTTAAATCACAGAAATTACTAAATTACCATCCACAATATTTTATGTTATTAATAAAGGGTGAATTCCTAAAGCAAACATCTCAATAAGTAGGTAGAAAATAATGAGCCAATCACACTTCATGATTAGCCACTATGTTAGCCACAAATACACTTAAAAAGAACATAAGAATTTTAATAAAATAATAGCAACTGTAAAACCAACAGCTCTCAATTTTGTCAAAATATTTGCTATCTCCCTTTAATTCTCTCATTTTAGCAAGCAAATAATACCTGAAGAATAATCTATTGTCCATAAAAATTAGAGGATGTGTAACTAATTCATCGCACAGAGCATGAAGATGTAAGGAAGTAAAAGATACATATTTCATGACCAACATGGCTTTTTCCAGCAGCTGCAGGAATGAATAGAATTTTAAACTTTTGGACAACTTTTTATTGCTGAATGATATATAAGTGACTAGACAAAAAATGTGAGAATATGAAAACCCTGAGAGAAATTCTTAGGAAGCAGTACTGTCAGACTACAGGGGTGCTTCTGGGGTCCCACCCAGCAGTCACAGAAAGATCTAATGATGCCATATGTTCGCACCCACAGGACAGATATGACCTCCGTACGAACAATCAAGGCAATTGGGTCTTACTCAACTGATAAAGGACAGAAGTGGTTTTTAAAACCCTAAGCTATATAAAAATCAGTTATTAATATACCTAGAAAAGCTTCATTTAAATTAAATGATAACTACACATAAACAAGTTAACAATTAGCCATTTGGAATTCAGGTAGTTCATGCTATGGTTCTTACCTCATGAACAGGGAAAACAGTTATATAAATATTGTGTGCAGTTGGGGGAGGAGAGATCCTCAAATCGTGGAGGATTTTTGAGCATTTTGAAAGCCAATTTGAAACATATGGCGTAAAAAACAAAAAAGTAAATGGGAAGAATATTCATCAAATTTGCATATAAAGGCATAAAAAGCAAATGTGAATTCCATCTACATTAGAAATTTAAAAATGATCTATTTCTACAAAAGGAATGGTGAAATTATGGCAATAAAATACATTCAAACATCTGTTTATAAAATAAGATGTAATTTAGTTTATTTAGAAATCAATTCATGTAAAATCATATCGACATTCCTTCTAAAAAGGCAAAATTGCTCTGTTGGACTAAAACACAGGAAATTAAATAGACAATTTAAACGAAATAATAAATCTAGAAAATGAGAAAAGTAAAAATATTTCAAAACATAAAAAGAAATACAATATGCCTGAGACTTAACTATTTTACATACAAACTTAAAAGATTTTAAAAACATTTTATAAAATATTATTCTCATAACAAAGCTTCCCTGATATTAAATAAAGAAATACAATAAAATACTCAATAGGGTCACTAAATTGAAAGCCTATGTGTTTTGTTTTATGATCAAAGGCAGTTAATTTTATTGTTTATATTAAATACAAGCTATAGTAATGTACATATACAATTATTACATATAATTACTATTTATTGCCAATAACTGCTCATATTTGGAAAGAAGGAAATTTGTTAATTTTTACCACATAAGTCTGTGTATAAATAAATAGGGAATTTTAGACTAGATAAGTTCAACAACATGAATGCAAGGAATATTTACACTAGCTGGAATCAATATTCCTTTAAAAAAGGTAACTAGAGATATATATCTTTTAATAAAACAAACAGGGAATGTCTACATGTGTGTCCTTCAACATATGTTCAGAAACTCATAGGGATCCCCCTTCCAGTTAACTATGACCAAATTTAGTTTAAAAAGTTAGTTATAGATTACTAATTCCAGTCAAGACATTTCAACTGTGGGTGCATTTTTTTTTTTAATTCAAAAGTGTTCATAGTTACAGAAAATTTCAAATAATAATATCAATTTTCATAAAAGTACATGCATTTTCTTTAGGGAATGAATGCAATATATAGGCCAACTTAGTATAGCTTGTCCCATATATTTATATCTTTTATAATTTCTCTCAATAATGATTTATAATTCCCTTAAGAAAAGTCTTATTAATCTTTCAAAAGATTGTTTCTATATATCTTCAGATATTTTTTGCTGCTATTCTACATCATTTCTATTCTTGTTGGTGACCTAGAAATAGTTTTTTAATTGATTGTTCCCTAAATGTGTTAATTTATATATTACATATTAATTCTAAGATTCTTTCTGGATATATAATAATGTTGATTAAAATTTTATTATTTTTAAAATGTTTACATCTTTATTACAGTCAGTATCTCATATCACACTCATACTCAACAACTCCAAGTGGTTCACAGATCTGTATCTAAAGAGTATAATAAGGATATTTCTCATCATGATAGGATAAGGCTTATTAATATGTTACCCAAACTCAACTAGTTGTGATAAACTAAAGTTCAGAACTGTTCATCACTATAAGAACCAAAAGAAAAGCCACAATGTAAGAGAAGTTACCAGCAAAAACTGGCACAAATCAATAAGGAAAAAGGGGCCTAAAGACTGAACTAGTAATTCAGCAAAGGGGATAATCAAATATTTAAAAATACATAAAATGTTGTTCAACCTTATTATTTAGCAGACATACAAATTAAAATGGAATAAACACTGACAATATACAGTTCTTAGAAGAATCTGCAACATCTTGAAAGTTTATGTACTCCTGCTGGAACTGGGATGACTTCCTTAGGTAGCAATTTAATGCTATTTTTAACAACTGAAGATAGACAATCTCTGTGATCTGGCACTGATACCTGTAGGCATACATCTCAGGCACATTTATACTTAGGCAAATACAAAAACAGGTATATTTTATTTTATTTATTTATTTTTTAAGCATTCAGAAGAGTAGTACCCCAAACTGAAAAAAAGCAAAATGTCCATCAAGAGACTGAGTGAGAAAATATTACAATTGTCCAATGAAATATACAAACACCAATGAAGGAAAAAACTAATCTTACGAACCAAAATTTAGCTAGATAAAACCAATGGAGTACCCATACTGAGTGATTCCATTTATATAAAATTTAAAAAACATACAAAGTTAGCTGGTGGTGATGAAAGACAGGGTGGGAGTTTCCCTGAGAGTGTGTTAACTGAAGAGGACAAGGAAGAGTTGCCAAATTCTAGCTTTTATATTTGTTTTGTTGTTTTTGTTGTTCTTTATATGCCAGTTATGAGGGTATGTTCATTTTAAAAAATCATAAAATTATACCACTATCAGATAAGCACTTAAATATGTTAAAATCTAGTAAAATATGTATATAACTATAAAGGAATAATTATATTTTCCTTTCATTACTTCAACATTTTAAGAAATATCTGACTGATAGAACAGGGAAAGAGAAATTGAGTGACTAAGGAAGACCCATTCTTTGAAAAATTAGAAAGGGTCGAGATATATTTGAGGCTTGCTTGAAATAATGTAAAAAGAAAAAAAATTTTTAAATTAAAAAAAAAGATACTCCTAATTACATACACACACACACACAAAATAATGTAGATTTAGCAGTCTACAATTACCTGTAGTTTGGCACATGTTAAAATATTAGCATTCAAACTTGATTTTGTTAAAAACTCATAAAAGTTAATTGACTACACTTGAAAATTTTAAATAAAATCATCACACACTTTAGTGTGGAGGAAATATTTTCTGTTAAATAAAAAATATTGCAGGATTTCTTCAAGTATGGCAACAGATGTGTGAATATGGTGGGACGGTGTACCAACAGTTTTCTTCCCAAGAAAGAATAGTCTTAACTGATATTAAAAAGAAAAATGCTAGCTTCATCACTGCTACAAAATTATCTTGGTTTAGGATAATACAAAATGGATGCATGCATATTTTAATATACAAAAGCAAACATCCTTATTTAAAAATGAATCATATAGCAATGTAAAAATAAATCTAAGCTATTAAATATATTAGATAGCATCAGAGCTTCATCAATCAGAGGTTATTTAATCCAGTTTAGAGGATTTTTCTCTTGTTTTCCTTTCAATGGAAATAGATAAAATTTAGATGAATAATTTAAATGTGAGCACACAGTAAAGTAACAATCTGGAAACTATCCCAA
This sequence comes from Condylura cristata, assembly GCF_000260355.1. Classification (NCBI taxonomy): domain Eukaryota; kingdom Metazoa; phylum Chordata; class Mammalia; order Eulipotyphla; family Talpidae; genus Condylura; species Condylura cristata. The sequence continues at coordinate 20,206,313 of NW_004567117.1, read as the reverse complement.
GAGGAGATTAAAGAATAAATGGGGGATTGGACCACTTGGAGCATTTCCTTTAACATCCATTAATGTATTCTTTCTTTCTTCAGTCACTATGTAATATCTCTGTGTGGGCTTCACTGGTGGCACAAGGGATTAAGTCCAGCACTATGAAGCTATCAGCAGCCACAGCAGCACAAGTTCAATCCCAGGCCAAGAAGCTGACCCACATGGCACAGCAGACCTCTCCTATCTCACCTGCTGCTCCTCTCAGCAGTGTATTTCAGAAGACCTGCCTGTTCTGCTCCCCACTCTGTCACATTTTATGAATCTTCTCACCTCCTCACACCTCTGGCTTACAGACCAATTCTTGTATGCATAAATAAAAAATAAATATTTTTTTGTTTAAAAAAAAGATATCTTGGCCCTCCCTGGTGGCACAGCGGGTTAAAAGCACAGCACTAAGAAGCTAAAGCCACTTTAGCATGCCCCAGAGGTGATCCACATGGTGCAGCAGACCTCTCCTGACCCGCCCGCTGCTCCCCTCAGCACTGTACTGCATTGATCTGCCTGTTCTGCTTCCCACTCTGTCTCTGGTGAATCCTCTCACTGCTCCTGCACCTCTGGCCTGAACTCCAGTTCTGTATGCATAAATAAATAAATCTTTAAAATGAATAAAATAATAATAATAAAAGACGTCTCTATGTACAAAACATCAGATTTAAATAACCCAGAATCTGGCACTGAACATCATCAATTAATAAAAATAAACCTATAAAGACTTGATACAAAATTAATGGAGAAAGGAAAAATGAAACATATGTTTTAAGCACATTATCATCTCTGTTCACATTTCAATGGCATGTATATCTCAGAACTTATCACATTTTTTTAAAGATTACATATCTGACTTCTATTCTAGATTGTAAAATCCTTGAGTGCTGCTATCTAGATACTCATTAATTTTATTCCCTCTGCTTAAGAAAGAAACAGGCTACTTAAAATTAGCCTCAATGTTTGAGGAAACATTACTGTGAACACTGAAATCTAATATAATTTAGTTACCCCATTCTCCAAAGCAAATCATGAAAAATAAAGAAATTTACAGGTATAATAAGAAAGTTCACCTTTGGAAAAAAAAAAGGTATTTTATGCAATTGCTACAGATAATTAATGTATTTTATTAATAATGGAAACTGTCAAGTTCACTGTGTTACTTTTCAGATGATCTATATTTTACTGTAGCTCTCTTCACAAACTTATGTTATGTATGTAAAATAGCTTTGCCAAACTGCAATTTTTATTTTTGAAGTCTGAACATGAAATACAATCTAAGATAATAGGAAGAACATAAAGTACTTTTTGAGATGTTTTTATCATAGCAATGATGCTAATCTGATTTTCACTGAAAAAATATTTATTGAGTACTTACTGCATTACCGCATAAATGGGAATGCATTATTTATGTGACACTTTGGGGAAAAGGTGGTTTACTTAATAAGTGGCTTTGTCATACTTGGTAATCCATCAGAGAAGCACAATTTAAACCAGTATTTATTACCATATATAAAAGTTAGATGAGAAAATTTAAAGGTAGTAGAGTTCTGCTCCCAGAAAAGTGGTAAAAGGAGCTCTGTAATTTGTTACCCAGTGAAAGAATTATAAAGGTGAAAATTTTATACACACACACATATATATATATGCATATATTTAAAAAAAAAAAACAGCCACTTGACGTTTCTGGAATTTGTCATTTTGTAATAAGGACTTACAGCAAAAAAAAAAAAAGTTATATTAGAAATTTACTACATCTTGATAACTACATAAAGAGTTCATGCTACTTAAGTGCCAACCTACTTTCACTACCCAAAAGGTTCCAGGAAGGGTAGTTCCTCTCCAGTAGGTTGTGACCAAAAAGAGAGAGTCTAAACATGAGTCAAAGAATATGATAACTCAATGGGGGAGAGGCATTTCTCATCTTCCCTTGCTTTGAGTTCCAGAGATAAGTCCCCAGCAAATACAATCAAGAAAAAGAGAATTCCTTTCACCACCCAGTGACCACTCTAGGTGGCTCTGCAGGACTAGATTACCAGGGATCTGAATGGTCTAGTTCTAGTTCTGTCACTGTTGGAGGTTCTATTCCATCAGTGGCAAGATGAAAGTACTAGGGGCTACGAGCCCCACCCAATACTCTGCTGTGGTAGCAGTTTGGGAATTGTCGATTTAGTTTTTTCCCAGTTGAAGACACAGTCCATAACAACAGAAGATTTCTGTGATCTTCCAGAAATAACTGCTTTTACTGAAAACAAGTTGTGGAGAAATTGAAGCTAAAAAGTGATCTTCAAGCAAATGGGAGTTTCATTGGTAATCTATTAAAAAGAGACTGGTAGCTCTTTGAGAACAGCAAGGTGAACAATAGATCAGCTAATCTAACAGAGAGACCAAAGAAAATATAACTGAAAGCAGCCCTTTTCTTGGGGCCAAAAATTGAAGTTGCCTCAAAACTATCTCAAGAAAATAGCTCTACTTTAAGAAGATCAGAGTGTGGAGGAATTTATTTTGGGAGACATTGCTGAAAATAATAAAGCAATCAAGCAACAACTAATGGAGCTAAAGGACTGTGCAAGAAGGTTAAAAAATTCTTGACCAAAGTTATTACAGCTATCAATTTAATTATATCCCTACTGGTTATCCAGGAGAAAGAACACTTAGAAACAGACTCATATTGTTTATGAATGGCAAATGTAATTTTACTGTGACCACTGAGAACCTCTTATAAATGACTTTATTCTCCAAAGCAAATGTAAACATACTCTTTAAAATGATGATAAACCACGATAAATGATGGTATAATAGAAAGAAATGCTAGCTTTGGAAAAAAATACCTGAAGCACTACATTTATCATAGGTATTTATAACAGTTAAACAGACCAGACAAAGAACATTCCATTATGACTATGATCATAGAGAAAGTTATACTCTTGACAAAAATCAGAAATGTCTCACTGTGAGGAAAAAAAACCCATTCAATAAAATAATACTATTAAGTCTTTGATCAAGCTAATAAAAAAAATACAATAAAAACAACCTTTGAAGAGGAGAATCAGTAGCCATGGGCCACAAGTTGTAAATAACCTAAAGTCCAGAAAGAGTCCACAGGAGTGGAAGAGAAAGGAGGAGAGAGAGGGAAGTGCAAAGAAATGAGTGAAAAACAGGCAGGAAGAATGCTTGTGAGGGTGCTCTGGTGCTGAGTGTGAACAGAAAAAGTCTTCAAAGTAGTCATTATAAATATCCTCAAATAACTAAATGAAGCCATGCTAAAATATGTTGAGGAAGGGTATGATGATGCTGTCTCCTCAAATGGAGATTATTAGTAAAGACAAGAGATAATAACTATGAAAATAAGTCAACTGGAATTCTGCGTTGAAAAGTAAATTAAAATGAAAATCTACTAGAGGCTATCAACAGTAAATTTAAACTGGTAGTAGAGAGAATTAGTAAACTTGAAAATAGAGCAAGAGAGGAAAAAAAAGTGAAAAAATGAGCAAAAGTTCGGGAAAATGTGGCATAAGGAGTTGCATCAACATGTAGGTAAAAAGAGCGACATCAAATGAAAAGAGCAAAAGGGTACACACAGATCAAGTCAATTCTGCTCAAAACTTCCCAAATTTAACGCTAAACTAATCTACAATTAAAGCAGCTCAAATTACTTTAAGCAGGATAAACATGCTGATTCGCACCCAGATACACCTCAGTGAAAATGATGAAAGTTAAAGAGAAAATTTGGACAACAGGAAGAGAAAAATGACTGATATCCAAAGGAAGGGCAATCACATGAACAGAGGGCTTTTCATCAAGCAAACATGAAATGAAGAACCAAATTCCACTGACTATAACTCTAGAAAAGTTAAAATAGTGAGGGATAAATATAAGAAATTAAAATCATATACTTTGAACTGAAAAAAAAAAACACAGTTGTAAGAAATTACAGGTCAAATATAAGGGAACAGACCCATATTGACTGATCAGAGAGAGGAATGCATAGAGGTCTATGTAGAGGAATATATAGAGGTCTATAGATTCCGAAGTGATCTACAGGTTTATGACAGTTCCTATCAAAATCTCAGCTGGGTTCATTATAGAAATTGATGAGATGATCATAAGTTTCATATGGGAATAAAAGGTTCCAGATTAGACAAAGCACTTACACTTCTAAAACTCTAAAGTGAAAAAATAAATAAAAATAAATAAATAAAATACTTTTAAAAATATGTGAATACTTTGGAAGCTACTTGTACAATATTAGTGGAAGAAATATATTTTTCAGTTAGCCATCAAACCTCACATCATAATGAAAAAATTAAAATTTTTTGTAGAACTCCTAATAACTAAAGAAAGTCAAATTATCTGTAACTGTTTGGGGGGCAAGAGTTGGGGATAAAAGTCCCAACCTGCTCAATCATGATAACTTTTCATTGTATTTTGACACCTACCTCATTCCGTCCTCATTCCGTGCTTGTTCACAAACTCCCACTATGATGTTTCTTGTATACAAGATCTGCTATCCATTCATCCCTTCTGGCTCTTCCTGACCATTCCCTTTCTTTTCAAGTTTAGATTTTCTGGTTCATCATGTTTGCAAGATTCTTGCTGTTATCATGTGGGTGCATTCACATCCAACAAAAGCCCAATCTTAAGTGACACTTAGCATTCTACAGTCAGCACTTCTGGAAGAATTTACTCTTTTAAGAAACCAGATTCCTCTTGGAAATTGCTCTATCCTTCAGGCAATTAATAATTAACTCTGAGCCTCTGTCACTCACTCTCCAGTTAGGCTTCTTTCACTGAACTCACTTTTCACTCTCCAATGAGTTTTTCAAACTCCACTCACTTTAAGCTTTTTCGTTACTTCCTGTTCTCATCCTACCCATCAAACTAGTCCAATATTTGACTTCTTACCCCAGGAAAAAAAGATCCTGTGGTGATCAGAAAGGAAAATCCTAGCCACATTACCAAACTTCCTCACCTGCCTTCTTCCTACCTTCCAACTTTCCTGAAAATGGTGCTTTGCCTCCTTTTAAGAAAAGTCCTCCACCAATGTTTTAGCACTACCTTCTCTGTTCCTGTGTTTGAAAAGGATCACTACAGTCAACAATTAATTTCCACTGTCATCTGTACAGTCCTTGCTCAAAGAGACCTCTAGTCTTCCTGATTACTAAGCCTACTACATCTGCTCCCAAATAAAAATAAGTAATTAAGATGGAAAAAGGCACAAAATGATATAAAAATAAACTATTGTAATACAATTTAAAAACTGAAAAAAAAAATAAGTAAAACAAAGTCTAACCTCTCCTTAAGTTATACTGTTCAGTTACATTTATAACTGTTTTTTACTTTATGGTCAAATTTCTTAAAAGACATGTCTAAATTCTATACTTCCTTTCTTTTTTTAATTCAATCTTCATACCACTGCAAAGCTGGCTTTAAATTTTTTATAAGGTGAAATAAATGTTTCTAAAAAGCAAACAAATTAGGAAAAAAAACGATTAATATTAACAAGGAATATAATTATCTGGGAAACACAAGAGCTTAAGATGAAAAATAAAGAGATACTTTTAATCTGAGAAAGGTTTTTATAGCTTTCATATACACAAACACTATTAAGGAAGAAAAGAGACCACTTACAGTAGAATTCCTAAAAAAAAAAAAGAGCAGTGACCTCAATGTATTCAATAAGAAATTCTAAGATTTAGTGCTCTACATCCCTATTCCTCTATACATGTAGGGGAAGATGAAAGAAATTATATCCAAATTCTCTCCTTCCCCCCTCTTTTGAAGCCACTTTAAACTGCTTTTTCCTCCCTAGTATGCCTTCGAAATTTTTCTTGTCAAGATCACCAGTGAACTCATATAAAATCTGATGGTTAACTCAGTCCCCACCTAATCCAATATACTTAAGTATTAAATAAATCATACCCTTCTACTTCATCACTCTCTTGACTTCAGTGATGCACTCCCTTGATTTTTCTCCACTTCACACTTTACTGGATGTTGTTCTTAAGTCTCCTTTGCAAGTTCAATCAATCACTTTTATTCAGTCATTAAGATGTGGCAATCACAAGTCTGAATCTTGGGCCCTCTTCTCATTTTAGTCTACAGTGCCTATCATTTATATTCATGGTTATAACTAACACTTACAGATACTTAACCTTCAGGCCTATATAGAAAGTTTTTAATTAAAATTTTCATGTAGATTTCTCATATGAACTTCAGATTCAATGTACCTGGAACTGAAAATATACTCTTCTTAGTTTTAAACTACTTCAGGAAGAGGCACCATTGTCCCTCTATTGTGCTAACAAGGCACTAAGCTGAGAATCAGAGGAAACCAAAGCAACTGGAGATCATCAAAAGAGAATCACAGAACCAAAGAAGAGAACAAGTGCATCATGAAGAGAAAAATGTGGAGTTCTTCAGCTAAGTGTTAGTCAGGGCACTGTGTGAGGAGAACAAGGAACTGGGCAAGAAATGTCTGAAATGAACAGGTGTAACAGGGTCCTTGGCTCACTATGCCTATTGCCACCAGTTAAACTGGAAAACCAGATGCCTCCCTGAAGAGGAAACACTTGCCAGAGACTGAGTATGGCTCTGGTTCTGCCTAAGCACTATTGAGATTCCAAAGTAACCAACTGATTCTAACAAACTGCATTAAACTTTTTCATAGGCCCACTCAGAAGCTTTCTCTTCAAAATTGTATTTCTGGAGGAGCTTCATGCACATTTAATACACGTGATGTTGTTTGTACGGCTAGAATATAAGCTTAATGAAGGCAGGATGTATGACATCATCATGTTTTAACTTAATATCCCAAATATCTAACATATCACTAGGTCACCATGAAATTTCATTTAATATTTGTAGAGATTATTGAGTTCCCTGAAATCACTTTCAGTTTAGTAATATTTTCTAAAACATTTTATCCTGTTTTAACAACACATAGTAACATAACCTTGTTCTTTGAATTATCAATCTGGGTTTCCTTTAGAAACTGGTTATGTCATATTATTGATTTCTATCTTTTCATCCTAAGAGAGGCCAAAAGGTGTCATATCAGTACTAAGTAATGAGATCCTTTCTGTCAGAAACTATGTTGGCCCAAACACACATTTTTTTAGACTCATATAAGGAGTCTATAAGGAAAATGTGCCTGTTTACTTTGTTGATGCCTGCAGAAGTCGAGGTTTGGCATTTGCAAAATGTAGGGATTGATTCCTTAATAAAGAATGTCAACAATATATTTTTGGATACATCAATGAGGCTATGTAACTTTTTAGCTTGCAAAATAGCTACCTGTGGACAGAACACAAAGCAACTCCCTAGCAGATATAAACTGAAAATATTTTCTTTCTGCCTTATGCATGGGATTGAAATAAGCTACATTTGTTAGATTGCCTGAAAATATTTTCTTTTTATTATGTACAATTAATTGTAAATATGTAATTCAATCTAGTCTATACAGCATTTGACATATTTTGAAGCAGTTACTGATAAACAGGATTCATTAGCTAATGTGTACATAATCATCCAGATGAAACTGCTACCCTTTGAAAGCATATAGCTTAAATTTCAAGAAAGGAAATATCCAAGCATGTTCTGCAAGGATATCTTTGGCCTTGTGTGATTTACTATCACTAGTAAGTGACTTGGGCTAGAAAGAATATTGGATTTTCTAAGTACTTTAAGATATGCTTTCAGATGCAGGGAAAAAGCCAAAGTACCAGTTCCATTAAAATAATTACATCACAAGCACACATTTATTTTACCTAAAGGCTTAAGATATTACTATTTTTTCACATACTTAATACTTTTGAATTTTTATAATCTGTTAGGTAAATTGACATTTCATTCTATACTATTTGTAGAATAAAATAACAGTATAATTTTTAAATCAATATACACAGAGCATAGAGCAATCTCTAAGAGGAACCTGCGTTATTGCAAATGCATGAGCTATTTCCGTAGAGGAAAAAGATGGAAAGCCTTCCCCCATTTGCATTTATAAAGGCTGTATGACTTCTTTAAATATATACACTGATGCCAACAGAGCCATCAGAAATCAATAAATCACATTCTTGTGTGCTGTAAAATGCCTGACACACACATTCATTTTCCCAGTCCAAAATAATCTGCAAAAAGGACTGTGTAAATGTTCCATTTTAGTTTAATGACATTCTCCACTGTTAAAATTATGTGCATTATTGCCAGTGAGCACAAGAACCTGAAGAGCACAAAGCTCAATAGGATTTTAAAGAGCCTACACAGTACATACCCTTCAATGGCTAATCATTTAACAAACCACAAACACACAGATATGAATGCAGAATAAAATGGAAAGATTAGTAAGAGTGTATTTGAATGCCTCAATTTCCATTTGGACAAAAATAATAGACATAACTTATTTAGAATGGTTGAGTGATGGTCTCCTAAGTCATTGGAGAGATAGCTCTGATAGTCCCAACACCAACAAATGGAGGCAGAGATGAACATCACTTTAAAATGATACAGATGACAGAAATGACAACAAGCTATTTATCAGTGAGGTTCAATTTGAAAGTGTAATAAAAACCTGAATATGACTCCACTTTAGTTGACATTTATTCCACCAGCTGCCATATATTTTTAAAAGGTCACAAAATTTGTTCTGTGTAGACACAGTTTATAAAGTAAAATTCTTAAAGAAAAGACGGATCTGCTATGTATGATCAAGGAGGTTCTAAAAATTCTAACACATCTTGCAGACAGCTAAGCACAAAGCCATATCTAGCTATAAATCCAAGCATGTAATTTATTAAGCCAATTATTTGTATGCTGGAACTGAGTAAAGAACTACTTACAATTCTACGCACTCACTAACATCAACCAATGCAGCTCTGGCCCCTTGATTCTTTATATTTGATCTCTGAATCAAAATTATAAGATGGTTTTTGACTCAAGTGTTTACCAAAATATGATCATATCATATGCATTTGAGATTCTACAACACTTATTGCTATGACTTATTGCCCTTCCTTTGAAACCACATTTTCCTCTCCCTAAAAATTCCACTCACCTCGTGCTCTGATTTTTTTCTTCCTATCCAACCCAGACCCAGGATCAACCACTCCAGCAAGCATCTCAAGTCCTCAAAGATCTCTCAGCTACTTTAATTTGAACACTTGTAAATCTTGGCACCTTGTAAAACCCAAATTCTTGCACAACTATTGCCAAGTTCAATGCACAAATATTTAGTATCAGTGGGCTAAGAAACATAGTCCAACTGAATGTGACCACTGCCATTTAACCTCAACTGGGTCCTCATTGCTCTCTCTCATTTTCTCCCCACCACTCCAGAAAATATTACCTCCCTGGGGGTCAGAACTGTGACTTATTAATATTTATATCCTCATCCATCACTTTAGCTAACACATAACAAATGTTAAATATACATTGGTTAAGTGGATGAATTATGTGCTCTATCCTTTCCCCAAAATACTACGATTTTCTTATATCCTCACTCTACTTCCACTGAGAGAAGTAACACACCAATAGCAAAGGCCACACCTTTTGCAAGATCTTGATTTCTAACTACCATCTTCCCACTAAAGAGAAACATGGCTCCTTGAATAAATTATTTAATCCAGGGCTAGGATAGTGAAAGCATACGATGCCATAGATATGTAATTTCAAAATAAGAAAGTGCTCAAAGAATAATGGATACATATGACAAGACACTGGAACAAGCTGGAAGTAACAACATCTGAGATGATCTGAATATTGAATTATTTAAAAAAAAAAACTAGACAATGAAAACATACAGGCATAAGTAAATGGATGGTGAAAATCTGAAGAGGGATAGATATTAACATAATTTAGGACAAATTCCTCACAAAATATAACTGAATTGCAAAGAATGAAAAAGAAACTGCAGCAGCTTGCAGGAGATATTTTAATCAAATAATTGAGTTAATTAATATCATCATTATTGGGACAAATCAAAATTGTGTGCTACTTGGTGGAAGGAAAAGATATACATCATTTATAATATTCTTTCCAATATATATTATATCACAATGCAATAACAAGGAAGCATCACCAAAAAAAAAAAAAAAAAGAAAAAACTCAAATGAACATGATCTTCACAAATGTCAAAATTATGAAAGTAAAAACAGGGCTGAAGAACTGATACAGAATGAAAAAAACTAAAGAGACAGGACAACTAAATGCAGTGACAGTTTCTATACTGGGTCTTGTTGCTCAAAGAAACATTACTGTGACAACTAGCTACACTTTAATAGCATCAAAGAAACACAGGACCACTGTTACCTTACTGATCTTGACTGGTTGTATTTTTCTTATGTAAGAGCATGTCTTTGTTAATAGAAAATACAACCTTAAGACATAATATGTTGGCTGTGGAGGAGGAAAACTGGATCAATCTGGATATTTGCTTAATGTACCTTTAATTTTTTTTTAAAGTTTATGATTATTTTAAAAAATTTTAAGACATAAGGCATAGTGTCTTCTGATGCACTGGTCCTTCACAGGTCAGCAAAGCCGAGTGAATAAAAATAAAGGATGAATGGAAAGAGATTTAAACAAATACATTATGTTTATTTCCCAATCATCTCCTCATGTTCATTTCACACTGTTGTCTCTATATAATACCCACATCAATGATCTTTCATAAATTTGCTGCTTATCCCCTGGCTTTCTCCCATTTTCTTTTTTACCTATATATACTTTTCCACAAATATATGAACTCTGTAAGATGACTATGATATACCAAACTCTTATTAAATCTCACAGCTGATGATATGTTATATAGATGTAACTTCATCTTTTTAAAGTCTCAAAACTGACTATATTATCACTTTCTAGACATTTCATATAGTAGAAGCCATCAACCCAAATTGTTGAAAATGAAATTCAATGCCTATATTTACTTCAATGAGCACTGTTACCAAGCAACCTCCATCCCCACCACCACCACCGCATATCCTTTACTAGAACTTCCTGAAAATGAGATTTTCAATGTTTCCTTGACCTGTACCACAGTGAATCATAGTATTTCAGGAGATAGTGGGCACTATAAGCTGCAAGAAATAAGTAGTCTTGGTTGACTTCAAAGCAAATTTCAGATCTAATTTCCTAGTTTAGTGTTATTAAGTAGTGGTCACATGTGATATAAATAGTACCATCGGGTGTGTATCTTGCTCCTTTCTTTGAAACATAAAGCTCTACAAAACCGAAACAACCCAATCAAAGCAATAGGCAAACAAAGTAGATATTTTTCCAAAAATATTCAAATAGCCAAAAGGCACAAGAAAAATGTTCACAATCATTATCAGAGAAATGTGAATTGGGCCCACAATGAGATACTATCTCACACATGTGAGAACAGCTCTTTCAAAAAGACCAGAAGCAACAAATGCTGGTGAAGAGACAGAGAAAATGGGACCTTCCTACCTGTTGGTGGGAATGCAAACTGGTCCAGCCTATGGAAAGCAACATGGAGGCATCTCAAAATATTAAGAACGGATCTTTGTTTCAGCCAAACAACTCCACTCCTAGACATCTACCGACAATACTGAAAACCACTAATTGGAAAGGAATTTGCATTCCCATTTTTATTGCAGTGCAATTTACTATTGCTAAATTATGGAAACAACATAAGTGACTGAGAAAAGATGAATGGATGTACAGAACAGAAGAAGATGTAGTACATACACACAATATAATACTACTCAGGGGCCAAGAAATATAACTCATACCATTTGCAGCAACATGAATGGAACTTGAAGGGATGATGCTAGATGAAAAAAAGTCAGTCAGGAGGAGGAAGGTAAATACCAGATGGTGTCACTAATATGTGGAATATAAAGTAACTAAACTAAGAGTCAGATAAAAACACACTTTTTTATCTGGCAAAGGGTGAGGAGTGATAAGAACAAAGAGGGAAGGAAGCAGAATCATCTATGATGGTGGAACACGGGTTAGCTGGAGGTGGGTGCACTATGGTGGTAATTCCTGAATGGGGTGTCATAATATCACCTCAATTAAAATGAATAAATATTAAAAAGTCAAAAGTTAAAAAAAAAGAAATACTGGCATTAAAGTGTTTTCTTCATGAATATAAACCATAAAGCATCCATTTTTTGATTCAAATAACCATTCCACCAAGAGGTATTAAGGTTTTGAATAGCACCAACAACAGGAGATGTTTTTTAACAACATTTTTAAAAAATATTAAATAATAATCAAGTTGTCTTTGATGATTAATAAATCTTAGGACCAGTAAGCAGAAGCCTACTCTTTACTTTCTAATTACCTGAGCTGATAAATCCCCTGTATATTTAAGTCAGTTTGAGATTGACTTTTTGTTTCAGTATAATGAAGTAGAGTAAAACTAAAACATAAAAGTAAATGTGACAATATTATAAAACATCCAGGAGTATGTTAAAAAACAAAGTCTAAGATTAAAAAGACTCTAAAAAAACAAATATAAAGACATATCATATAGACTGACTTAATGACAATTTAGTTGGTAAGATGAGTAACGGAACACCATGTTTTAAAAATGAAAAAAATGCAATGAACATTTGTTTTCCATGGTCCAGAGTAAGAAGCCCTGTAGGTTGCTTCAGGGAAGAAAATGGGCAGGATTCTAGAGAAGTCAAACAAAGACATGAAAAAGCCAGAAGCTTCAAATTTGTAGGAATATATGAGAGCAGGATTTCACAAAATATGAGAGCAAGACTTTAAAAAATGAAATGGATATGAATGAAACACTTGTCCAAATAAATCTGTTGTCAAAATTCAATATTCATATTGCTAAGTAAATGAAGTTGCAAGAACTAGAGATATCCATGCATGCTCAGATAGAAGACTACAGAACACTTAACACCTAGCATTCTTCCATTAAGAACTCTGAGGGTCATTTCAGAGGTTCTATATGTCAGTGGGAAAGAGAAGAGGAGGTACCATCTGTGGTGTCCCCATGAACATTCCCTCTGCTGGTTTCCTATGCTGCGTTGTTACAGAATAAATTCTGTTTGTGGCTTCACTAACTGATTGTACTTGGAGATCGACTAATTACGGTGTAATCAGAATCACTTTCAGATGTTTTCTATTCATTTTCCTTAGAAAATGGTTGTGTTCATCCTCTTTTGGGTATTTATAAACTGGACTGAAAAAATCAACAGTTTCAGTGGCTTGTTGGATCAAAGCTTTATCCTCTTCCCCGCCCTTATATGAATTAAAAAAAAAAAAAAAATAGGGCACAGCAACAGAGAGCTCCACATTTCTTGGTATCCACTATTAAAAGGCTCACAGAGCCTTCTGTCCTCCCAAGTTACCCCAGATAAGATCTCCATTTACCTTCTACACCTTTGACAAACCCATACCATAAGCAGTATGTTATTAATGCCTCTTCATCTGTATTGAAAATATGCCTGGAATTCAGTCCTTTCTTTTTATTTCCAAGGCTAATGTCCAAGGTCAAGTCTTGTTGCATACCTCAACTACTGCAATTGTCTCTTATCCAGTCTCCCTGTCTGATCTTTCTGCCTGTCTAATCCATCACTCATAGGGTTCTCCTGGATCCTAAGAGAAAATAAGAACTGCATCCTCTCTCCCACCCCTATCCAAGCACTAAAATATTAATTTAAATATTCTATGTGTGTCATTTTTCATTTGAAAAATCTCTGATAGTACTGTCAGTTTTAGAAAAAGATCAAAGAGTTGAAACCAGGTCTTCAAGGTTGTAAACCTGAGAGCCATCAGCAAAGCATCCCACCAACTCCCCCTGCATGATGATCCAGTTATAAGGAACTATCGCATCTCCTGAAATATAGCTTTGTAAGTGGCATGCTCTCCCTTTACAAAATTCATTGTCTTGCCCTATTTACAAAATCCCTGCTAGTCCATCTAGCTCAACTTAAATCGTCGTTCTACCATAAATCTTCTCCAATAACAATTTCAGATGAAGTCTCTATCCTCTGAATTGTCAAAGAGTTTTCTTTATACTTATATTTTGACATTTATTATTCTGCCTAGTCTTAATAACTGTGGTATGGATCTATTCACTTATTGTATTTTTTACTAGTAATGAGCAATGTCCTGTATTTCAGCATGAGCCTTTCTCCTCTAGCTGTTGCACAAGATACAAGATTCATTCTTGTATCCTCTATATTTAGTAAAGTTAAATATATTCCACACATATGTGCTCAGTAAAGATTTCTTGAATAAATATATTCCCGGTGGACTGTTTTTGGTGGAAGGCAGGTATTGTGCCTCATTCATTTGTATTTCTCATAAACACTAGAAATACTAAGTAACAGAAACTGTTAAAGGTTGAATAACATATTAGACTTCAACTGGTCTTCTGGTTTACAGAAATACTTGGCTAAACCCAGGAAAATTTGACACTTCTTCATTCCAAAAAGATTGGAGCACCTTAAACATGTCAAGTCTTATTCCAGGAGCTAGGGATAAAAGTGCAAACAAGATGAATCACACAGATATTGAAGTGGAAGAAATAGTTGCACTGCTAACAGCAGTGCTCCCTAAGATAAAGTTTTTCTTAACGCTTGCCCTCTACTCTCAGTAACACAAGCTTAATACCTGAGACTCAGTCTTCTCCCTATCTTTAAGTTTTATCTGACAAAATGTAGTTGCTACCACTGGCAGAGGAGGAGGAAGATGATGGTGATATCTACATTATCCTGTTCTTTAATTTTCACACTAGTCTTTAAATTCAAGCCCTCATTTTGTCTTTTTGGAACAACTAAAATTGAACTCTAACTTCTCTTCCTTACTTTCATGTTTCCCACCCCTAACATTCCTTTTTAGTACTGCCAGAAGCATTTTCTTGAAAAGGACTGATCTTATTACATTATAGCTCTGCTCAAAAGCCCTCATGGGTTTGCACTGCAAACACAGGAAGAACAGTGTTCAGATTCTTTAGCCTAATGTTCAAGGAATCTATTGTACTGTTTTTCATATAGTCCAGACTCCTAAAAAATTTCTTTTTGATTTTTATCATTGAACCTTCCATTTGGTACTTTCCATCTATTTTATTCAAATTCTCACATATCTCAAGGCCCAATTCAAGAATCTTAATTTTACCTCTGATTTTTCCTTTATGTATATGAAAGCTCCATATGCCTTTTTTAGTGTTTTTCCCATTTAAGCCTACTTGTTTCTCTGTATATTTTTGTTATTCACAAACAAGGTTTAAGTGTCTAATTAGGATGTTATAACTGATTCAATAAACATTTAACTGGCATTTATTATTTTTCCAGAGATGTATTAAAACATATCCAAAAAAAAAAACACAGGAAATATTAAATATTTTTCTGTGAAACAAAGACAACATCACAAATAAAAGTGTACCTGAGGTCAAAATACTATTCTAAATATAAACAAATAATCTCTATTAAAGAGAGAACATAAGAATGGCAGCAAACAGTAGCCCATCTTATTTAAGTAGGCATGACAGGAAACAGAAGAAAGTGGAATCAAGTAGATAACTAAGAAAATTTATTCAAGGAAATGCAGTAATATCAATCTTATGTATGTACCTATTATTTTGAATCAATCTTATGTATGTACCTATTATTTTGAAATAAATATTCAAGCACACATATTGTCCATCAACCAAAAATTATATACAGTGTCAAAGTGTACTGAAATATGACTCATGAGAAATGTTTCCTACTTATCACTTAATATTTTTTATGGAATTTAATAAAAGTTTATGTGATGAAGTATTTTTTTCCTTTTCTTTTGTAAGAATATTACTTTAGAAGATGATTGATGTCAGCTATTATGATGCTATATTTGTATGTCCTTATTTTAGAAGCTTTTCAAAATACAAAAATACACTTACAGCATTTCTAGTTATATTAAAGAAGATAAAAGGTGATTATTTATAGGCAATCATATTCATGATGATAGACTCTCAAAAGGCAACTGCAAACATAAATTTTAGGTGCTTTTTAGAAAGAGTTGAGAATAAAAACATTTACATAATTTCTTAGAAACCCTGGCTTTTTATTGCAGCACTTCAATATTCCCTCTGGGCAAAGGAGCAGCTCCTTCAAAGATTTATTTGATAATGGAATGTATGATGTCTTTGTTTTCCCTTTCCAGTTTAGGTAGGTCTGTTGTTTGCATTCTACGGCAATGTGCAGAACTTTAAAATTTGAATTGGCTCACTACCAATAAAAAATGGGTTTGTGTTGAGCAGATTAAACAAATATACAAATGCTAGCAAAAACAGTACAGAAACTACACAAACATACTATTTTAAAACAATCCATCCATGTATCAGTCATCTCAGTGCTATTAATAATAATGTAACCGGTGACTAATATTAAATGTCTAAAGCTGCTACTTACCTGCCTATCCACTTCTGGGAGTAAAAGCAGGAGGTATTGTTGAAAATGCTGAGGTAAGGAAGCAAATGTATGTTTATTTATTAATGCCCTCAAGTTAGTGTTGACAAGAATAGATCCTGGAGTTTCTATGTCAATGTCCTCAGCTTTGGTCCATTTCAAGTGTCCTATAATAAAGAATTGAGAAGCATGAATTTACCTCAGTAAGAAAATTGTGTATGTATAAAAAACATCACACAACAATCTTTAATTCTATTCTCTTTAAAACTGTATTTCAGAACTCTTCCCAAAGTTTCTTTGTGTTTCTGTCTTGCTTTGATAGTCTTTAATTTTCGCAAAGCATGCTTCACTCAGTACAGGCTTTATTTTGAACTCAAAGTATATAGTGGGTACAGGTAAAAAAAAAAAAAAGTGCTTTAATCATAATCTTATTAATTAGACTTTTCATAAATGTTACAAACAGAAATGTTAGTGATGCAATTTTTGTAGATTCTATTAAGACCTAGGAATTAGGATAGATTCTATTCTATGATAACAGTAACAGGATAGTTAATTTTCATTAATTTTAATAATTCAGAATACTCTGAATGATGCCTGTATTTCCATGTCAGACACAACACTAAGTGCTGGATTATTTCAGAATATTCCTAAACTGAGTATTTTAAAGGTAATAATTTACAACGCAACCCTTTATATGAAAATATCAGCTAAAGCATGAAACAAGGGAGTTACCACCCTCAGTTACTTGAGTTAAAGAGAATCAAGTATCATTGAATAAAGTATGTTTTAAATCAAAGGACTGCAAATTATGGTCCATGACCTATAACCCAGGATAATGACTGTTCTGGTAAACAAAGTTTTACTAGATCATAGTTAGGTTCAATTGTTTACAAGTGTCTAGGTCTGCCTTGTACTACAATGCTGAGCTGAACAGCTGTGAGAAATTTTATGATCTGAAGAATCTATAGGATTTATCATCTGACCTTTGAGTAAAAAGAAGCCAACTTTATTGTTTTATTTTAATTGAGGTAACATTGGTATACAAAACTACTTAAGATTCAGAGGTTTAGGATAACACCCCTTCAGAGATCACAACCACACCCACACTCATATTCCTCTACCATAGAGTCAGTGGGCACCCTTCACACTTTACTCCCCACCCTCCCTCAACCCTCTATCAGCTTCAATTCTTCAGTCAGATTTCTAGGCCTATTATTGGTATAGTTTTTTCTGACTCTTTGACTTGCTTCTAAATTCTGCATATAAATGAAAACAGCTGGTATTTGTCTTTTTCCTTTAACTCATACTGATTAACATCATAGCCATTCCAATTTGACCCCTGTTGTCACAAATGGCAACAGCTTATCTGTTTTATATAGCTGAGTAGTATTCCACTGTGTATATATACTATCAAGACAAAAAAAGGCATACAATTCATTATAAAAAGGGATGGCACTAAGATTTTTTTATTAAGGCACATTTAAAATGGATGAACTTGAAAAATGAGAATTTGTTTCTTTTTTTAAACCAGTGGACAAAGCAAAGGAAAAATCATTTTAAAAAATAGAGAGCTGATGAAATATCTAGAAAGCAGCATAAAAATAATGAGTCAAAAGCAGGATAGAGAAGGAAAATACAGGAAATACACAAAGCAGAATGCACATATATATAAGAGTGTCAGAAAAAAATCAGGATGGGGGAGAGGCAGTATTTAAGTGCTAATAAATGATCCTATTTTAGTCATCTGATGGGCTAAAGGGTTTTTCAGAATTGAAAAAAGAGTCCACAGATAAAGCAACATATCAGATTTCAAGGAATATTTATCGTTTCTCTATCCAATGTATTCACATGAGAAAATATTAAAATCATTTTTGAAAATCTAAAAGCAAATTTGAACAAAATACATTATTTATAATGGAATGATAGCAAAGAAAGTTTATCATCAATAAATAACAGATAACAGTGGCATAATTTCACAAGACCAAGCAAAAATAATTCAACATAGGGTTCCATTAATAACAAAGTCTCTTTTAAAATGTAATAATAATAATAATTAAAGAACATTTTCAGTATCAAATGGAAATTCTACCCCTTGAGAATCTTGATGAAATAACTACTAATAGATGTTCCCAACAAAGAAATTACGACAATTAAGGAATATGTGGCCATGCTAGACTAAATACTAGTAAGTATGAGTAAATCTTAGTAAACACTAACTGAAAATACTAATAACTAACAAAGATAATACAAATTGGAAGTAAACAAAGGAAAAAAAGAAAGAAAGAAAGCAACTGTATGCAAGATTGTATAGGAACAAGAGAGGTAAACACTAACTCTTTAATTTGTTAAAACCCTACAGGTGGCTATTGGAAGAAACAAGAAATAATTATAACTCCCAAACATATGCATGAAAGGAAAACTCACTAAATGGAGAAGGCTTAAAGAAAATAAGAAAATTAATTGCCACAAAGGCAATACAAATGCATTTTTCACATTAGATTTTAAAAGATTAAAAAGTGCAGAATTCAGCTATATGATGCTTACATGAGATAAACTTATAGGATGATGAAAGTGAGAAGATAAACTAAGGAGAGGCCATGATTACACACAAAAAGGCAATGCTATAGTACTGACATAACACAAACTAAAGGTTAAAAACGTTACTGAGGATGAGAAAGGCAATTCCTTCGTTGTAAAGTATAATTCACTGAAAAAACAGAATGACTTTAAACCTACATCTATTTAAATAGCATTAATTACATTCAAAATTTTAAATTGAGAAATTTAAAGAGAAATAGGCATTTCAAAATGTTATCTTAATATACTTGTCAAAAACAGAGATATCAGACAAAAAAGTGAGATGTCTTAATAATAAAGCGCACTATAACAACTCAATGATAAATCCTGAACCACTGAATATAGCATAAAGCACTCCAGTGATCCATGAGAGAAGGCAAACTTTTCCATCAGCACCTAAAGAATAAATAGGAAGGGAAAAAATGACCAGTGAGCTTCAACAAATGTTGATGACCAACATAAAACCTCATCTCTCTGTCTGCAAAGAAATAAAGTTAGGTATTAATAAGATGGAAGAACTTAGAAGCATCCATACCCACCATATTCCTATACATTCAAAAGCACATTTCTAAGAGTTTTACATGTCAAAAAAATATTTCTAATGAGAGTTACAAAATATTAGGACTCCAAATGAGAACTCAAAAATGTAGTTCAATTGTCTTTAAAGGTATAGAGTAGGAAAAATAATGCCAGACAACAGGTAAAGAAAACAAGCTATTTAACTCACCTTATAAAGTTAATCTAATTGTTACTCTAAAACAAGTACTGTATTAAAGAGAAAATCTATTGGCCAATCTCATTCATAAATATAAAAGGTTACAAAAGTTGTACTGATTTTTTCTTTTTAGATGCAAAGCAAATTTGATGAGGCAAAATATGTTAAGTCAAAGCGATGGTAAGTGCATAAGTGCTTTATTAGCATCTACATTTTTCTTTAACTTTATTAAAGTATTTCACAAAAATAAAGTAGGCCCAGAGAGGTAAGAATTAAGAAGAAGCTTATTTTCTTAGGAGTAAAGACAAAGTATAACCCAGAGACAAAAATACTGAAAAACAGTAAGTCAAGGAATTGGTTACATTTTCTTTAGGAAGGTGTTTGGGTCATTTACCAAGAATGAATCTAACTGGGAGGGAGTTTTAAGGAAAGCAGAAAGTTTTAAAACTTTGAAGACATGTTAGTAGCAATGTGAGTAGATCTTAAGCTATTGACTACCACTTAATGTGGTTCAAATCTTTCAAAATATCATAGAAAATAGAAGATATAGAGTCTTTTATGACAAAGTCAAAAGATCTATTTCAAAGATGTCCACTGAGGCTAAAGTATGGTTTATAATTTTGGAACACAGGCAGAGTAGATGAATTTACTGCTAAATCTGTTGCTTCATGGGATGTCTAATTCTGTTTTATTCCATTTTAATTATCCTTACACACTTATTCTGAATAGGCTTAAGAACAATCCAATTATACCTGATTGTCTTAGCTCATTAAAGCTAGTAACTCATCCCCTACCATCTCCAAAGACCAAAAAAAAAAAAAAAGCATAGCTATTTTATTGTTCAATTCCTGGACACAAGAGATTGTAAAATAATTGATGGTAAAAACTAGGGGAGATGCAACAATTGCCAAACTTTCACAAAGAGAATCTATGCTATGTAAAATCACACTAGGTTGACCTCATGATGAAAATCATGATGAATGTGTCCAGTCAGGAAAATCATTATTTTGACCAAAGGGAGTTCAAAGACCACCAAAAGCAAAGGTGGCCTTTGGAGCACCTGCTAGGTAGTCTGCTGGCTTGTACTCATATTTTCCAGAAGGGAACCCACACAGAATTGATACCTTAATCTATACACATACAGACATACACTCGTTCAGAGGGAAGAAGAACATACAAAGGCAGATAAAGGGTTTATGTTATAAGAAATAGAGAGTTCAAAACAAGAGTTCTTTGTTACTGAAAGAAATTACCAAGACACAATTCTGAAAGAACTCAGAAAATGGCTTTAAAGATTAAAATTTAAGGCAAAGAAATAAAAATCCATCAGAGGGAAATGCAAACCTCTATGATATAAATCCACTAAGACTTCACAACAGAAGCAGCTATGTAAAAAAAACGAAAAGTTTGTTGGGGAACACAGTTTCATTGAAAGAAACTATGGAGATGATGATTGAAAACACAATATAAATGTTATAACCTGTTTAAAAAGATAATATAACTTGCAAAAATGTGGAGGTAGGGGAGACTTTAATTATTTCCCCATCCTTTATACTGTCCAAAGTTGAAATGAACATTTTTTCAAATTATAAACATGTGAGACTTTTAACTATGAATGTATCTGTGGCAATGTTGAGCAGCTTAGTTTTTGGTTTTATCCACTGTTCTTTATTACTCAGCCTAAAATTAATTGAACTTAGTACTTTTAATTAAAATGGCTGTAATATGGTTTTTTGTTTTGTATTGTGCTCTCTGGTTATAGATACACATTAAGATATGTAAAGTAATGTTTATAAAGCACTGAGGGAAATTACCTTGGATGATAGGATTTAAGTTATTATTCAAATTTTGTTTTTATTTTTCTGCATTAATTTATCTTAAAAGATGAAACATTTTATGAAACCAGCAAAGTTGTAATTCTTCACTGAAAAAGATTAAACCAAATAAAATTCACTGGAATGAATCCCAGAAGTTTGACTCAGTGAGGAAATTTATTAAAAATCCCTCAGAGACATCCATTAGAAGCTAAGATTTGTTTAGCAAGCACTTTTTAAATGCCTACTGTGTGATTGTGTAGGAAGAAGTATAATTAAAAACCACTTTAGGTCAATGACCCCTAATTCAAGGAAATTGCATTTTGGTTAGAGAAAAATGTGAGAAAATAATACATAACAAGATATTCACAATCCTTCCTCTCAATACTCTGAAGACAGTGAGAGGTTAACATACTAGGATCACCTCAGAAAATTCCAGAGGGGAAGTTTTAAATGAGTTTTTAAATTTTTATTATGATTTTTTTATTGACCACATTTGTTTAATATATTGAAGTAACGATGCATTATAACATTATTTAAGTTTCAGGTGTGATGTGTGTCGATTCAATATGTATATACTACATTAAATTCACCTCTAAAAGTTTAAATCTATCCCCCATACCCTGCTCCCTTTTTCTGATGTACCCACTCTCCTTCCTACTTCCCTTCTGGTAACTACTAATTTTAAATGAACTTCATCATTTGTTAAGAAGAAAGGATATCTCACCGCCCCTGCACCTCTGGCCTTGTACCCCAGTTCTGTATGCATAAATAAATAGACCTTAAAAAAAAAAAAAAGAAGAGAGGGTTTCAACATAACTGATCAGACAGAAAATCATGTACTTCAAACTCTACTGCATCTGCCACCTATCTTTCATCTCACTAGATGAGTCTTATATGGCTGGATATCTGGTGTTCTCTCACTATTATATTAATTCTCAAGACCTATGATAATAAAGGGTCTCTCATCTCTCATAGATACTGCTAGCATTATTTATTTTAATGCATATCAGCATTGTGTTTTCTATCATGTATGATTTAGAAATGGGAGCAGGACCAACAAGGTTTCGTCTTTGTTTTTGTATTATAACACGATCCAACAAACACTCTCAGCTCCTTATTTATTTTAAATGCACTCACCTGCCATGAAACCATGTCTTTTCAATAGAAGAGTTACTCTGAAAAATTTTCCCATAATTTTTATATATAACCGTGACCAAGAACAAACAAAGCAATAAGAACACTATTAAAATAATGGACTGCCAAGTTGAGAGTGACATGTTTCTCACAAGAAGTACTAAATCACCATCAGAGCTAGAATGACTAAGGAAAGCTGAAGCTCAATTTTTTTTTTTTAAGTGTGTGCTCCTAACCCTCCCAGGGAAGCTGTCGTGTGAAAGGAACTGAGAAGTCTGTATTGTTCCCTTAACTGCAGTCCTCAAGGAAACACTGAGCCCTGGTCTGTATGTGCTTGAGAGTCCAAGGTTAAGGTCAAACCTTTACCTAGAATAGGACAAATATCCTGCAATCAGTAATTGCCAGAGAGCAAAAGGAAATAATTAAGAGATAATTAGAAATGTTTTATACCATGTTAGAGAAATCTCAGTGAGGGAAAAAACTTAAAGTCTAATGACAGGATTTAGTTTCAGAAGTACCAATTTAAGTCAGAACAGCCCTCAATCAGTTTTAATTCAGAATGATTTCAACAGGTAGTACTTACAGACAGTTACCTCTCCCTACACAAAGCAAAGATGGCTAAAGTTACATTTCTGAAACTGTGTGAATTAGATGTCTGACTCTGGTGGGAGAAACAGATGAAGGCGGACGGCTTTCTCTACCTGGCCTGCACTAGGTTGTGTGGGATCATCTCTTTTCATATGGTTCACAAAGAATGATCTTCCCCAAGAGCACAGATACCATCTTCATTCAAGGACATATAGAGCTGTGTTGCTATGCCAAAACCCACCCACGGGAGGCCTCATCCAGACAAGTTTACTAATCCGTTCATACATTCGCTTAACACTTATTTAACACCTACAGAGCATGAATGATATAATGGATACAATAAGAAATAAAAAGATGGACAGGCCATTATTCCCAAGATATCAACAACTTAATATCAAAGGGAGGAAAATGCATATCAATATTCCTTACTGAACACTAAACACCATACAGATTCTAAAATGTTTCATAGAAAACTTTTACATCATAAGACTCCCAAGGTCACAAAATACCGAAACAATTACATTCTAAAAAGAGACACAGATTACTGTCTGAAGATAGTTACATTTAGGGCTTTTTTACCCCCATTTTTCACTTTTTCTCTGTATATTGGTGCGCACACAGTAGTGCTTTAACAAATACTACTGACTTCACACGCACAGTGTGATCGCCATCACAAGCAGCAGAGTGGAATGTCTATCAGACACAGTTCTTCCCAGTTATCACCTCCGGTTTATTTCTGACAATTTTACCTTAATTGACTTATTTTAAACCTCACCATACAAGATCAGCCAGGGAGTTTTATAGTTGCAAGCTTCTTTCTGTGTATCTAGAAGTTGCCTTTTAAAACCATGCCAGACACAGCACTTCTTGGAGTGCTATGTTGCTCCTGGAAGGTTCCCGCAGATCTATAATCTATTTGACATTCAGATCACATCCAAGATTAATAGCTTTGTCTAACTGTATCTTGGTTTGTATTTTAACTGTATCATTTATGGGCAAACTTCTTAACCTCTGTGCCTCAGTTTTTTCAGCTACAAATGGAAATCACTGCACTCTGTTTTTGAAAAGGGATTAAGTGAGACAAGTTATATAAAAATACCTAGAACATTCCTTTAAGTAGAGGCAGAGAATATGATTTCACTTCTCCATTCCTTCATTAAAGTAACTTCATTATTTCTACTATTTTGTAACCCAAAGGAAAGTTGGTTAAAAAGAACAGGGTATTCTCATTTATCACATTTGAATTTGCTAAGAAATAAATTAAAATACTATGATAATACAAATTCTAGCATGTAAGATAATTTAGAGAGATGCAGGACTGCTAGGTAACAACAGTAAGAATATAAGAGAGCCTGAATGAAGACCTGAGCATTGGAGGGGATATTGAAAATAAAAACAGATCCTTACAGACCTAAATGTAGGTTCAGTCCATAGCTAAGCAATATAAGAGAGGTCCTGTGCTTTGAATTTTCTTAAAATAGATTTGCAGCAAGTTTACTGAGGATGGTAGCAGACTGTTTTAAACTGAAAGTGAGACTTAGTATGCTTGGGGTATCAAGCCACGGAACTTTTTGGATGGTTTTAGGGTTTTCTTTAGTACTTTATTCATCTATTACTCCTTCATTATAGTTCTTTTTATTTCAGAAGCGAATCACATTAAAGTATTTACTTTATAACAACCAAAAGAGTAAAACAAATCCACATAAACAAATATGTAAAACTGATAATATACAAACACAAACTCATCCATTGTGCTTTAGACAAAATGTATAACACTTAGCCTGGAAGTAATGCAAAAGAGGTAATTTGTTATGTTTACAGAATCTAAAGCAAAAAATAAATTTTGCTTCTCCAAAATAATCTTATCTGGAAATAAATAAATCCTATTCAAAGACTTTTTACTGATTACTTCTATGACAACAGCTATAAATGCACAAAAATAAATCACAAAAAATGCACAATAACCAGATATGGAGACAATCAAAAATTCTTCAATAAATGACTGAATGGCGAAACTGCAGTATATATGTGTATATATACTCAATGGAATACTATTCAATTATTTGAAAAGATGAAATCTTACCTTTCTGGACAATATCGAACTTTAGGTGACTATGCTAAGCAATAAGTCAAAGTGAAAGACAATCACAGAATGGTAGCTCTCATTATGTGGAACATGAATAAACAAACAAACCAACAAAGAACAACAACAATAACTCAAGACTGAGAAATATGGCAGTTACCAGAGATGAATACAGCAGGAGGAAAGTGTACAAAGGTTAATTTGATAGTGGGAATGACACCAGAATTTTGGTGCATGTGATGAGATAGATAGATATCCATATATCAAGGTGTGACATCCCAAAGTTTAAATAATCCCAAAGTTTAAATAATTTTGTAAACCAATGATGAATCAATTAAATTATATTTAAGAAAAATCCCAAAGACTTTTTATTGAGTATGTTCCCAGGATTTATCAAAAGCCTGTATACCTGGTATATAGTAGGCAATCAATAAATCCCCATGGAAATTAAAAAAAAAAAAAAAGGACATGGGTTAAAATCTTGTTTGAATTTTACAAATAAAGAGCAAATAAAAACTATCTTAAGTTGCAAAGTAAGTAGGTGGCCAAATCAGCACTAAAGCTCAGGCACATAAATTTGTAATTTGTTCCATCTATTTTATAAAATGTCATTATGATCCAGTTCATAACCATGACCTTATTTGGAGATATAATAACCAAGTGAAATTAGGTCCAGGTACCCAGCAAGGCAGATTGTGTCAAGAATTATAGTACTCAACACAAGATGGCTTTATTTTTACCCTTTTTATTTTCATATGCCTTTCTTTCCTTCTGAATGCTGCTGTTGAATTTTTGATGGAAAATTATCAGGAGGCACATTTTCAGAAGAAAACCTGATACCATCTTACAACACCAAGGACTGTGTCTCCTATACTTCTTAGCAATAATAGAAAAGCCCTCCTGAGTATTTCAGGCAGTACAGATGAAAAGCAAGGTAAAGCCGTTTTCTACAACAGACCCCAGTGGCAAGGTACATTCCAGCTAAAGAAACCCCAAGGTTTCCCCCACCCCAATCCACTGTATTCTAATATGTGAAACCTAGTTACAGGAACAAAACATTGCATTTTAGGTAGTATCATGACTTGACAGATGATTACTCCAATATATAAGTCATTTTTTAAATCCTTTATCTTTAGTCTCCATTTCATCCAATATCATTTACATACTTAGCAATACACTTGAAATCACTGTGGTGTATCTATGTTTCCTTAGTTAGCACCCTTTTGGGTTGAGGTAAATTGGAAAGCTTTTTAAATTTCCTTGTTTAACCATTAAAAAATGATCTAGGAATTTTCTATAATTTCATTTGAAAAGATATAAATCTCAAATATGTGAAATGTCATAGTCTATTGAACACTCACCTAAACCAGACTTTTTTAATCGTTTTAAGTGCTGATTTGTTTGTTTTCCAGTGGGAGATTTTTGCCCATGTTTCATTTCTTTATCTGAACTGTCTGCTTCACCATTTTTAGATTCAGATCCTAAAAAAGGAAATAGTTATTATGTCATTATCTTCCTCTTGCTGTCCTTGAAAAGAAAAATCTCAAATTGTCTTTAAACCCATAGATGTAATCTCTTTTTCCAAAAGATACACTACCTTTGGCCACAATTTGATTCCTCTACTGGATATAAAGCAAAAAGCCCAATAAATCAATCAAACAGAACAAAAAACAGGAACAGATGGTCTAATACTGGAGTCAAAAACACATTCACTGATCTGATAGCTTTTAAAAGAAACACTCAGATCTTTTGTAAAAATACACGAATAAGCTTCAACAATACTGTGCTATTTCGAGATGATGCAAGACAGAGACAGAAAGATGAAGGAACAAGAGAGGCTTGCAGAGAGGAAGACATCATACTTTTATAAATAACTATGTTGATGTAGGAATAGAAAATGCAAACATCAATCTATAATAAATAGAATGGTACATAGCTGAGATAACGTGACAGACGTTAAGTTAGAAGAAAAGGTCAGGGCTGCACTGAGGTGAGAAGAATGTTGCCAGGACACAAAACCTAATAAAGGATGGCTGATTCTGCCGCAGAGTACTGACAAACAAATTCACACTCACTCCCGAAAGAACTGCTTTTGATGGCATTACACATCAGCATGTGGTCCACCATTAAAGTTCAACATTCAAACAAAAGACAAAGCAACAACAACAAAATCCACCTAAGCATTGCCACACATTTTCTTAAGCCTACTGACATTAGCAAATGAAGTCCTTTGATGATGAGTGAGCTGCTGCCCTTTTTATTTTTTTTTAAGAGCAAACTATCCTATTATTTTTGAATTACTGAAAGATTCTAAGGTCTAAAAAAATGGAAGTATTATTCAGTTTCAGAGAAAATTCATGACATCTCTCTTAGTGAGGAAGTCTCCTCCGGGAAGAAACTGGCCAAGCATACAATATTTTAACTCTTTACCTGAAGGCGAATCCGACTGCTCATCAGACACCTTTAATGGTGTCAAAACAACACGAGGAACAGTCTTGTTTACCATCATTGAGACTCCATTTCTTCTTTTCTGCTGCTGTCTCAAAGCCTACAAAACATGATAATAAAATGTAAAAATATAGCCAAAATGATTTCTCATAATTGAAATAAATGATCCATTTGCCCATTGTTAGACAGAACCTCTTTAAGAGACTTAAATTCCAAAGAGTCAGTAATTTGTCAGAATTTTTAACAGTCACCTTCATGTCATTTTCCCTCAAAAACATAAAACCAGGTTTTGGCAGAGGGACTAAATCTGAGACAATTTTCAGTATAATTCTGAAAACAAAGCCACACTTAAAGGTTTATTCTACCTTAGCCGCATGGCTTGAAAGCCCATGGAATTTGAAACCATGACTCCCAAGTAAAATAAATGTAAAATAAATGTTTCAACACCAGGATAAAAATATATGTGTCTGCACTTCTCTTGCAGGTGCGTCCTCTCCAGTGCACTGCTCAGTCAATCAAGTTAACACCAAGTG
The DNA here is from genome assembly GCF_000260355.1 of Condylura cristata. NCBI lineage: Eukaryota > Metazoa > Chordata > Mammalia > Eulipotyphla > Talpidae > Condylura > Condylura cristata. The sequence goes on along the minus strand of NW_004567117.1, from coordinate 20,178,009 downwards.
TCATCAGTATGTACAGCAGGTAAGGACTACAGTATTGATGCACTCACTCAGCCGTGGGGAGCGCTGCACAAAATCACTGAACATGGCAGGAATCATTTATTTCTGTGAAGGGAATCAGTCCTAATCTTGGAAACCTTGCAGCACTTGGCTTCTGTCTGCTTGACTTTGGACATTAACCTTCAGAACACGAACATGACGGCGTTCTGGCAAATCCAGGGGAAAAAAAAAATTGATAGGAGAATAAATCTCTCCAAATGGGTGTGCTTTGTATTTCATAAATGAATCAACCATGGTGATAATAATGTAATAAAAGACATTTAAAAGTTTTGAAATACAGCTTATCTAGCTGATCGCTTTACACAGAAAATTACCTGTAATAAAAGGGGTCTTAAACACAGGAAACCGAAGAGCCATTAAGTTCACGGTTACAGGAATGCTAACACTCCTCAAAAGGTTAAAAGGCTGGCCACAGACAGTCTCAGACCTTTCTGTTTCTGGCTTCTATGTAATTTCTACCAATTCTATAACATCTCAGTTATGTGATTAATGCTTTTCAACCAGCAGTTGTCAAAGTCTCTTGAAAAACTGCATTTATTATATACCCCATGACTCTCAGAAATAGTGCCACTTTATTTACAAAGGACAGTTAACTGAATGTCCAACTTGTTGATTGCAAGATTTAGCAATGGGATAATTATAGAAGTGAAAAATTAAATACCATTTAAATAAGAGAAGACATTTCCAGATGAGATTTAAAACCAGATGGGAAAGTAAATTACTTGAAAGTTCTATTACAAATGATACTGTGGCTAGTGATAAAGAATTCCTCCCTGTAACTATAAAGTGCCAGGCACTGTGGAGGGACAAGAGATACAAAGATGAGTAAGATGCCATCCTCCTTATCTTTAACTTGTCAATAATATTTAATGAGAGCATATGTGCTATAAAACAGGAGTCCACATGTCATATATCCCCCTTGATACTTCTCATGACAGCCTAAATGGGCATTTTAAAATAATTATTTTATCTTAGGGTAGGGAGATATATTTTAGAAAATGTTGGTTAAGAAAAAGAAGTAACCATAGACCAGAGGCTAGAATCATGGATCAAGTATGGCATGCCTTTTTATGGCATGTAGTAAAATAAAGTCACACAAAATACTGTCCTCTATTTTTAAAGTTCATAGAACTGAACATCACTGATAATGATGACAATAATTGGTAGAGCTATTTTTAATTTTAAAGAGTCAATATGTAGTCGGGGAAAGCATAAAGGAATGTTAATACTAAGTCCATCTCAATGAACTTTTCTTAATATGTATCTTCTACTCCAAAAACTTGAACAATACCATATATTTTGAGATTCTAAAATGTAACACTTGTACCTATAGGTGACCAAAATTATGCACATCGATAAGAAATTGGTTGCTTTAAGTGTATTAAAGCAATTGTACTTCTGGGGGAAAAAAAAGCAATATACTTGACTCAAATAACTTTTTTTTTAGGAGTAAGTAAGCAAACTTGGGAAAAGCTTATTTACTATGACACTAGTCACAGTAGTAAAGCCATAGGCTACCAGACAAATTCTGAGGGGTCAGAGCTCAATTATTAGAAGTTTTATCTTGATTGGATTTACAAGATCCATAGTCATATTAGGGTACAACCTTAGGCTACCATGAAGATTCCAATTAACTTTCTAGAAAGTGGGATTCTGGAGATTGGGGATATCCTTTCAAGCAGATCAGAATGTAGAGGGGGGAAAAAGGGAGGCAAAGCTGCCTCAAATGAGATGCTTAAGATAGTGTGAGTTGGTTCCAAACAAGAGAACTCTGCTATTTGTGTTAATAAAGAAGGTTAATAAACCTTCTGTCAATTTCTGCCTTACAATGATTGCTGGTCTCTGTTGTAGGGCATGCATCCTGCAAATAGAGGCTAGTTCTCCACACTTTCTCTGACTGGCTATGCAATTTATTTCTACAACTACATACACATCAACGACTCAAACAATGTTGTCTCTGTTTCACAATCCTTTCAAAATGCAACGTTTATTTGGAATACGCTGGCTAGAGTAAGACAGTGACAGAGGGGAAAGTAGTAGTGTGTGGGAAAAAACACATCTCACTGCAGAAGGTAATAACAACGCAAAGAAATGCCACAACTGGACTTCAGATGAGTATTTGTTTTTAAATAGTGTGCCAGACAAAACAAATAAGACGGATTCAAATTCAGAGTGAGAACACAAATCTTTGATATCTGCTAAGCACTATTCCCACACCTCTCCAAAAAAAAAAAAAACCAAAAAACAAAACTGAGTCTAACTAATGTGCTGCACTTGAGAGGCGTGGGGGCTGCTCCAGAGCCATCTTAGTAACTGTGTGGGGCCATGATTAAGGATGAGGCTGCAGAGGAAAAAACAGACTTAGCGAGCTGAGTAATGCTGGGCACTATGGAGGCAAATACTCCTATAAAACAGAGCCTACAGTATTGGTAAGATGTTGTAAATAGGAAATTCACAGAGATGTTTTTCTAAGATTTATTTGTGCATACAGAACCGGGGTACAGGCCAGAGGCTCAGGGGCGGCGAGAGGCTTCACCAGAGACAGAGTGGGGAGCAGAACAGGCAGATCGACGAAGTACACTGCTGAGGGGAGCAGCTGGTGGGTCAGGAGAGGTCTGCCACGCCATGTGGTCACCTCTGGGGCAGGCGGGAATCGAACTCATGCGGAAGTGGCTTTAACTTCTTAGTGCTGTGCTTTAACTTTAACCCGCTGCGCCACCGGGAGGGCCCAAGATGTTTTTCTATATAGACTGTTGGAGGATGGTCAGTGGGACATCTGGCCTTCTCTAAGTGAGTTCTTTAAGGCTATTTCTAGCACCTCTCTTTACAACTACTTATACTTATAGGCCATTATTCTCAATTTTGAGTTTTAATTAAAATTCCAAGACAATAAGACAATTCCTATTTCATATTATATTACAAATATAGATGCAATTCAATTTGTAACCACCTAAGCTTGCATATTCCACATGCTGGAAAATATAAATCTATTTATTTAATAAATTAAGAAAGCAGGATTAAGAAGGCTACTTTAGAAAGTCGTGGAAAGTTTGTTCTGTACAAGAGTACCCTGAAAAGAGGTTACAATTTTAGTGCTAAGTTGCTTTTTTTTCTATTTTCCATCAAAGGTTTTAATTAGCTAGTTGTGTCCCTGTTGATCAAGCTATAACATGGTTTATTTTGACACCGATACTATATAACAAGTTATTTTAGTCTAAATTCATCTTCGAGGAATGATAATGAGCTACCTCTAACTACTCGTCTTAGCTATACTGTGGAATGCTAATTGGAATACCTTACTAAACATTTTTAAATCCTGTAATTTCAAGTGAAAAAAAGAAGCAATATCAAAACCCAAATAAGCAGATGGTTAAATTCAGTCTATTATAAAGGAATGTACTTTCCTTTAGCCTCCATGTGTAATGTCCTCATGCCAAAAATTCAGAGTACGTAGGACTTACCAAGTTTAATAGTTCCAGGTAATATTTGGTATGGAAGAAATGTACAGGCTTAAACTTGGAAATAATTAATTTCAAAAGAAAATAGCCATACAGGATTTAAGTAAGTCTAGAAAAAGTAAAGATTATCACACATCAATTATAATTCTGGTTTTAAGTGAACAGAAAGAAATCAAAAGATGCTAAGTGAACACACTTTTCTCTGGAGACATAGGTGGTATTCCCTTCAATAAAAAAAAAAACAATTTTTTTTTTCGATAAACATTTTATTTATTGGGCCCTCCCTGGTGGTGCAGCAGGTTAAAGTGCAACACTAAGAAGCTAAAGACACTTCAGCATGAGTTCAATCCCCGCCTGCCCCAGAGGTGACCCACATGGCGCAGCAGACCTCTCCTGACCCGCACACTGCTCCCCTTAGCAGTTTACTTCCTAGATCTGCCTGTTCTGCTCCCCACTCTGTCTGTGGTGAATCCTCTCACCGCCCCTGCACCTCTGGCATGTACCCCAGTTCTATATGATTGAATAAATAAATCTTTAAAAAAAATTTTATTCGTTAAACAGAAAGTTGCTAAGAATTCTAAAAATATGAATTGGTCCTCATTTCTTTCATGAAAAAAAAAGAAAAGAAATCACAGATTTCTATGTTAACCTGAAATTTGCATAAGGCAAGGAGGGCCTGCTGTATTTTCAGAGCAATAAGTTCAACAAGGTAACTTAATGCACTGAAAGTAGTTTAGTTCATCACTGAAAACTATGAAAATATCACATGCTGTGAATGCTATAGACATTAAAAGTACATACAAATCACACTGCTGGCTACATCAGGCAGCCACCACCTGCACTGTTGGCAGTATGATAAATGTCAATACCCATGTTCTGAAACTGCCACAGTGCATCATAACCTTCGGGATTTCACAGTATTACTCAAACATACAAAGCAAAAGCAAAACACCAACAATATACATGTGCTCTGATATGAAAACTTTATGAATCAATTCTACCATTGTAAATAAATAACTGCATGAGTTAAACCAACACTAACATGGAAAGGTTTATTATCCATGTTACCTCCCATCATAATACAATGCATCCTTCTTTCATTGTTCATTTGGTTCTGTTACTTAAAAACTTCCAAAATTTAATCTTTCTTCTTCTTCTTTAAAATTCACAATTTAATCATTATGTTCTTTTTAGGATTACCACAACTCAAATAATAAGACAGAAAGAAACCTGGGTAGTAATCAGCAATCTGCTACTCAGACTTTTGAATATGCTTATTCAGTAAAAAATAACCTGCTGAAATAACAATGCATTAGTCATGCAATTACACCCAACATATGATGTCAAGGATCTTTTTGATGATCATAAAGTAAAAGGGATCCAGATATTTTGGAACAATCAATGTTATTATTTTATATCAATAGTGATAGGGTACTATACCATCTATATTACTGTTCAGCCTATAATTGCACTGCACCCATAGTATTGAGAAATAACAGAATATACTCTCTCTAGCTCTGTTTTTCAGTTGAACAAGGGAGTGAAGGGTAGGAGGTTCACATCTGGTAAATGATACTTGGTATATTTTACATAGAAATTTGTTGCTTTCTTTATGCTTATAAAGCTTTAGAGCTTTGTTTTTTAACTTGTTTCTAAGAATCTACACTGGCCAATATATAATGGAAATTTTAAAGCCCTACTGATGCAGGATATATTTCTAGGAATATGATAAGAGCAAAGTATATTTAAGTGTTTATCATTAGTATGTGCTGATACTGAATATAAGCATCTGTGTTCAGAAATAATATTAATAGTATACTCTATCACTTTCCTTTTTATAAATAATTAATAATGTAAATCTCCTTGGATAATGTCAAAGATTTGTCATTGTATTACATAACATATGCTGAAAGGCAGTTATCAGTTAAGAGAACAGGATCTAACACTATGATTATGGTTCAAATGTTGTTGGATGATCTTGGGCAATGAACTTAGTTTTCACATTGGAAAAATGAGGTAACTGGTATATACTTTAATTTATGAGAATTAAATAGCATAGCACATGTAAAATGAAGAGCAGACTATATGGAATTCAGAAAAGTAAATGTCAGCTAGTGTAATTACTAGGATCATTCAGCTTACCTTACATTCATAAGATCATGGTGTGTGTGTACGTGTGTGTGTGTTTGTATATAAAACATTAACAAATACAGAACAGACATTCATATGTATATAATACACAGAATTCCACATGGTTACAGTCATTCAAAATATCCAAAAGAAACCTGCAAATTTGCTGAGGCTGCTACAATTTAAAATCCTGCATGTTCAGTCAATTTTTGAAATGCTGTCTTAAGAAATTCAGCAATTATAGGGAATCTGAGCAAAATTCCGCAAGAACAGCTTTTCTTCTAAATGTACTTCCAATATGAATTTGATTATTAATCAAGCATTAGCATATATGACATATATTGTGCTATATTCACTTGGTAACTAACTTGTTACTAGGTTATACAATATGAAGTTAAGAAATGAATATATATTTCTTTTGGGACAGTAAGAAGCTTACAGGACAGGCTTTTTAACAAAGCTTATTTCCCAAAGGAAGCAAGTGTTATTTGCCATGAACACATGGTATACAACAAAACAAAATTAAACAACCACTAACTCAAAGCTGTGTAATATTCTAGCAAATGTAAAAAATGTTCAAATGCCATGAGATCAAAATGAAGAAAGTAAAAAATAATGAGACATGTCAATATAGAGACTTGAGTCTTTAGCTTTACATTCATTTACAGAAAGATTTCCTGGTATACTCATTTTCTAAATCACTGCTCTTCAGAAGTATGAGTTTCATTTATGATCCCATCTGTGATTCTTAACTGCTACAACTACCAGTATCCAGTTTTGTATCTTTTGTTCTAGGCTGATTAGTATTTTATTACCTGCATCCTATTTGCCACCTGAATAAGCTTTTGCCACCAGCTTTCAAATCATTATCCAACCTTCATTTCAGCAATTAAAAAAGATCTCAACACTGAATTCAATTTTGTTCTTGGCATCTGAAACATTTCACAAGAGCAAATTCACCAAAGATTATTTGACTGATGTAGGATGAGATATGGTTATTATCTTAAGTATAATGCCAATGAATGGAAATACTGCAATTTTAAAAATGAATAAAGTAATGTAATTCAGTAGAAAAAAAATACATTGTTTCTTTCCTATCTTTCCTTCTTTGAAGTAAAGAGAAGTTGGTAGAGTTCCAAGTCTAGGAGATTGGTATGACTCTCCTAAAAGGTTTATAGGTTATTTGGGTTTTTACAACAATTTAAACTGTACTCAAAGCACAGTTTTCCTGTCTCATTATAAATATGTCACTAGAACATTACATACATTCCTAGACCTAATAAAGATTAGCTCAGAGTGGTATGGATGGGGATTGTCACAGAAAGATCAAAATAAAAAACATAAGAGGGATGCTGTGAAACAAGGGAAAACCAGGAATTTTGGGCTAAATATGCGTTTTCCACTTTTGGCATTAGTATTATCATCCTGCACTGTCACCACTAAACCATTACCATCACTTCATTTTCCCCTACATCGTTCAGAATTGTCAGTGTAACAGCAGTAGGTAACATTTACTGAGCATTATTATGAGCCAATCACTCACTCTACCACATGCTTATTCTCAGATCACTCTCATGCATAAGGTACTAGTATTTTCCAGAGAAGAAAACTGAGATTCAGGGGAGAAAATAGCAATGATGCAAACCTGGGTGTATCAAAACTCAGAGGGGAATCTTATAATTATATAACACACATATGTTCTATAATTTATATGTGTGTGTGCACGTAAAAGGTCATGGCATACATATGTATAGATACATATGTGTGTGTGTTTGTGTGTATAAAACCTTATAACTTACGACCCCTCCACACACATACCAAGCACACACATATCACATCAGGGCAAAGACACAGAGGACACAACTACTTAAGTAATGTGCAGATGATACTGCAAAGTTAACCTCATTCAACTCCAGCACCACTCATTGATGGATATACTACAGATATAAGTAAGCCACAATCACTAATTCTCTTACTGTAATTTAATACATCTCCATAATATGAATAAAATATTTATTTTTGGGTCAACTATCATATAGACATGAGCATACAGAGACATTATTTTCAAAATATGCAATGCATTTATTAATGCAGCATGTTTGCTATAATTCATACACACAAATCTTAATAGAAGTTTGGATATATTTCCAACCACATTTTCCCTCTTCTATTTCATATCAAGTTCTCAGCCAAGTCTCTCCTCATGCTTAGTACAGATTAAAGTTAGTGTATTTGATTTTATGGAATGGTTACATTCAGGATACTTCTATTGCTTTCTGGTTGCTAGGTTCTTACCTATTTTGTTAGAGCCACAGAACATCCATCAATTTATACAAGAAGAACTGCAAAACAGAGAATGAATGTTAGCTGTCTTACCTGTTTAAGAGCCTTTTTGGTGTGTTGCTGAAAGGAAGACACTAATTTGCTTTGCACTGCTGTGTTAGTAAGGCTTGAATCTCGAGTGGAAGATGCTTCATCAGTTACCTGCTTTGCACAAACTAGAATCAGAGAGAGATAATGATATTACTAATTTGAATTCCTTTTTTTATATCCACTGTAATTAACTCACTTGGAGCTTTTCTCCAAGTGAAAATGGATACCTAAAATAAAGCAAAATCACACCGTAAAAAAAAGAGGATCTAGATTTGAAGAGATCATTTAACAACTGTGTGGCCATGGTTACATTTAACCTCCCTAAAACGCCGTTTCCTTATCCATTAAATAATGATTCCTAAGTCATAGGGCAATTGCCTGGACATAAAAAAAAATATCAGAAGATCTGCCTCAAGAACTGAGAGGCAGTAGACACTTTCAGAATCTGAATACAGAGACTGGCTAATACATAGTATTCTGAAGACACCTAAATTAATGAAATTAATTGAAATCTACCAATACCAAAGGTATCTTGATTGTTCTATTTAACAATCCTCCCTTTACAGAATCAACTGATGCATGTTTATTCTTATGTTATGGATCAAGTCACATGGCAAGGAAAAGGAGAAAATGAATTCAAGATGCTGGATGTCAACTAAGACAATTCTTTTCACAAAAATTGCAAACCTCTGCAGATTACAATTTAATCTTCAGATTTTGATCAGAGTCAGGATTTCCCTTTGCCTATTCTATAGAAGACATTTTCTTCAAAATGTCTGCTCTCTAGAATAAACAATGCCTCACTGATATGGATGAGCAATTCACCCATGTTAACTTTCTGCTCCATGCAATTCATGCTAGCATCAGAAGGCTACTTCCTGTCCTCCTCAAACATTCCACCTGAGACACCAGGGCTAACACTGAGTGTTCAGGCCAGAAAGCAGGCACAGGCCCTTTTCTCTGCACATTAGGCAATAGTAGCTACTGGGAAAATCAAAGCAAAGAACTGCCGTGAGTAGTGATAAAATGGAGGCATATGTCTAAGACAGCAGGCAACAGGAAGTTAGATAGAAGAGAAAAACTTCAGAACATACTGTAAGACTCAAAATACATTTTTTAAGGGCATTAGGGTTACACAGATCCAAGAAAATGTTGCAATGAACAGCAATTTGGGAGGATTCTGACCTGAGTTTTAAAGGAAGGAGGAAGAGTAGAAACTATACTAATCAAAAATGGAAGCACAGGCACATGCACAGTGTAGAGACTCAAGCTGCTTTAGATAGATTTAAACACAGATGGTCGACAACAAAAATGCATTTCAGGAAAGAGAATGTTCAGAAAAAAAGAGTTAATCAAGTTTTGTTTTAATACAAAAAGTAATCAGGAAGCCGAATGAAAAAGGTATGGAACAGAGAATAATTGGCAGTAATTAATGCCAGACACTTGACATGTACATTTCCATCTCATCTTGAAACTTCCTCAGACGTGGAAAGGCAGTGCTTCCATGTGGGAGAGAGAAAACTAGAGTTCCAGCAGCTCAGTACCTTGCATTGTTATAGGGTTAATGCCCAGTGGAGCTAGAACCCAGTGCCAAGGCCATCATTTTCTACTTTTAACACTTGGTCTATAAGCCAAGAAATGTTGCAGAAAATCCAATGCCTAAAGACCCTTAAGTTACTCACATCATGTCGGAGTTAGTGAGGTCAGGGAAAACAATTATTTTTTTCCCCTAACATGGAAAAATTGAGAACTATAGGTGAGAGTGACTGACCCAGGGAATACTATGCTCTTGGTAGTAAAATATTTTGTACAGAGAGTAAGAAGAGTTCTTGAATTAAAAATCACATGACTTTTTTCCCCACAATGACTTTTTTCCTTTAATGTGCTAGTGAAGGAACATTTTATAACATGATTTGCATAATCTGTACCTCCTAGGCTTCTCCATCAGATTACTAGCACAATTTGTTAACACTTTTTTTTTTTTTTAAGATTTATTTATACATACAGAACTGGGGAACAGGCCAGAGGTGCAGGGGCAATGAGAGGTTTCACCAGAGACAGAGTGGGGAGCAGAACAGGCCAAATGTCGAGTACACTGCTGAGGGGAGCAGCGGGGTGGGTCAGGAGAGGTCTGCCATGCCATGTGGTCACCTCCAGGGCCAGGGATTGAACTCATGCTGAAGTGGCTTTAGCTTCTTAGTGCTGTGCTTTAACCTGATGCACCACCAGGGAGGGCACTGTTAACACTTCTTAAAGCTTGCTTATCAAGAATTATTGGAAGTAATCATCAATTTACATTCCCAAAGAAAAATAATTTTTATACTGACTGCATAGGTGATATTTTTTAATGTTCTGGAATCTCTATAAAGTACAACAAACTTGGGAGATGAGAAAAAGATATCAATAGAATATAGGATCCCAGTTGGACAGATATGAATGGCTCTCATACTAGCCCAACCAGAAGTAAAGTGTGCATGAGTAAATCTGAAATACTTTCAAATTTTTAGAGTAGTCTTTCCACTTAGAGAAAAGTAAACTTATGGATTAGCTAGCCACAAAACAGAACCAAAAAGATTTAGTGAACTTATAAAAATCATGAGACTGCTTCTACAAATTAAACAACTATTCACCAATAGCTTAAAATTACTTCACTCATGAGTCTTCACACGGCAAACTTCAATGCAACATGATCAAAAAACAATAAATGTCAAATCTGTGAGTATGCAAAGCTCTTAGGCTCCTTGCAGTACCTGTATACATAATAGCAGTACACGCTCAGCTGACCTGGGATCTCAGATCTGTAATCCATCACTTGCTTTACTTCTCTCTGACTTAAGAAACCCAGTTTCATGGTACCGTTGGCAGTGGCAGTGGATTTCCTGTATTATTCACTTAAACTTATGATTGTACTGTGTTCATAGTGACTCGCATGTAATTACATATGGTATTTCCAAAAGAAGGAATCGGTTCAATGTAGAGTCCAGAACTTCAAGTGGAAGGGTAGGGCAATAAAGTTGAACCAGCTTTTTTCTCAAAACTCATTCTCCTTAAACCCAAGACTACTTTACTTTACCTCCCCAGACCCAAGGGAAGTAACAAGAATACTGTTACTGTATAGTGATTTCCTCCACCCCCATTTCTCTTTCTAGATTTTAATCCTACATCTGAGGCAAACCATCATTAATTATTTATTTCTAATAAAATAATGATACAATCTTAAAGTAAATCAATGTAATATGAAATAAATCTGTATGTGGGTTTAAAACAAACCCCTTATTTTTAAGCAAAAAAGTCAAGAAAGAAAACAGAGTGGAGAATCCATGTAATGCTTCTTTGGACTCCAGACAGTAAGAGAGAGAAGAGAATGCCTGTGTGTGTGTGTGTGTGTGTGTGTGCGCGCGCACGCGCATGCAGATAAGGGGTACTGACAATTACAGATCCTTAACATGAGCATAGGAGATATATGAGTGATTTTACTCATTCTTCTGCCATGTATAGATGAGGCTGACTAAACTGAAAACACTGAACTGAACATTTGGATTGTACAGTTCAAGCATTTATATTCTGACTAAACACCTAGGATTTGTTTCTCTCCTTCTTGCAGCTTTCTTAGTAACATGGACAAAAAAAAAATAGTACAGGAATCATTCAAAAATGTTGCCTGGATATTTATCTAAGGGAATGAGTCTGGCCTCTAAAATGAAAGCCAAAGAAAAATTGTTAAAGTAAGGATAGAGGGAAATCTCAGCATGTGAAATTACAACAGAAGCCAGGAAACTAAAGAATTAGGACAGATGTTTTATCCAATAAATATCAAACACTGGCATGCAGCTTAGAGAATTGTATCTTCTTGGCAGTCAGAGTAGAGTAGGAGCTTTTTTTTGCCTCTCTGTGCTGGTAATATCACAAACTGGATGCCAGAATTTTATACTTCGAAACCCCACAAGACTGCCTGACCTTTTTGGAAGTGGACAAACTGATGATGAGGAAACATTTTTAAAAGGTATAGAACTATTATTTCTATCTACATCTTACTTCCCTGCCAAAACAAGGCAAGCCAAAAACAAGAGTTAAAAGTTAATCTGCTAGTGTTCTTCAGCTAATGGGGTTCTCAATATTTTCATCTACCATGGTTCTTACTCATACTTAGATTAATAAATCCCTTCTCCAAAATATTCTATTTAGAAGTCTTGGGAGTAAAGAGAGATGGATGATTGCAGATAATCATGAGATAGTCTTGAAGGCTAGAGAAACTGATGACTGTGTCCTGGCAAGGCTAGGTTTCAGTTTCTTAGAGTATCCACAGCTGTCCCTCTACTCTCCTCTTGTTTTATTCACCATTCAACCTGAAGTGTGATGGAACTAGGAAATATGGGCCACAGCTGTTATTTTTAAAGAGACATGGTCTGGAGCAGTATTGTATAATATTCTCCCACAACCCCAATCTAATTACTAACATGCAGACAGTTGTACAAGAAGCCCTGGCATTTCATATAAGACACAAAGAATTGAGAAATCAGAATGCAATCTTGACCTTGCCTCTTATTTCTACACACAAATTTTGCCTGCCACCCTGACACCTATCTTCGCTGATTGCCCCTTATCCCAATACCCTTCCCCATCAATTTTTGTAGCAAACTCATCTTGGTAGACCAAATACAAACAGCTTATACAAAAGCTTTCTTGACACATGTCTCGAAGGTAGACAAACTCCTTCTACTAATATTTCCTTGAAACTAAGTGTTCTGAGCTCATGATAGCTCCCTCCATGTTGGTGTTTGTGTTTGCCTAACTACCCATGCATTCTGCAACTCAGGGACCTATCTAAGTGCACAGACTCAGAGCAGTTAATTTATAAATGTCTACTAAAGAACTGAATTTACATTAAATGTATCAAAAGTATGTTTAAAGCTAACTTTCAACTGCTGTTTTTAATAAGAATTTATGGAAGGGGAAATTAGCAAAGCATGCTTTTTTAACTATGGAAAATTACATAAAGAGATTGTTTTATTTGAAAACAGAGGTATTACAGTCTTCCCTGATGGCACAGTGGGCTGATGCCCAGCACTGCAAGGTAGCCACAGCCACTTCAATGCGAGTTCCATCCCTGGCCCGGAGGTGATCCACATGGCACAGCAGACCTCTCCTGTCTCATCCTTCTATCCACCTGTTCTGCTCCCCACTCTGTCTTTAATGAATCCTCTCACTGCCCCTGCACCTCTGGCCTGTACCCCAGTTCTGTATGCACAAATCAATAAATCTTGGAAAAAAGGAAAATAGAGGCATTACTGTACATATCTTTATATCATCCTAAAGTCAATTAGGGGAGATATGTAAACCAAACCACAAATATTCTATGCATGCCACTAGGAAGCCGTATGGCCTGTCACTAAATGTAGATAAATTGTCCTCTGCTCTCCTTATTCACTGCCTTATTTTAGGAAGGAAGTCACAGTTTGGTGGTTTTGCATAGTGAAATAAAAATAAATATAATTTAAAAGTCCAAATTAGAAATTCCAGTGCTTACTTCAAGTGACAGGAGCTGTGGGGGCAGAGCCACAACACAAACCAGGAGACAAGTTGTATATAGTCACAGCCGCAGGACAAGCTCTACTATCCACTGCTGTGTGTCCCACTAACCATGCCGTGAGGAACAGGCACTCTGAGGTGACTGGTATTCCAAGTGTGATCAGGACTCAGAAGAAAGTATCCTTCTGACCAATTCTATTTTTACTAGTTCTCCCTCTAACCATGCCCATTCCGTTTTTTGAACCACCAAACTACATGTTTTCAAACCATACCAGTTTTCTGTAGAAATTGTCCTGGTGGTTTAAGGGGTTAAGTTTCAGCACTATGAAGAAATTTTCCTGACATACTCGGTAGGACTAATACAATTTCTATAAATAGGAAAAAAAATTAAAGCAAAGAGAATAGCGTTTATTAGGGATAATACTGTTCAATCATGTTTTACACACTGTGTCTTAGAAGGAGCTTATTTATTTACTATCAACTGCTTAATCACAAAAATTTTATTGATCACATTCATGTAGATCACTCCCCTTTTGGGAGGCAAAAGGGGGGTGAGAAACTGAGTAATAAGCAAGAAATAACTTTGAGAACATTGAACTATTTTTTTTTTAAGATTTATTTATTTGGCATACAGAAGTGGGGTACAGGCCAGAGGATCAGGGGCGGCAAGAGGCTTCACCAGAGACAGAGCGGGGAGCAGAACAGGCAGATCTACGAAGTACACTGCTGAGGGGAGAAGCGGGCGGGTCAGGAGAGGTCTGCCACGCCATGTGGTCACCTCCGGGGCGGGTGGGAATCGAACTCATGCGGAAGTGGCTTTAGCTTCTCAGTGCTGCGCTCTAACCCGCTGCGCCACCAGGGAGGGCCTGAACTATTTTTTTTTATATATATATATAACAGTTTATTTTTACATCATTTTGTACATTTTTTTTCCATCTCAATTGTAATCCCCGCGGGTTTCCCATCACCATGTCACCCGTGTGCCATCACCATAATCCCGTGCACTTCCCTCCCATCCCATTTTTGATCCCATTCCCCACTCTACCCTCACAAAATGTCTCTGGTATATGGCTGTTCATTATTTTTGTTATTTTCTCGCCTGGTCCATTATACTACTGCTATGAGTGAAACCATCCGGTATTTTTCTTTCTCTTTCTGGCTTATCTCACTAAGCATGATCTTTTCCAGCTCCATCCAAGTTGCTGCAAAAGACATGTGTTTCTCTTTTTTGGTTGCTGAGTAATATTCCATTGTATATATGTACCACATCTTTTTAATCCAGTCATCTACTTTTGGGCATTTGGGCTGCTTCCATGTTAAAAATATGGAACGCTTCACGAATTTGCATGTCATCCTTGTGCAGGGGCCATGCTAATCTTCTCTGTATGGTTCCAATTTTAGTATATGTGCTGCCGAAGCGAGCACCATTGAACTATTTTTTAAGTACATTTTTTTCAAGGAACAATAATACAGAATTATTAGTTCTACCTGAAGAAAACAAAGTCTATGAAATCCTAAAGTGTTAATGTTAAAAAAATGTTTTTAAAAAATAAACAAACATATAATTGAAAATGGCAAACAAACAACACAGAAATGATTGAACTGAACTGTCTTCTTTTGAAATTATGTATTATCAGATATTCTGAAATACATTCCCCAAATGTTACAAATAACCACTGGCAACCAAGGAAAGCCTCTTGCCAACAACTGAATCTTCACTGGATTCTACTCAGTTCAGAGGAAAGATAATTCCATAGTTCTTTTGGGATCTAGACTAAGGAGAAATATCCACTGTCAAAACACTCCTTGTTCCAAGAGGTCTAAATATTTGGCTTGTAACAAGTTGCCAAGTTATATTAAAATAAAACATTCAAAGATAATGAGATCACAAGAAGGGCCAGTAAATTAAATGGAGAAAACTAGCAATAAAATAATGAAAATCATTTTCCCCTGAGAAATGTTTAAGGGAGAAAATATCTAGATATTTTAAGAATTAATGTGAGATAGTATTTATAAACATTATCATCATCATTAAATATACCTAAAGGAACTGAAAATTTCACTATATATTATAGCTACCTTAAAAGAGTATACAGAAAAAAGGTCAAGTAATTCAAAAGGAATGATGAATCAGATAGTTATACCAGCATTATATACAGGTAATAGCATGCACTTATAAGATGTGATCATACCAGATACTTTCAAAATTTTGGTAACATGCTACAAATGATTTAGCAGAGAATGGGATATACTGCAATATCATTGCAATGTCCACAGATAGCTCAGCAACATGATGGTTTGCACTGGACAGGGTACTGAACCTCTATAGTTAACTAGAAGAAACACTTTACACAGGCAGTCCTCCTAACCAAACCTCAATTATCACCATGGCAATTTAGCTATATTAATAAATCTGGACATGCATAAAAGAACCCTTTCAAACTCATATGAGAAAAGTGAAAGTTAAAATAAGAGTATTTCATAGGGCAAGTCCCCTAGCCCCTTACCACAGAACTTTTACAGATTCCTCCCTCAGACTTCTGGAGAATCAGACACAACAACTTGCTTGTGTGGAGGGGCTCATATTAGAAGCTATCTTTTCTACAGACACTGCTATATTTTCCATACTCAATCAGATCCCTGAGACATATACATAGAAATAAAGTAATTGACTTAAGAAATGAGAACTAGAAATCAGCAAGAGGAATTATTATTAAGTAGCTAGCCCAGGTGGAGGCATTTCACATATGGACGTCACTACTAATTATTATACTTCAACACAGAAATGATCAACTTCCATATACAGAATGTGAAAGTAGTTAAAGCATGTAGGTGGCTATTTGAGAAATGATGATACACTGTCATTTTAAAGGGAAGAAAAGAGAATAGAGTGCATCAATGAAAAATGCACTCTATTTTTTTTTTTAAAGATTTATTTATTTGTGCATACAGAACTGGGGTACAGGCCAGAGGCTCAGGGGCAGTGAGAGGCTTCACCAGATACAGAGTGGGGAGCAGAACAGGCAGCTCCAGGAAGTACACTGCTGAGGAGAGCAGCGGGTGGGTCAGGAGAGGTCTGCCACACCATGTGGTCACCTCCGGGGCAGGCGGGAATCGAACTCATGCGGAAGTGGCTTTAGATTCTCAGTGCAGTGCTTTAACCCGCTGCACCACCAGGGAGGGCCCGAAAAATGCACTCTATTTTTAAAAAATGCATTGGTACTTTGTTCCTTATTGTAATCACAAAGTATAGTGATCAAATAGATATTTGGCTAATTGAATATTAGGCAGGTACCTTTAATTTTGTTTTTGAGAATTTATTTTTATTATGAGCATATATGTTTTGTAACCTTTGTATTATGATATAGTTCTCTCAGAGCATGAGAGGAGAAATACACTTAAATGGGTCACTTTATCTTTTCTTACAAAAAAAAAAAGTATTTTCTTCTATGACTCTGGTCTGTTAAAACTGAACAGAGTTCAGTTTCATAAGAACAAAGTTTATTGGGCAAGTTAAAAAAGGAAAAAGAGGTGCCCAATGGGTTAAAAAATATAAAATAGAATCAATAAGAAATGTTTGAAGGAGTGGGAAAAGTCACTTGGAAAAGTCTAGATGGTGCCCAGTTCTCCATCATCGGGGTACAAATAAGAGAAAATCCATGTAATTAAGAGTACAAAATATTTTTTCATGTGCCTATTAGTCATTTGTATGTCTTCTTTGGAGATGTATATTTAGCTCTTTTGTTCATTTTTATTGGGTTATTTTTTTTTTGAGTAGTTGAGTACTTTCTAGATCTGAGTTATTAGCCCCATGTCAGATGTAACACAAGCAAATATTTTCTCTCACTCAGTAGGGTGTCTTTTCATTTAATGACAGTTCATGAAACAAAGAGACAGTTCTCACTTCACACCTGTGAGAATGACCCATGTCAAAAGACCAGAAACACTTCCAATTGATCCAGCCATTCCACTCCTATCTATCAATCAAAAAAATACAAACACAGTTCAAAGGGATATATTCACTCCTAAGTTCATTTTGGCAATATTTACAATAGCTGAATTATAGAGAAAACCGCATGATAATGGTCAATGACAGAAGTGTGTATGAAGAAAATATGGTGTGTATATACAATGGAATATTACTCAGTTATTTAAAAAAGATGAAGTTTTGTCATACGTGACAACATGGATGGAGCTAGAGGAAATTATGCTAAGTGAATTAAATCAGGGGAAAAATAAGACCTATATTATTTCATTCATGTGTGAAACAAAACAGGGGAACAAAACAAAAGAACAGACAGAATTAAGCCAAAATAAGCCCTAGACATCATACTGCAAAACTGTGGCTACAAAAGGGCAGATTAAAGGTGGAATGTAAAGGTGGGAGGGCCCAATGGAGTATGATGGAGGATTCTATATGTGGTGAAGTACACTGAAGAGATATGAATCTATGCTCCTAAATCATATACAATGTTATAAACCAGTTTATGTGTATAAACCAATAAAAAATATGCCATTTTTTAAGACAAAAGATTTCAGCATATGGAAAAATGTTTGGTTATAAAGTTTATCAAAAACAAAGAAATATATATAAAGGACAGCATGGGATTCCTTTCTCTTTGGGAATATACTACTGGAATAATGTCTAATAAAATCAACTGGTTTAAGAAAAAAGCTGACAAGAGAAAGGAACCAGTGTTACATGAACTTTTGAAGTTCCTCATACTTATTTGAACTGTGACAGTTATAGATTGGGATGAAAGACGGGAGAACGAGCGTGGGCAGAGGAAGTTTTACATCCTGCCAATGGTCATTCTGACTGAATAGTATTGTCTTTCATCTATATTTTCTTCCATGTGTAACTAAAACAACGTAATTTTCACAGCCTTAAGTTTCTTAGGCCACCAACATAGAACACGGTCTCTATCAGTTAGCAAAGCTAACTAACAATGAACATGCAAATGTTGGGTAAAGGACACATTTGCTTAACCTAAAAAAAATCAAGGGACGTAGTACAGTGATAAAAAAAAAAAAAAAATCCCTCCCTCACCTCCAGGACTCCTAGGAATAGCTGTCTGGTAGAAATTGATTGTGTACACAAAGATGAAGAAGTACACGCCATTCCATGTAAACTCACACTGGGACAGTCACAGAAGTTACTGAAAAAATTCCCACAAAACACCACTAAGGGAAAACAGGCCCTAAATAGGTAGGCAACATCTTCAAAAATAACTCAAAACAGTCCTTTCACCAACTCAGGGTGCCCTCATTTTCCTTTCTCCTACCCTTGTATGAAATTGCCCTTGGCAGACGTCTTGTGTCTGCCCCCCAAGGGTGCCCAAGCCTTCATTAGTACACTTCGTACTTCCTCCACAAGGCTCCTCATCTGTATGTAATTGATGTCTCAGCAGAGACCTTACCCGCACACTTTCAGGCCATCATAAAACACTTTTCACTTTAAAAAAAAGACCCCTCAAATGGTGGCTTCTGAGCCAATGAAAACAAAGAGTAAGTTGAAAAATGTTTCATTAAGTTAACACTATTCTGCCAAGAATCATACAATCAGAAACCCACTTATAAAACCGGCTATAAAGAATAATGAAAAAGGACCATATAAAATTCTTTGAATGTTGGAATCATTACTTACATCTAAGGACTAAAACATAGGATATCTGTTCTTTATAATTTTTCCTCTAAATAGAGACTTTTAAATATTAATTCCCCCACCAGAGAGCTTCTTCCTCCCTGAGAGCCATTTGGGTTAATAACAAGCAGAAACTTTTTTGATCTCTGTGGATAAAAACTGAACATTCTCCAGTTGACTCATTAAATAAACAGAAAAAAATATTTAAAGACAAACCAAAAAAATAAAACCCAGGAATGATTGCTGTTGATTTTAAACATGAAATATATTAGGGACACAAAAAGTAAAACATTTTTTCTTGGTAATAACAATTTATAAATAGAAGTTGAAGGACTATTTACTGACAGTATCACTTTTATATAAAATATGTGTGGGTTCTGCAGACACACTGTAAGTCAATTTAATATGTGTGAGCAGCTCAAGATATACCAATGTATTATGTTCAGAAAACAACTTATACACAAACATACCCATAAATCTCTGACTAAAATAGCCCATAAAATTCAAAATATTTTCTTTGGGTGACAAAGATCTATCCTTATATTGGCATAAATGGTCATGGGTTGTCAACACAGATATATCAAGTAATTCACCTAAATCATTCTTTGATCTCTAGAGCTAAGCCTGTAAAATTTGAAGAGTTTACTTTCTTCAGTTTATATGTCAAATTCTTATTCATCTGAAAAACTGTTGAAAAGCCAATGAAACATAATGTATAACTATAGTTTTGTAAAATTCTATGATCAATATTATACTACTTTTTCCCCACTCTGTAAAAATTTTCTGTATAACTTGAAAAAAAATTTTTCAAATCATCTCCCACTTAAAAATTATCTGTTTTGCTGGCCTATAGATTCCAAGAACAGGACTAAAACAAATTTTTATTATCTTAATTTTACTTAAGGACTCCAGTGTCACTGACAGGAACCAAGCTGCTAAGATGTTTTTCTTGTTAGAAGTTTTTCTAAGTGCTTTCTTTTCAAACATTTTTTTGCTTATATCTTTCAATGGTGCAACAAATGTCAATTAATCTTTGTTAATTTGAAATAACTCTATGGTAGCAGAGGTTTATTCTCTGGGCTGTCTTGAAGGTATATTACTACTTGATAGTTATTGCTCACCTCAGTACTTCCTACTTCTTTATCCCAAAGGAGAAATAGGAGAGGAGGAGGAGAATAAAGATAAAAAACAGATGGTGAGACCCTCCCCTTCCTTTCCTCTCCCCCCCCCCTTCCTCCCACAAGTACACATTACCACCTTCTCTCTCTGATCATATTTTCAAAGTGTATTTGTACAGCTGTAGGAAGTGTGGAAATTATATCCATGCTAACTTCTGGTTCAAATATGTGTTAAACACAAGTAAGAAAGCACCTAAACCAGTTCAGTTTCATGCAATTTATTATCAATTTGTACAAAATCACGTGGCATCCCCCACTACTTTATTTGGATTAACTAATGTTTCCCTCTGTCATATTCTCATGTTTGTAATCAGAATGGTCTTGGACAAATGTTAGGAAGGCAGAGTATGTCAATGCACTGCCTCACAGCATTCTCTGTGATCCCACAAAAGTATCACAATGGTCAGAGCCCTAAATCTTAGTTTCATATTTATCTATACCAGCTTCCCACTTAAAAAAGACTGAAATCTCTGAGTTTGTTTCCTCATTGGCTAAAAATAACAATAATTAAATAAAATCAAAAATAATAAATTAACAAAGAATAAATTAGGATGAAAATAAATTAAAAATAACAAAGCCTAGGAAATTTTCTATTTTCCAAGACTGTTATGAGGATTAAAGTATACAAGATAATAACAGGGAAGATAATAACATTGTCAGCACTTAATATTTTAATAACTAGGGTGGAATATGTATCCTAAAGTTAGACCAATGGCCTATGCTCAAAAGTATATGGCTTTTATATGCATAGGAAATACAACTGTCCTACAGAAGCAATTGTAGTGTGACATAAGGTATAAAAGTAGGTAAATCAAGGAATATTCAAGTAAATAAGCTACTTACCATACTTCCAGTGATTCTCCAGAGCAATTTTCCTAATGTAAATTCAAAGGAAAGGCCAGGAAATCTAGTTTTGGTCACATTAGCTGAAGATATATGGCTATGTTATTTTGTAAAGTACCTATTGACATTTTAAATTAGGGGACTTCGTTATCCCTACTTTAATTATTGGATAAGTGTACTCATGCTGACCCTTACTCCTTCCCAGCCACTAAAGACCTCCCTCTATTTCCTCTGGAATTCAGGATCAGTCATTATCAAAAGTTCTACCTTTTCTCTGAACATTCCCTGGGCACCTTGATTGCAAAAACCGGCTCTGTCCTAGCCACCACTCCCGGAAGCATCTCAGGTAGCAGTAGCCCTTTATTCTTCTGCCCATATATCATGCACCACTGAGCCTGGAAATAGGATAGGATGCATCTGTTCTCCCTCTGGCCTCTTGAATGCCTCCAGCATTTTGTCTCCTGTCATCAGATGACACAACCAACTACTCCTTCTTACTGTATTTACTATCAACTCCTGAGGGAGTCACCTTCATTTTTAAAGCATTTATGTCTAAAATGTTAAACCTTTTAATGCTAGTTCTATGATAATTGTCTGTTTAAACATATACACACAAAATTTTTGAATCATTATCTCAAGGTCAAACTAACCTTTATAACTTTACAAATAAATT
The DNA here is from genome assembly GCF_000260355.1 of Condylura cristata. Lineage (NCBI taxonomy): Eukaryota > Metazoa > Chordata > Mammalia > Eulipotyphla > Talpidae > Condylura > Condylura cristata. The sequence goes on along the minus strand of NW_004567117.1, from coordinate 20,156,124 downwards.
TCAGTCACTGACGAACCCCTTGACCAGGTCATTCTTAAAAATACGCAATGCCTAACTGTTCACAACAATCTTGAGCCGCAATTCAAGATTTCCTTTCATTTCAGACATATATTCCAATTACTCTAAACTCAATTCTACACATTCTACTCTCATAACACCTATTCTTCACTCATTTTATCTTGAGTAGCAAATTAGGTAACCTTTCCATTCCAAAGAGATAGCCTCTTCACATCACACACGTTTATACCATGCTCATTGGTCTCAAATTAAATTCATGATTAACTACCTAAAGTGCACCCTTATTGCTTACAGACCCTAAACAATCATGTTTTAATCTATTTAAATCTACATAAAATTAACTTCTCGATCCTTATGCCTCACTGATGCACTGGTTTCCTACAGCAATGAGACAAAGGAAGAAAAAAAAATATAAGAATCCATAAGCCTCTTCCACATGTTCTCACCTACATTCACATTCAAACACCCTGATATATCCTACTCTTCTGTCGAGTATCTGGGACATCAATGTGTGCATGTGTGTGTATATACATACACATATGAAGTGGAGAGAGAGAGAGAGAGAAGGGCGGAGAAGAGAGAGAGAGGAATGAAGGGAACTTCAAGACCTGCTAAAATCAAAATAGATCACTGCCTATCTCAAAATTCCACAAAGGGTTAACATCTTATACCAAACAAAAGCTGATTATCAAGATGATCTGAAATCTGGCCCCATACAGTCTGCCTATCTCCCCATACAGTCCCTTGGTCACTGACCCCAACCATACTGGCTTCTTCATGTTTCTGAAATATTCCAGTCATTCTTTTGACTCAAGACCTTTATACCTGCTTCTTCTCTTACCTAGATCTCTCTCTCATTAAATACCCTCACTCCCCTTGGGTTTTTCTGAAATGTACTCCTCTCTCCCTTTTACCTCTTTATTTATTTTGCTCCATCACTTGTGATCACCATATACACAAGTGATGATGTACCACAGCACATGTTATATAGTATTTTGCTAATTTCTATCTTCCAATATAAGGCCCTTGCAAAGTGACCTTTTGTTCTTGTTTTTCACAACTGGAGTTGCTACGATGTAAACAGAACTAGGAGAACTGCAGCAGCTCCATGCATCTGTTGTGAGAGCTCACGAGTGCTCACTCTAGCAGGAATGAGGAAGAGTTTATCCAGAGAGCCAGAAATTACCATGGATCTCTACCTTGTTCTCTAATACAAGCCCTTGCTGAAGTTCTCACCATGGCCACACAGGGGAGATTGAGGATATCAGATTAAACACAAGTTGGTCTAAAAGTTCTCAAAGCCAACTTCATTTCAGGCTTTTATTGAAATGACAAAAATCTATGTTATTATGTTATTTCACAATATTTGCTGCAGAACAGATAGGAAGGAGCTAAGGGGCCTCCCTGGTTGCCTGGGGTTAACTTTCAAATCTACCACTGCGATGGTCCCATCACTGTGGCGTGAGTTCCATCGTTAGCCAGGGAGTTAACCCACATGGAGCAGCAGACCTCTCTCCTGTCTCACCCCTGCTGCCCTGAGCAGTTTAGTTTGGTAGGTCTGCCTGTTCTGCTCCCACTCTGTCCACCCACCACCCACCACCACCCCCACACCTCTAGCCTACACTTCAGTTCTTTTACACATAAACAAATAAATGTTTTTTAAAAGGTTCTTTGTAAAAATAGTAAAGGGGCCCTCCCTGGTGGTGCAATAGGTTAAAGTACTGCACTAAGAAACTAAAGCCACTCCAGCATAAGTTCGATCCCCACTCTGGAGGTGACCCACATGGCACGACAGACCTCTCCTGACCTGCCAACTGCTCCCTTCAGCGTTTTTTTTTGTCAGTTAGCCTGTTCTGTTCCCCACTCTGCCTCTGGTGAATACTCTCATCACCCCTGCACCTCTGGCCTATACCCCAGTTCTGTATGCTTAAATAAATAAATCTTTTTAAAAAATAGTAAAGATAGGTATTAAAGAAGAATCCATCTCACCACGCCTGCGAGAATGCACCCCAGTTCCAATGGCTAGGGTGTCCACTCAAAATACAAAGGGACTCCTATGACCATTAGAAAAATGAGCGACTGAATTATTACTGAAATACGATACTTCTGCAAGGATGCTTTGATGTTTGTTGAAAGATAATTTACGAATTTCCAGCAGTCCCAATAGTGACTTTAATGAGAGCCTTCTTTTAAAATCATAATTCAAGTTGACTGTGGGGACCAGAGTGTAAAGTGGATAAAGAGCAAGATAAAAATGAACTAGCATGAACAGAATTCAGAGGTGAAAAATGTTCCTTAGAATTCGGGAAGCACAACACACTTTTCAAAAGTGTTTCACAAGAATATAACTTAAACCCTTGTTTCACTGTGAGGAATATTAACACTAAGCTTAATTTACTGAGAACAACCCAAGGGAAAAGCTATTATATGACTACTTGTGATCACAGGAAAAATCAGCATTAACAGAAATAAAACATTAGTGTTCGTAAATATGTGAGAGCTAGAAAACAACTAGATATGCCCATAATCCCTTCAACTTGCAGAGAAAATGTAATTAGAACACTCAAGAACATTGTCCAGGAAAATCTGTATTATTAAAACATAAGCAAAATAAAACAAGAAAACAAATAATTATGATTTCCTAGGTACACATCTTTTGTATTAAAACTGTTTATAAATCCAAGTATGTGGTAAAAAAAAAAAAAAACAAGTATGTGGGGAAAAAAATTCTATACATAGTGGTAAGGAGTTAGAGAATTATCAGCAGTCTAGGTAAACTTCAAGAGAACAGTTACAGCTGTGAAATCATCACACTAACCTCCATTTCCTTCTCCATTGGCACTGGCCTCTGCCATTTCTGTGCCATCCAGTTCAGACTCACAGCCTAAATCCAACGTTCCGTCAGCCGGGCCTGACGACTCCTCTTTCTGAGTTGTTTTTTAAAATAACGATTTATGAAGATGTATTAGCAACTAAGAACATTTAACATACTTCAAGAGTTATAAAATATTATCACAGTTACTTTTAATTTGCAATTTCAATACTGGCTTACTTTTTAAAGCAAAATTGTTCTGTGGGGAAGTAGAAACTGAGAAAATCACACGGCCGTTGGTGATTTCTGTACAATAACATAATTTCCATTTTACATATATTGTTGTTTTTTTTTTTTCCAGTGGTGCATTCTATTCTTCCTTAGGTAAGGAAAGGCATAACAACTCACAATTTTAGCCAGTAAATTAAACATCAAGTAGCCACAAAAAGCTACGTAACACAAGTTCTTTTAATTAACCTGTGGTATTTTCAAAAACAATGATAAGAGCTTGATGCTCGAAAATTAAGAAATCCCTTCTTCTTTGCCAGATATAATGAGTTACATTTAAAAAAATGCAACTTCATAAAAACAAATTCACAAATTCTAAATGTAACCATATCTGTTAGAATAGTTAACTTCCTTTTGACTGATAAGAAGTACTATGCTGATTCTACTTGCTCCAAGTGATGTGACCATTTGTAGGTCATCAGTATTTGTCAAGTGGAATTTTGCATATGAGATAACATTTCCCATTTTAGATGTAAGTGGGAATTACACTAAACCAAGTTGCATTTACCTGAAGATTTTTACTTCTTTATGTTTCCCATATAACAAATAAGCATTATTAGTAAAATTTCTCTAGATCACTGTTACGAAATTGAATACTTGATTTAAATCAGCATTTTCAAGGACTGAGAAAAAAATTCTTATTTTTGTAAAAGAGAAAGGCATACAGGTGTGAATCATGTATATCAACTGATGGTATTAAATCAGTTTATAGCAACTGTGATCATCTTAAACTCTTGGCTGATGATCTATGGCACTCTTCCATGCAAATTTTTAAGAATCGAGAATTTTAAGGAAGCCACAACTATTTTCCATTACCATATGTTGGAGCAAAACCACAGTTTTACTTTACTTAAAGAAAAATGTCATTGTTTATTCTTAATGTGAAATCATTTTTAAGACATCTGAAAATCTTTAAAAGGTATAGGGGTCATTCTCCTTCTCCTTACGCAAATATAATTTTGTTTACCTTCAAATGTCTGAAAAAATGCATGATAAATAGTTATAACTTAAGACATAATATGCAGAACAATCCAACTTACTTTGAGAGCATAGAGGCCTGACTTTCCAGGGATTTTGAAGAATGTTCCATCCCCTATTCGAGTGTTAGTGTGAAGCATTGCATTCAGACAGGCTAATGGAGAAGTTCCACTAGAAGATAAAAGTGTGCAAAGATGAAGCAATTTGAGACACAGCTTCTGTGCAAAACTGTTCTCTCAGTCTCTTAAAAAAAAAAAAAAGCCCTCTTGCATCTTGCATGCCTTTCTAAAATATCCTCCCAACCCAGAAAACATCTACATTACAATAACAGGCCAGTCCAGTTTTGACAAACTTAATCAGATGCATCTGTCTTGTAGGCTTCAGGCAAAAAGTCCCCTGAATTGAAATTATGTTTTTATTCATAGAGCAACCAACACTATATTTCAAAGAAACCAAAGCCCAAACGTTTATGTGGTGTTATTTTACAAATAATACTATGAAGTCTCAGTTTTTTAAATATTACAGACAACTTGATGGTTGCACTTGAATGATCAAATAAACCAAGTTCAAGGCCAGTTCCATCCTATAGGTTGAAAAGTAACAAAAGAATAATAAGAAACCAGGCAAAAACTGATTTAAAATTACAAGTATTTAAGTTGCTCATAGGATTGCATTTCTCACATGGCCAAAGAAAAACCTGTATCAGTGTTTCTATCTCTGATACCACTTCTAAAATGACATCCTTTCCTCAAATTGTCATGTTAAGAAACATGTGTTTGGGAATTATGCGCAGTTAATTGTATTCTGTAGCAAAGATGGAGGTGACTAAACTATGAACTCAGCAGACTTTATAAATAAATCAAACACAGTAAATTAATGAAAATATGAATGTGCAAATGTATATACATTGAATTTACACATATACTTAGAAAGATGTCTATGAAATATGTTATATGTATATATTTTAGAAAGATGTCTATGAAATATGTTATATGTATATATTTCCTGGAATAAAATTTATCCCTTTTTGTGTGTTTTGGGTGCAAATTATCTTTGCAAACTAGAGCTTAGAGCTAGATTGTTACTTTTACTCATTTATATTTCCACAAACATTTTACTTCATAATATGCTAAAAAAATCAATATTTGATTACACAAATATTGACTAGAAACTCTACTCCACCTCATTTGCTTCTTAGGGGTTTTGGACATTTAATCCAAAATATGCTGGAACAAAAGAAACATGAGTTTTTAAAAATCTGAATATCTATGACAAGAACATAATTTTAGATTACGAAATTAAATTTGCTAAAAACCAAGTAAATCCTCACTTACTATGAAACTCAACAGTAAAATGAAAAGTCAGATTTGCTGAATTGCAGCCACATACTTAACAGCAAGTCAGCACAGACACGCATCATGGTCATAAAGGGTTATAGTAATCATAATAATAAGTATTCTCATTACTTTTGGAAGTGGTTTCTGTGTGCCCACATATCAATATGATTCTACTGGATCTGACAGGAAGTAAGAGCCCTAATATAAATTTGGCCATAGAACAATGCAGTTATAACACTAAATTACACATAGTAATAATGCTGTGTATATATGTAATATCTTTCTTCATGAAGATCCTGCAAGCTTACAGAGCTCATTTCATTATTTTTTCACAAAAGACTTTTTTCTCATAGTAAAGAGGACCAAGCATACCTTGTAATGTCAAATATATTCATCTCTCTAGAAATGCATGTCTATGAATAAATTCCAGATAAATAATGCTATATATGTTATACTGAACACTGCAAAATATATTTTTTATCATTATTCTCTTCAAACAAAAGCACAGACAAGTTGACGCTGTGAATTATTATGTAAGATTTGTGGCATTTTAATTTAGTAGGACTGTCAGCAACATATTTTCTATAGGGACTTGGCAAGAAGATGTTAACACTCCAAGTAAAACAGAGCTCTCTACATAAAATGATTCAATGTAGAATTTGAAAAATAGAGTAATAATGATGTCTCCATCTAACATCATACTTTCTACTCTTTATTCTTAAAGTCCTAATAGACACAAACTTTTTAAATCACATTAAAGACTAATATAAATTTAAAAACAATTAAAAAATACTGAACAACTATCATTTATCACCTCTATAATTACATTTCTTTTTTAGGTAGAGTAAATGAAGATAATTGTAGAAGATAAATTGATAATTAAACAACAATTTGATAGTGTGCTTGCTACAAACATAAGTGATAAACACATACTTTCTATAATAAGTTCTGTTGAGCATGAATATATTATCAAATAATACTGTTTATTAACTCAAGAAGCTTGGTATTTACTATAGAAATATTAAGAAATATTAACTCATATTCATATATAACCAAAAGTGACTACTATAATTGCCCCAAATCTTTCCCAAAACAATTATAAAGGAAATTTGCTTTATTTAAAAAAAAAAAAAAAGCTGTATTACCTGTATATCTTAGAATCAGGATTTTACAAACACATCTAGTTTTACAACTGAAATCACTGAGTATTAAGCAAGTCACTTGCATTCCTTTAGAGAAAAAAAAAAACTATATGGTCCATTTTCTTCAGAGGAAAAAAAGCTACATGGTCCATTTTCTTTAAATGCAATAAAACATTAACACTCACAAGAGGTAAGTGCTTATTAAAATATATGATTCACTCAATGCAGAATATGCATAAGAAAACATTTATTTATACCATTTACTTATTGTTACTATTTTAACAATTCCATAATACCCAAAATAAAAATTGCACTTGTCCTGATGATGTGAATGTCTTAGCAGCTATTGAAGTTAAATAACTGTAAATTATATATTTTATATTAAAAAAATAGAACAAGCAGTTATGTCTTGGCTTGTTTTAACATACATGTTTCACAGTGATTAACTGCATGAAAAAAGAGAAGGTAAATGTACATTAAAATTTTGCATTCTTAGATAACATGAATATATATTATATTTCTATATAAGATTTCCTAATCCCTATTAACAAACTTTCCTTCATTAGATGCAAGGGACAAACACCTCAGAATTAAAAAGACAAGAATTCTGTAATAGAATATGTACATATGTATATGTATAAAAAACAAATGTTTTAACAAAAACATTTCTTGAGACTTAAAGTTACTTACTTTCTAAAATGATGAGTTGGAAGAACCATGACATCCCGATTTACAAAAGGAAAAAAAAAAGAGAGAGAGAAGAAAAGAAAATTAGCTTTTCAGCTAAAAACACAATTCCATATGTTGCTATTCAATAAATAGAGCAATATACAAGAAATGCACAAATTCTTAGATTTGGCTGTTGGTGGGGAAGAAAGAACTGGAAAGGTGACTTCTTTTTCTTTCCCTTATTCTTCAATAATGTGTTCATTTTATTTATAATGTATTTGAATATTCATATTAGAAATATATTACAAAATAAATAAGCAGCACAATATTTGTCATCCATTCTTTTCTTTCTTCCATTCCCTCTAATTGGGTCCTCTACCTGCCAGGGTAGGTATACAGCTTATTCTAGTTGTTTGTTTTTCTCCTGAGACTGTAGGGTACTGGAGTCCTTCTGGTTTGTTTTCATTTCCCACACCCCCTGAAGCAGAAAAGGGGTGGGATTTGGAGGCAGGAAAGCAGGCATAATTTAAACTGTCTAGACATCAAAGAACCCCCAGAGATACTTTGCAGAGCCCAGTGCTGTGTGAACTACAGAAAGATCACTGCTTTATCACATTAAATTGCTGACAAAACACATGAAATTTTACTAATGGTGCACACTTAGTGAAAGGAATGGATGGCCTAGTTTAATAAATTTTAAAAAAAGGAAGAATAACCTGGGGTATGCAACTGGAAAAATATTTGTAGGCATGACAAAGAAAATATCCTAATTATGGTCATTCATTCCTTTGCATACAAAGTAATACTGTGTTGAAACCTAATATTTAAATGTTTCCAACCTTAAAGTACTTAATATTTTTAAGTATCTCTTAACTAAAAATTTTAGAGGAGAGCTATTTCTTGAAAAAGTTTTTCAATTTCATTTTCATATCCTGAGCAAAATAAATCTAAAATTTCAACAAATTTTGTAAGTAATCATTAAGTAGAATTATTAGTCAATCTTGTGCTAAGTGCTATTAATATAAATTAATAGAAACAATTATATGTTCTCATCTTTCAAAAACTGAATTAATAACAGCTCCTTTCAATTATTTCCAGTGTTAATAGCTTAGAGAAAATATTTTAATTATAAAAAGCATGTATTTTAAGAGGAAATATCTGGGCCTCTGTGGCAAGATAATACTTTAGTTCTTAACATAGGCTCTTTTGTGTTCAGTGTGTGAAAATTAAGTTATTCACTTAGCATTTTTGCTTTTAACAATATGTTGCACATTACAAAACATTTATAAGTGTTTAAAAAATATGGATGTGGTTATTCATGTATTTAACAAGCATGCCCCTACTAACACAGAATAAACTGCTCCTACCAGTGCATGAAGAAACCTCCTAAATGCACTCATGGCAGTGTGTATCAGGTGATCAAAAATCTAGGTGATCAAGTTATACTAAAAGTTAAGGATAAACTAACTTCTTGCCATTGAGAAATATTGCTGTTTAAGTAATATGAAGTAATGGAGCCCTTAACATGACTGAAAATACAAATTCAAAAACCGCAATATTTTCTGTACTTTTTTCAAAATAATCCTGGCACACAGAACCCAGCCAAAAAATAACCTACAGCAACTTTACTATCTGATTTTGAAAACAAGACCAATTTTCCAAGCTCCATGCTCCCTCTAAGATGATAACTAGTGAAAATTCTCACTGAACACTGACATCTGAGAAATAACACATTAAAGATTTTAAAATATCAAAACAAAGAGGAACAACTCATTAATTCAAGAAATGGGTCATATTTAAGAAAATACTTTAAATATTTATATGAAGAATATCCTCATAATTTTCAATATTCTGCTTGAGGTAAAGTTAGAAATAATGCCAGTACTCATTTACTAGGTAGAGAAACTAAGGCAAGAAATAAATTACCAAATGATGTAACTTGGCAATTCTTAAATTTGGGAAGCAATTTCACATGCCCAAACTCATGTGTCTGACTGGTGGACAACATTAAAGGATATTATTCTTGGGACATAAAAAGATATGTGAACTTAGATCTTGTATCAACTTCATTATCACTACCAAGCTTCTTCTAGACAAGACTATATTGCATGCTTTATACAGCTAAAATGAAATTCACCAATTTGTTTTAGGAGATAGGAATTCCAAAACATTAGTAGAAGAAAAAAGTTTGCATAGTATCATTATAGAATAGGAACTAAAAGGAAATTTAATAGCCCTATAAAATTATAACTCAGACCATGAAATCAAAATTATAACCTTTAAAAACATGCAACAAAAATAGGAGGTAAAATAATTATCTTTGATAATAAAATATGAAATAAAAAACATGTCACAACCCTAGCTACATGCTGACAATTGTTTCTTTACAACATGTGATAATATCACTGCTATACTTCCAAAGATAGTAGAGGACAATGAGTTAGACCACAGCCTCTGGAGGCCTTCAGATTGTGTCTAGTCAATCTGAGTTCAACTGAGCAAAACCACTTTCTATCTGTGTGACTTTGGACTTTAAATTCTCTGGGTCTCAGATTCCTCCACTACAAAATGTGGGCAATAAACATCATTATTTCATAGGATTATTCTGAAGATGCAATGAATTTAAAACACATAAATGCTTGGCACTGTCTGGCATATCATAAATGTTGAGAATTTGTGAGCTAATTACCATTATGAATACTACAAATGCTCAAAGTAACCATTACCTAGAATTATGAAGAATGACAAATGGAAAAAAAAATTAAGTATTTCATAGCTTGCCTAAAGAAGTAGCTCAGGTATGATTTTGCCTAATTTCATTTTCATTTTACTAGCAAAAATAAGTGAAGACCTGGGGTTCATATACTCTCAGCCCACAGTCTTTCACATGTGAATGGTACTTTTTCACTTATTCTGAAAATAACGTATTCTGCAAAAATAAAAGACGATGGTAATAATACCTATTATATAGTTGTTGTTTACTGGTCATCTCTGATGTGGTTCAGTTTTCACAACTATTATCTGTATTTCTCACAGGAAACAACATAAAAATGTAGTCATAATTCCCAGTTGTACAGAAATGATTGATATTAAGAGGTTATTACCACAGTCAAATAATAACTATAATACAGCTGAAATGAAAATTCTACTCTGATTCCAAAGTGTCATGCTCTTTCCATTATTTTACATTCTGCCACCATAATTGCTTCTTCCACTTTATTAACTTTGGATATTAAAAGAGAGAATTTGACACTGGAAGAAAACAAAGAAAATCCAGATGCAGGTAAACATAAGTGGTTGGCTCCAATTTCACACAATGTCCATTACTTAAGAGCAAAGGACTTCTACAAGGCAGATTTCAAATATTAAAAATTAAGAGCAGATTTTTCAGAATATGGTGTTATTGGTTATCTTTCTCAGGTAATGCTACCTCTGAATACAAAGGAAGAAAAAAACTGAGAATACAGAAGAGAATTCAGATACATAATTGAGATGTTGCTCTGTAGAATCACATCATTAAAGAATAACACAATCCATTAACTGAGTAAACATTTATTGAGCACATTATATATGTCAAACTAATCTTGAAATAAATTTGCACTCTGACAGTGCTTTGTGCATAATAGACACACAGGCGGAACTGAATTCTCTGACTTGAAATGACAAGGAAATCAGGAGAAAGGAGCCTGGAGGGATGCTGTACAACTAGAAGAAAAACAATTGCAGTTTAAGTATTATCCTTAGTTTATTCCAAGGATATGAATGAAATAGTATCAGGTGAGGACTTCTTAAGTCACCAACTCCAGTGCAGAGGCAGCCAACCCACAGCCACTAGTGATTGTCCCAGGCAACATTCCGTTTTCCTACCACTGCTATCTCTATCTCTAAGAGACTATTTTCAAGGAGGTCATAAAACCCATCTTTTAAAACAAAACAGTGAATTTCATATATTAATGAACAGACATGATCGTTATATCTGGTGTGACAAATTTGTTTCATATAACAATATATCTATATTTTACTTGCAATTACTCATACTCTCCCATCTTGTTAGTAACGGCTAATACTGCAGCATTTCCAAAATGCATTCTATGGGTATTAGCCCCTAGTCATGCTCCAAAAATGTTTCAAATGAGTTCTGGGAAAAACAGCATGCTGCATTCTCCTTTGGCCAACACACCAAGTATATACAATAAAAACATATATTAAAATCTCTGAAAAAGCCTACTTAACTCAAGAAACATCCTTAACTTATTGTTTTCTAACGAATGAATCCTCCCTGGCATAACATTTACAAACATCTCCTATTACAGTATGCTGAGATATATACTTGGAAAATGATATAGTTATGATTAGTATTATTAGAAAAAAAATAGCTAGTAGTGATATTTGTAGAAATGTTTGATTTTATTAGCCAAAGGCTCTATAACTATTTTTAAGGTGGGTTAAATGGGGGTTTTTTGTGTGTGTGAAAAAAATGCAATATGATGATTATCCCTATAAAAATTTATGAATTGCGAGGGAGGAGAGGGGAACAAGATCAAAATGGGGGTGGGAAGAACACACAGGACTATGGTGATGGCACATGGGTGAAGTAGTGGTGGGAAGTTCACAGGAATTTCAACTGAGATGACAAAATGTACAAAATGAAGAATAGTGTAAAAATATATGTATAAAAAATTATAAATTGAAAAACATAAACTCTAAATAGCATTGAAAAATTTACCAACAGTATCCACATATAATTGAAAACACTTAGTATTTTCAGTAATTAGAAAACATATTACACATCTGCTATAAAAATTCTCTTATGAAAGATCATCTCCCAGTGTTGAGCTGCCTCCTGATTCCCTACTCCTCTCACTCTGTGATGGGTACTATCCTCTTTCCCTCACCACCGAGGATTGAAGTATTTCTGATTATTCAAGGTATTCTGCCTCAATAAAGGTCATTTTTCAATTCCTAACATTCTATGCAAACACTCTTTGCATACAAGAGCACAGTTCTATAGCCCATAACCTAATCTTGCCTTCGATACTTCCATGTCCCACTTTAATTCAAGCTACACACCAGCATCAGAGCAACTTTCTTGTTAACATAAAACACACAAAACATTGCTCAGTTATCACAGGTCACACTGCACACTGAAATAAATGTCTAAGATCAGCAGTTTTCATGTCTATCACAAGAAGCAGTTTCCTCAGGCTGGTACCACTAGGCTCCTTGGCACATGCCTCATGCTACATCTTCTTAGGTGATTCTCCTAGCTCTCCTCTCTGAACACCTAATCCAATTCCACAGACAGCATGCCTCTTTGGTTTTCCATCTGTTTGCTTTGGTTCATATGAATTCTCTGACTGGAACTGGAGTGGACTGGACTCCTACTCCTTATTTCATTTAACCATGCCCAAAGCTTAACTCTCATTTTTATGGTGATGCTTTTGGGAAAAGAGTGTATCTCCCTTCCTCTCAAAATCTCAACACTTTGCATCTGCCTCCTGGTTTGTTTTAATCAAAATTGTTTATTGTTTACACTTCTAATGTTCCTACCATGATTATTTCAAAGTTTGAATACCTCACAGTGCGCAGATAAATATTTACCTTTGTATTACCTGGCAAGCAACGTCAATGTACTCAAAGGTGTTCAAATTAATTTAATCACTACTATGACTATGAAAGTTTTACAATCAGGGATTGTTGGACATAAACCTCCTGTGATGAGTATTATTTATATTCTATTAGATTCATTACTATAATCATGTGTGTCAAATACCCCCACATAGGTCACTTTATCATAGGGACTTCTCCTTCCTCAGTAATGATTCCAGCTAGCTAGGGATGAACAGGTGCTGATTTTCCCACCAGATAAATGTTGGGAGTTTTGAGTATACTTTAAGGGACTCACACAGACATAAAGAGAAAGTTTATATACATTATTTAAAGTAGGAACATAAGCTATAAAAGTACAAAAAAGATCAGCGGTGCCTACCTCTGCCTCTATGAGAACATGAGTCTATTGAGAATAAGGCTAACCAGAGGAAGGCAAAACAGAACACAGAAAGAAAAGAGAATGGAAAAAGAAACTGTTATTTCAACGCCTGCATTATCTAGTCATGTTAGGATCAACCAGTGGCATGTCCAAGTTAAATAAGCTAGTAAATCCCCTGCTTAATTTATTTTTTACTTGACTAATAAGAGAAGCTAAGTGGTTTACAGAAGCTGACCTCATTTTTCGAGACCTCAATTTCCTCATTTTTAAAATGATGAGTTTAAAATAGGTATGCTTTAAAGATCTACTAATCTCTTTCAGATTTAGGTCTTAAGGGCAATTGATAATGGTTTGACTTCTGACTTACTGTTCATTCCTACTATCCTGACTGCCTTCATACTCCATCTTTAATGCCCTCTGTTCTTTCTTCCTACTCATTTACCAAGCTTTTGTTGCCTTTGCCTTCTAAAAACTGCTAATTCCCTCTCCAATCTATAGTGATGGTTTCTAAATTTCCATAGGCAACACAACCCACCCTATAATTGTAGCAGTCTAACACCATATTGTCAAGGACAGCCAGTTCCTTAAGGACTTCAGCTTCATTAGGGTTTTTTGTGTTACCCTTAAGATCCCCACAGAAAATATCCAGGGGCTGTTTATAAGACAAGATTTCAGTTTATAGAATAAGACGAGCTTTGAAGTCTGGAAATACCAAATATTGGCTAAGAATATATAGAAATATGAACTATGAATTATTCTAAGTGAGAATACAAGTTAACACAATTCAGAAAGACACATGGCAATATCTAAAGGGAAAACAAAAGGACTCTGCAGTCAACAATTCCACTTGCTGGCATAGACACTAGAAGAACTCACAGGCATGAATGAAGAGACATTATTTGTTGTGGAGGAAAATGTCCACACATAGTATTTTGCAACTGTAAATACGGATACGCTTCCACCCATTTTAAGGTATAAATCTCTGAACCACAGTTAACATACAGCAAATAATGATATTTATAGGACAAAGAAAAGGAAATAAAAGGAACTTCATTTAGCTTTTTCTGCTACCCTTTATTTGAAAGAGATCTGAAGCAACTGTGACAGCTATCAATAATTGTAAAATCTAGCTGATATTTGTTGGTACGATTCTTTATTGTGTTTTCAAAATGTTCCAAAAAAAAAAACTGATTATTATTCTTACCCACAACTTGAATTTGCTTAAATTCTGTCAGATTCCTTCCTTATTTCAAACTATTTTAAAACACTGCAGATAAGAAAGTAAATGTGTGAAAATTATATGGAAAGTCTAACAGCATTCCATTGAATAGAGTTAAAAGTCACTCTTAATTTACCCCAACACTGCTTTGGAAGTAATGACTCTTAAAGATCTATCACTCTTCCCCCACCCCTGTAGTTTTCCCTATTGGCATTCATATAGATGTATATATTCAATTCTATGGTTTTAGATTTTTAATTTATCTTCAACACAAATGAGAGCATTTGGTACATACTGAAAAATACATGCTTTCTAACTTAATACAACTGAGATTTTCCCACAGAACAATTTTTCTTTTAATAATAGAATACTTAGTAGTTTTGTTTTTTTTTTTTAAAGATTTATTTATTTGTACATACAGAACTGGGGTACAGGTCAGAGGCTCAGGGGCAGTGAGAGGCTTCACCAGAGACAGTGGGGAGCAGAACAGGCAGGTTGATGAAGTGCACTGCTGAGGGGAGCAGCGGGCGGGTCAGGAGAGGTCTGCCATGCCATGTGGTCACCTCCGGGGCAGGCGGGGATCGAACTCATGCGGAAGTGGCCTAAGCCTCTTTGCGCTGTGCTTTAACCCGCTGCGCCACCAGGGAGGGCCCAGTATAGCCTAATTTTAAGAATTTCCTTGTGACTGAATACTCAGTTTGCCTCTAACTTTATCCACTGAACTACTGCTGCAATATAATTCTGTTATAAATAAGAGAGCACTATACTGTGCTAGTCAATTTAGTGTTAAGGGTGTGCATACATATGAGGCTGCCTCTCTCCTCATAGGGATTATGCCCTTATAAAAGACATAACACAGAGCTTTCATCCCTCCCTTTTCCACCAACTAAAGACACAAACAGAGGAACATCTGGAGCCAGAAAGCAGGCTCTCACCTGACCAAACCTGCCAGTGTCTTCACCTTGACCTCTGTAGCTTCTCACGCTGAGAGAAATGTCTGTTGTTTACACCAGTCAGCCTACAGCATTCTGCTGCAGCAGTCCAAACAGATTAAGGTAATATGTATAATAATTTCACTGAGATAGACTTCAGAAGGTAGAATTTTTAGATTAAAATGGTGCTTGTAAAGGACTGACATTTAACTCCCAATTTGCTTTCCCCCATTCTTGTCAATGTTGGACATTATTAACTCATCAGTTTTCACTAACCTAATCAGAGGGTGCAGGTGAAGAGGTCATTCCAGATGGAGGCAGCAGCGTGAAGGTGGCACAGAAGGACAGGACTGAATGTGGCTTGCAGGAATATGATTATTTGGTATTTCCAGAGCTGCAAGTAGGTGTAGAGCAAAGTTTGGGTAAGAGTCTAAGAGGGAAGGCAAAAATGTATGGCACATTCTAAACCCCATTTCAAGAGGTTTACATTTTGTGCAGGCAATGATGAAGGGCCTCAGATGATTTTAAAGAAGAAGTGTCCATGTGTCTCTGTTAGCATGAGGACAGGCCTAAAATGAAACATACTTAGTTGACAGGTTGGTCAAGAGCCTGCAAGAAGGATAACAAAGACCTCACCAGAGTGATGATGGTAGGACAATGATATGCAGAAAAAGTCAAAAATATGTCAGAAGAAACAAAGGCAATCATTAGTTAAGACACAGAGGGATGACATAAGGGAAAAAGTGGAACTTAAAATTGCTTCATGAGCATGGGCAAATGGTAGGATTATTTATTAAGCTATAGAAAATACAGAGTCAGAAAAAATGTGGATTTAGTTCAGGACTTCGTAACAATCTGCCTTGAAAACTCAAATGCATAATGTATCAGAGTTATTTAGATTAGAGATAAAACAATGGGGTGTCATCAGCATACAAAGGGTATTTGGAAAGGTGAAAATAGATAAGCACAGACATAGAGTAATAAAAGATGGGAAATGAGTGACTTGAGTTTATTATATTCCAAAAATAAAATTAAAAAAAATCTACTGGAGAAAATATATCTGAGATAAAAAAAAAAAAAGAAGAAAGAAAGAAAGAAAAAGAGCACTACGAAGGATGCATTATAATAATATAGGGTGTAAGTGATTTCAGAATGATTATTTTAAAAGTCAGAGTAAGGCTCTGTATTGATAGGTAGAAAAATCCTGTAAGTAGGAAATGACCTAGAAGCTTTTCTGGCAGCAACTTATCTTTCAAATATTGTTTTTATTTTAAAATGTAATATAAAACAATTACTAAATATCTACTAAAGAAAAGATGTGGGAAGATTCATCAAAATTCCAACTCCTTAAAAATAACTCAGTTTTTTACAAACTCCCTTTAGCCTATTGTTCTACTATTTTTAAATGATAATTTATCTAAATGTTGAATCACAGTATTTTATATACTTTCCATACTACTATGAAAGCACCAAAAATATCTTAAGTAGCTTAACAAATGGTTAAAAATATTTTGTCAACTTGTTTCAAGTTGTGGTTTTTAGTCTGGTTATACACTAAAATTTTGAGAGGCAATATTTTCAATCAATTTTTGAGGAAATACCAAGTCTATCAAAAAAAAATTTCTGGGTGGGGACCAACCAGGCATCAATTTTTTCCTAAGTCTTTCCAAATGATTCTAATGTACTGTCAAATTTGAGAACCATTGGTATTTCCACTTATTTAAATTATCTACTTTATTTGCAATTGAAATAGTATTTATGCAAATCTCACAGTGTCTATAACAGCTTATTTCACCTTATATTCAAGAATACTTTTAGATAGATAGGTGTGCAGAAGTGACATTATTAAGTCATGAAATACAAATTATAAATGACCTTTCGTGAATAATGCCAACTAGTTTTTCAAATGAGTATCCTGATTTACTCTCCCACCAGTAGCATGAAAACAGGAAGCTGCATTTGGAGGGTAAAGAACATGAGTTGACTGATTTATCAGGTAAAGTAAAAAATCTCCAATAGTTACCTGACCTTTCATTTCTATGATTAATAGTAAAATCCAATGATTCTTCCAAAGCATATTTGTTCTTAGTTCGATACACTGATGTGCATTTGCTCATATATTTTGACAATGATATGAAAAGTCACCATTTCTCCTTAACGTTTTAATAGTCTAATTCCTCTAAAATATTAAGAACATTTTCTTTATTGTTGATTAATGTTGTTTTTTTTTTATATGCAGACACATACAATTTTATAGATTCTATTATGTCTACCTTTTCCTTAATGGTTATTTTATAGCTTTTAACTGTAAAAGTAATTTCCCTGCCAAAGATGGTTTAATTGTTAGAAATTAATTCTTTTTAAGCTTTTCCCAATGGCATGGCTATTCATATTTAACTTCATGACTGTATTTTCCTTAATATAAAGCAACTAACACACTACATATTCAATCAACAATTATCATTTTTAATGATTTTCTATTTAGAAAGGAGAGTGGGTTCCCTTATCCATTTCTTCATTTCTCATTCATCACCCTATTCCTGGTCTGCAGAAGACTCTGGGCCTACACACTGGAAATTCCTTAATCAGCCAAATGTCAAAAGAATTCAGCTTAGAATGCTGCTGGCTATGGGAAAATTTTTTACCTTTAAATGTTTGATAAAGGAAATGTCTAAAAATAACTCTATTGGCCAGTACTGTTAAGTTTGGCATTCATACCACAGGACAAATGTCGATTTAATTTAGCTTTCTTCTTTCCTCTTCCCCTATTTTTGTCCACATATATTCTCGAGGTAATTTGTTCAGTGTTTTTATTAGAGGTGTGACCACATAGAAAAGCTTAGTAAACTCAGCTTTCTGCTATAATATAGAAGTTGTATGAAATTCAACAACTCACAGTTGTTGGGATGGCATAATATACATCCACAAAAATTCAGATAGAATTATAAAGGAAAAGCAAAATACACAAAAGGTCTAATTGCTAGTAAAGCTCTCTAATGGAAACAATATGCTTGGAGAAAGGAAAATAAATACAAAGACCAGTAAATGTAAGCATCCTTCCTTTCCTAAAACTTAGTATTTGACACTTAAAAAATACATCTAAGAATCCAGAAATAGGCCTTACAGAAACTTAATATACCTAGTTCTTGTTTTAATTTCACCCTTAGGGAAATAATATTCATAAGAGACACATGCTAGGAACAGGGATTGCAGGAATGCATACATTTGCTACAAGCTGTCTTAATATTCTTCCATACTTAAAGAAAAAATCGGTCAAATAAAGACAAGAATAGCTAGGATCAATGCAAATGTAAAAAGGGAATAAATATTAGTTTCAGGCTAGTGGTTTCTGAAAACTATGAAATAACATACACAAACATATTAATAAATTCCAAAAGTAAAGTAGCAATATGTTATATATGTATTAACTCTAATTCAATACCTCTGAAATAAACATCTTACTTAGAAAAATGCGCATTTTGATGACCCATGAGAGAAACATATATTTAGATAAAACAAGATTCCCTGTATATTATTTTACAGCAATATCAATGTTCCAACCAAGTACACAGAGACCCTGTACACAATGACTCCAGTAACAAAAAAGAGGTGGGAGGGAAAGTAGAGAATTGCTGAGCCAACATAATAATTCAAGAAATATTATTTTTAATTCTGGTGCCCTAATCAACCAAATAAATGGTAACTGATTGAACAGTTACAAAAATTATAGCAAGCTAGCTATGTTTATGTGGCAAAACAGAAATCTTTTTCTGCCTTGTTTATATTTTTACTACTTAAAAAAAAAAACCTTGGAATATCACGACTTCTAGTCATTTTGGCAAATGTTGAGTAAGCAAAGCTTCAACCCATTCCTTTCACCCAAATTAATATTCTTGAGGTTTTATATATAGCCACTTAAAACTTTCAGGAAATAGTTCCTCAATGTACCTGCCACCTAATTCCATGAACTCAATATTTCACTTAAGCTAATGCAGAAAATGTTAAGGTGTGGAATTCAATTATGACTGATACTTTATGAGCTGCTAGTAGATAAAACATAGCTTTGAAGTTGGAAATCATTAAATCATTACAGTTAAAGAGATTTACCCTTGAGGGGGGTAGACAGAAGTATTTTCTAAGGCATAATTAATAATGGCATGTCACGTTAGGATTATAATAACTGCTTTAATGTATGATGTAGTACCTTTGCCAAATGTCAGTATATAAGCAAAGAAACAACTTTTTTTTTTTTCTAGCTATGCCTGCAATGAATCTGTTGTGTTGGTAGGAGAGAACTACCCATCTGTGTAAAAGGAAAAAAAAAAAAAAAAAGATAATATTGATCCACATGTTACCCAAACATGAAAACAAGTATTTGCTGAAATCCAGATACAATACCCTTTCTACAAAACACAAAAATTCCCCAAATTTCATTTCAGAAGTAAGTCCTAGATAAAAGGCACTAGTAAGCTGAGATTGCATGTAGTGAAGTTTTACAGACACATTTAAAAAAAAATCTTTATAAACAATACACACCAATACAGTCTTCAACTTCTCTCTTCTCAGATAATTACTGACTACCTGATTGACTTCCATGCACTGATCCTTATGGTTTCCTAGGATTCAATTCAGGGTTATCTTTATTTTCAAAGGAGAAAATGAATATATATTCTAAACAATGAGTTAAACTCTAAAATTCTACACTTGTTTGGCCTTTAAATGATAAACCTTTGATAATCCTAAAATTGTTCTTTTTATCATTTTGATTTCTAAACGGGTTTTAAGAAAACAGGAATTTTCAAAACAAACATTATGCTAGTAAACACCATGTCTCTACCCTCCATCATCCCTTCTATGGGCACTTCTTTTTGGTTCCATTGGGAGCCCCACTTCAAGTCTAATATTTGCCTGCGGCCTAACATTTTTCTGTGACAGAAGAATGAGTTTTGGAATCAGTCAGATGCTGACACAAATATCAGATACCCCACTTACAACTGTGTGAAGTTAAGCAAGATTTCTAACTTCTTCAGGCAACAATTTCCTCACTGATAAAATGAAGAAATAATGTTAACCCAATTCTCAATGAAACAGTGAGGATCACATAAACTAAAAAAATAGAAACTGCTTGGCTCAGTGCCTGACACCCATCAGTTATTGTGTAAATGTTAGTTTCCTACCCTTTTGCCAAAATGTCATTCAAAAGACAGTTCTAATATATTTACTGACACATTTATATCTATCTCTTCTTTTTAGTTCTTTACTCTTAGAAGTAATAAACTTTCTCCATGTTCAACACTCCTTGAGCTTTTCATTACCCTAAAGGAACACAACTGAAGTAATATAAATTACAGCTGAGAAAAAGCATCACATTTCTAGGAAATATGTTCAAAATTAAAGAAACTCTAGCATATTCCCTAAAAAAAAAAACTTAAAATGCTTAAACAGTTTAAGGAGAAGAAGAGGTGATATTTATTCTGTAAAATTCTTCAAAAGTATGACCCAACTCAATTCTAAGTAAACACAGGGTTAGTGTAATGAAGTGTTCTCAGTGAAGAGAAACCAAAACCTTCACTGGGAAAAATCAGCCACAACCCTCAAGTATATTTAATGTAGTCAAACTACTCTGCTTAACAGAACCCCAGCAAGAGGTTGAACAAGCAGACTAAACTTCAACAAGAAAGGTTGGGGGGATGCAGTCAAAGTTCACAGGGAAGAAGGATCCAGATATATACCAGAAAGGAAAACAAAATATTTCTAGCTACTATTGCAATAGGATTTTTATGTGTCGATCAATTTGTAGTAAAAATATGGCCACAGTTTACACGAACTGTAAATTAGACAGAGAAATCAGAAAGCACACTAGGGCCCCCGAAATTTCACTTTCTGACAATTCACACTTTCTTAGTTTCGATTCTAGTCTGCTCTGTCACACTGACAAAACAAATAACATATGTGAGCGACATCCATCTGGGAATCACTCTCATAACCTTCTACACAGACATTCAAATCACACTGGCTGGCCTTCAGGTGTCCAGTTGTCTTCTCATACCCACTAGACATGAACAGGATAATGAGACTACTATGGGGTTCCATAGGGGAAGACCCTCAAAGTCCATTTTCACCCATCATCACTAGCTGGTACCTACCCGGAAGGAATGAACGGAACCACTCCAATGCAATCCCATCCACTCTTGCTAGTTCAAGCATTCGGTTCAGCATCACCTCATGACCAACACGAAAGCTGCTGAGGCTCTAATATAATCATCATGGAAAGTTGTCCCAAATCCTTCATTCGAGGAAGATCCTTCATACACACCAACGCTGTCTCCAAGCCATGCCGGGGTCTGAAACCAGACTGGAAAATATTATATATGTGTATATATAGTAAAACTCCCACAAACCACTCTTCTACTATGTCATATTTATTTACAGCTGCTTAACCCATCCTGTGTGTGTGTGTGTGTGTGTGTGTGTGTATTGCCTTCTTGAGGTGAATATATGAACATTCAAAGAAAGGATCTTTCCATAGTAGAAGGTAAACTGAAAGTATAGGAAGACCTGGTGCTGCCTGGGAAGGTAGTTGAGGCGGTCCCAATTGGAATATACTTTGTCCTGAAGGGAAGAGAGAAAACACAATATTGGTTTCCAAAGCTAATCTTCCAAATTTGGTATATAGGATCAAACTACTCTGATTATTTTTTTAATTAAAAAAAATTAAAACCTTGGCTTTTTTATGAGATGGGAAACCAGTGCCAGATTGGAACTCCATCTGGTATCAAACCTGCCTTGCTCCTCAGAAATGCCATCTGTGGGCAGCATTTTCACAGTTCTGGCTACTATCACCTTACTGCTTTATCAGACTCTACTGAACAAGGAATTCTACACTAACTGCACTTGCTCAACATTCAGACAGGAACAGGAATCTTTGAATGAATGAATACAACTTCAATTATTAGGAATAATAAAATCTTGATCAATGGAGCCACAAGAGCTATTATATGTTAAAGAACAAGAATAAGCCACTTGAAAATATCAATTTGCATTCTTGTATCTTAAGGAATAGGCTTTTATGAAACCAAGTGATAGACATGATGTAGAGTATTCAATGTGTTAAACTGGTTACTGAGATCTTATTACAAGATTAAAAACTATATGCATTTTTTGCCCTTTTCTCCTAAACTAATACAATATCTGAACTGAAAACTTTCAACCCAGCACAAACTTTTGCCAAGTTTCTTCATTTCCAGAATGAATCTAAAATAAAATTAAATGGATTCAATCACTATATCATTATTTTCCATTCACTTAACCTAAATTACTATTTTCAACAAGTGGATGGTTAGCTATAGGACTGTGCATCATACATAATTCCTTTTAAGTTTAATAGGATTCTGTCTTCTAATCTCCATTTCACTTGCTCCACTAGCCAGATGCATCCCAAACTTGCCAGCTACATTCAATCTTCATTAAAATGAAAAAACTTGGAAATGTCCATCTGTATGTTATCTCCCACACACTCATATCTACTTTGATTTCCAAGTTAGTTATTCCATTTATGTTAAATAACCAGAGAACTTTTGGTCAAGTATAGACCTTACATTTACATTTATTCTATGTCTTTCTGGACACTCTTGACTATTTCACTGCTTCATAAGGATAATGCAAAGAAAGTATGGCTAATCTAGGCGAGGAACTCAAAAATATGTGGAAAGGGACAGAGCACTGGGTTACTTAACTCAAACTTAACTATTGACTTTATGCCTTTATTCACAATATATTATACCTTTATTACTAAAATTTTAAGTCTTAATATTTAGCATATAGCCCTCCTCTGCATAACCTGAAAATATAACCATCTCTACAGTATTAGTCTTTCACCAACCTTCTCTTATGAAGACATTTTCTGAAAATGTCCATAAATAATACAAATTCAATCGAATAAACATTTGCTGGTGTTTCAGCTATGATCTAAGGATGTTATAGAATATACAAAGAAAATCAGAAATGCTACCAGTTATGAAATTCATAGGTTATGTGGAGAAAAGACAAGCAATCAAAAAGGAATTGGGGTAGAGATACAGTAAAAATCTTTCTGGGAGTATATGAGAACCATGATTTATGGCTAGGCACAATGGAAATGTCCCTTTGTATCTTAAGTGATAAATATTAGAGTGGCAGTGATGAGATCAAGACATTAGCATGTAATTTAATTTTTGTAATTTACAAAATATGGGCACTCCTGTCACTACTCAAAATATCTTATTAGTATAGTCTGTATATTTACAGATGGCACAGCTATCTCAGTATAATGAAAAACTTCTAGCATACCATAAATAGTCAATACTGAAAAAGCCAAAAAATTTGAGACTCATAATGACTAAAACACAAGAATAATGAAATTTCTTAAATTATTTATTTCCTTGATATTGAATATTGTCAAAGATAGAAAAATTATTTTGTTCATTAAAATCGTATTCTCCAAAATTTGAGTTTCATAATTTATGTTTCATAATTTTGAACAAAATTTAGATAACAGAATAAACATGCCAAACTATTTTTTGTCCCCCAAGAGCATACCTATTAGATAATTAATGGAAGTACTGTTAGTGGATCATATGTTAACACAGACATGTTGGGTGAGCAGGATGCAGAGGCAATACTACACAATATTACACACTGGAGAGGTTAGAGCAGCCTAACTATGAAAAGTGGCTAGAGAAATAAACTTCCTAATTTAGAAATAAGAGCCCCCAAATCCATTCATTTAATAAGAAATTATCCAACTGGGACATTGTAAGTGAGGAAAATTTCTGATCCTATAGTCACACATCATTGGCATACATCATACTAAAAACAACTCAGCCACTGCTTCATCAAGTAGAAATAGTTTAAAATTGTGTCACTGAATCTGAGTTAAGAGCAACAGTGGAATCCTTTTCTAACTTCTCATGAAATTTGAGATCAAAAGCAAGTTCTACAGATGATATACTTCTTTACTGTGTTATGAAATTTTTTATAACAGTATGCAAAAATACTACTGCTAAACATCCTACTGAGTACAAATATGACTGAATAGCCTATTCATCTGGATTAATTTCCCCACATTCATAATAGTGCAGCAAATACTGAAATCTCATGTTAATTATCTTACAACTGACAACAGCTTTTCAAATTATTTTATCACCATCATAATCTGATTATGTAGGTTGAATTATAATTTTCATACATTTTTTTCCATAAAGAAAAACAAAAAAAGACTGAGTGACTTATCCAGGATATCACAAAATGTTAGAAGCAGAAATAAAGCTGAATTCAAATTTCAGTTCACTTAATCAGAAAATATTATGAGCCTATTATATGAAGGGCACCATGGGGAAGAAAAGGATCAATGAGACATGAACTCTACCATTAAGGAAATTGCAGTCCTATTATAACAAGAGAAAATTTGAAAGAGTTTATTAGATACTACAATAAAGGAACACACATATTATGGTATAATGGAATAGCAAGGATAAAATGATGAACTGAAGTCAGAGTCAAAGAATTCTTCGCTGAGGAATAAAAAGAATTCTGCACTGAGGAAGTGAACTGGACTTTGAAGGTGGGGGATACAGGACATGAAATGATGGTCATTACAAGCTGAGCAGTCAGAGAACTGAAAATATATGGAATAATGCATAAAGTCAAGTATGTAGGTAATTTTTTCAAATGTCAAAAATAATACATATTTAACCTAAATCAAGCCCAAGAATAAGATTCACTTAAAGATAGATCCAGCAGAGACTGGCAGGTGTTCTCCAATGCATTTCCCCATAGTTAAGACTCCCAAACCTTAACATGCCTCCTGAGATAAAGACTATATTCTTCAGTTTCCCTTTCAGGTAAGTGTAACTGTGCATATACCAGTGGGACATAAGGAAAACAAATACACTCAACTTTCAGAATATTTCTAAAAACAGAATATACAGCACCTCCTTCTGCTGCTTGGAACATGGGTTTTGTAGCCTATCGTGTCAGATGATGGAAAGGAGAACAAAATCCCAGGGATAACAGTGCAACAAGACAGTAGGACCCAGTCTCCCTGGGTATTCTAGTGTAGCAAAACTATCTCATCATCCCTACCTTCAGACTATCGTGAAAGAGAAGAACTTTGATAAACGACTTATGTTGGGACCACAATAGTCCATCACAAAAACTTACGAGCTAATATAAATCGAAATCAAAGTACTTTCTTGGAACTCAATTCTCAAAACATAAGAAAAACACTATATGTTGTAAAGTATTTAATAAAGCCAGCAGCACATAATTCCTTCTAACAGGCCTTCACATCTACTTTTAAATTTTAATTGATAGAACTGAGGGAAGTTGAAAGTTAGAGATCATTATCATATGATAAGTGGTGAATAAGTCAACATATCAAGAATTTAATACAAAAACATTTGATATTTCTAACTGGCTTGAATTTAATCTGAAAAAATAATCATTACATATATTCCAAACTACACTGCTATACAAAATACCCACTTATTAAGAAAGGTCAAATGTGTTATAATGCCATACAAATAAAATGTGTATTTTTGCTATATGTTGACATTAACTGACACTGTTTATATTTACCCACTAGACGACTCAGATCCCTCAAATTTTATTGTAATTACAATAAAATTTTATTTTTATGGAAAGCAGAGGAAAATGTAAGGTGAACATAAATATACATCATAGTGTGAATGAAGAAACGAGAGAGGGTTGGCTGCAGGAGTCCAGAAGGAAAGTCTGGAAAGAGAACAAAAGGGTGTGGGGTGACCTGTTTGTATCACATTAACTACAGGTAAATGCATTCTCCCTTCCTGGCACTCTTCCTCTTGCTACAGGCATCTCAAAGGATCACTGGAATATTCAATTAAAGGCAGTATAACTTACTTATTAACCTCAGTGGCTTTCTGCATCCAACCACAGAGACAGGGACAGAAGGCTGCCACACTCCTTCACCCATTGTCATACCTTCCTGTTGGGCACAGTATTCATGGCAACAAGGAGCCAGTGAGGCCAGAATCAAAAGTTTTACATCACAATTCAAGTATAAGTTACAAGTAAAATCTCTTAGGCACCCTTAGCTCCTGCTGACAATGTTACAAATATGTACTACCAGAGGCAAATAAAATCAGATAACAGAAGATGACTGGATCAATGAAACCCACCACTTGAAGAACATCAGTTGAAAGGCATGTCCCTTCCAATACTACCTTAGAATAGAAGATTTAGCTTCCTCCCTTTCTAAGGGCTGGTCTTTACTTTCTACTGGGCTTTGCACATAATTCTCAAATTCTGTAATGATAAGCCTCTTCCAAGTTCAATATGAGTTCAATATTTTCTAGTTCTACCAGGGTAGACAACTCAAAGCTTCCCTAAGCTTTGGTTTACTGACCTGTAAAGTAAAAGCTTGAGACTTTGTGACTTGCAAAGTCCCATCAGAAACAAAATGTCCTATCTTGGAGTTAAACTTCTTTTGCGTCATAGATTGTATCCTACTATGTATAGTTTGTTTGTTTGTTTGTTTGTTTGTTTGTTTACAAATACATTCTCAAAAGCATAACTCAGGGTAACGACAATATTTGACCCCTGTTGTGTAGTAGTCCTGTCATTACCAAAGGTTGTAATTCCTCAGTTTTTAGGCTATTCAGCCCACTATGCTCTTATCACAAGGTAGAACTCTAAAAAACACTAGACCAGGTGGTTGAAATTTGGGTAAAGGAAAGACCAGATTTAAAATTTTACATAATTATCTGCTCCAAAGTTACTCAAAATGCTTCAGACACTATTTTACAATTCCTTATCAATTTCTTATGAGAAAATAATTATCTTAATATGAAATCTAATTTTGAAGAGTAAAAGTTTGAATGACTATTTCAAAAGAATGCCATCTAAAGTAGTAAATAAAAGAAATTATAATTCAAAAAGTAAGTGAGCTTTCCAATAGTAAAGATGGATAAAAGAATGAGCAGTAAAAAATTGTTCCAAGTATTTACAAATAGTGCTTTCTATGTTTCTGGTTCCACACTTTTCTCCTTGGATGGAGGCATACACAGGATTCCAAAGAATGTTTGTTTACTGTAACAGATACAAATTTGAGTCACTGTTTGGATTATTCCACAGTAACAACTTTCAGGTCATTCTCAATGAATAAAACTCAAGCAACAAATTGGATAATAACCATTATACAAGTTGTTATATCTAGTGCAAACAGGAAGAACTCAGTCATGATATTCAGGCTACTGCAGTGACCCAAAAGCAGAAAGCTGCCTGGAAATGTCACATATACCTTTTGGGGAAAAAAAAAGGAAATGTTGGTAGTCAATCCCATCTATTTTCATTCCACTGTTCCACAAGAGCACTGCCTGCACCAACTAAAATTGCCTTTTGGATTAGGTACATTTTGTTAAGAACTATGCTTTGCTCACAGTTAGCAGCTGCCCAGAAACAGAAGTATCAATCTATAAATCTAAAATCAACAATAAGAAGGTAAGAGTCATGAACCCTTAGTTTTCTCAACATCACGTTATGTTTCCTGCCCTCACCGAATTAATTACTAACTCAAACTAGTGACATTTCAGATTTGTTGTGCTGTTGTCCATACGTCCAAATGTTGACAGAGTCATCCTCTTCACCTTGGACAAGCATTACACTTGAAATTTCGTTTAGACTCTGCATCCTCTAACTCTACATCAGGTATAAAAATGCTTTCTTTTTTTTCAACTTCAACCCTATTCACAATTAGGCTATAATATTGAAAAAAGTATTTTACGTCATTGTCTAAAAGCTAGACTATAGTGTCAGTAACATGAGGACAATAATTAGACAGGAAAGCTGCTGGGAGTGGGTGATTAGCATTGACTTTATAGACTCATATAATCAATATATTTTTTAACCAAAATTTTATCAGGGTCAAAATACAGATACTTAAAAAGGTTAAGTGCAAATGGTCCTGAATGAGACATCAAATCCCAGACTTGTCACCTACTAGCTGGATGAACTTTCTCAAGCTTCCCGGTTTCAGTGTCATCCATCTGTAAAATGTGAGACATATACTATATACCAACTTCAGTGTTCTTTTAATATATAATTCATGTAGAGTCCTTAGCATTTGGCTTAACATAAATAAATAACCAAACAGCATGTACTTTTTTCACCATCAAGTTCCCATTCATTAATGTGCTTGATGTATTACAAAAGTATTTGTCTCTGCACTATTGTAAACAAATTAATAGATAAAAAGATCTGAGGTCCTTAATAACCTTATATTTGTAAAAAAAAAAAAGTCAACACGTCTTGTATGCTGTAATAGCATATATGGGTGTGTGTATACACACACACACATATTAAGAATTCACCAGAAAAGTTAGAAATTCCTAAACTTTTTTTTTTAAGTACTCACTAATCTAAAGACATACATCACAGAAGAGAAGATAAAAAACCTAATTAAGCGACAAAAACAGGTCTAAAATCACACTGTTAAATCCTCAAAGACAACTTCTACAGCCTCAAGAAGATAGCTTATGCTTTACTCTGTGTTAAAGGAATGAATATATACTTTAAATATTTCACAGGCCCTGGGATGTTATACAGTGAGCCCCTATGCATCTCCACAACTGCATTTCAATTCCTGGTGTCCTCTAACTTGACTGCTAAGCACCTGGCACAGCTCTGCATCTACACACCTGAGACTAAGAATGTGTTCAGGAGACAATTTGTGACAGGCTGCAGAGGGGGCACAGTCCTTATGCCAGCCTTGCACAGCCCTGAGAACAGTCCTTAATTTAAAAAAAAAAAAAAGAGAAATCAACCAAAATTCCAACAGAATCCAGTCAACAATTATCTATTTGGTTTTGTGTAGGTGTCTGAGGAGGTTTAAGGGTAAATAGTCTTTAATTACCCTAAAAGAATTAATACATAGTCTCAGGAATTATGCGCTGTAGCTTTTAGAAAACCTGGCTTAACAAAATGACATAATTTTGATTCCTCTGAAAACAAATCAACTATAAAAAGAAGCCCCATGTCAGCATATCAACTGTTTTGCATTTGAATTATGTTGTCAAGTTCAAAACAAGGAAGTAAAACTAAAATCATTTAGGCATGTGGCAATTAAGAGCACAAGCAATGAAATGAAGAGATAAAGAGAAAAGCACTACTCAGAAAAAAAAAAAAATTAAATGCCTATTCCTCCCCAAAGATTTTCACCTGCATAGGATGCTTAGAAAGTCTCACATACAATATAATTTTATATCCATTTCTGGCTCTATTTCTGCACTGAAATATTTATAGAGTGCTCACAGTATTTCTGGAGTAAATTACACCTAGATCTTGATAAAACTGAAATCACCTAAATTACCTTCTTTGTTCAATTATATGGAAGAATGGAGAAAGAAAGCTCAACAGAATAAAAAGACGTATTAAGAAATGGCCATTTCATAGCTATAATTGCATACCTTAGTGAATATTGATGCCTGAGGGTTCTATGCAGTCACCACAGCTATTTTTACCAAAGGCATCAAGTAAAAATCCAAATCGATTTGTTATGTGAATATACACATTACATTTGAAAAAGAAACTTAAGTCAAATATTCCACTGGTTTACATGTTAGGACAGACTTAGAAACACACATATTCAGAGTATGGGAGAATGAAGCTAGTACAGTTAAGCATAATGCTATGAGTACCTGTGATGATGAATCCTATGTTCAAAATTCTAGAAATACTCCTATAGTATAGCAAGGACTTCAGAAATGTAAAGTTCAAAATTCTGAACACTGCCTGAACTGAATGTTTATGTGCAAAATTACATAATGAAGCCCCACCTCACCCTCACCCCCAGTGTGTCTGCATTTGGAGATGAGTCAACTCAGGTTGAATGAGGTTTATAAAGCTGGCATCCTACTGAAAGAATTTGAGTTCTTATAAAAAAGAAAAGAGCTCAGCACACATGTTCCCTTGTTTCCTCTTCTTCTTCTCCCCCACTTCTCTGCCATGCGTGCACACACACACACACTCAGTTCATGAATGCCAAAGGGAGGGTTCCACTTCTACTTTACAAAGTAAGAAAAGATAATGGAAGAGAGTTCACAGCAAAAGGCAAGCAGTCAACTGTATTTACAACCTCAGATGATTGACTACAAAGGCTTCTAAAACTGTCCAAGTTGAGGTTGACTGGGGGTGTCTTGATAAGTTAGAACCTTGTCTATTAGGGTATGCTTCATATAATTATGTTTTAATGCAAGAAATGCTTTCACAGCAATAGATAATCTTATATCCTTGAAGAATTATTTCAAACACCATCACTATAAAAGCAAGTATAAAAAACTCTAATTTCCAACAGATTACAAATATGTTATAATTACAAGTGTTCTATATATATGATGAACTCTAATTTACATATTGTATATTATTTGAATTGAAACTGATCAATTATGTACCAAAACAAAAAGACATATAATGCCCCAAAAACCTTAAGTGGCAACGCTTTGGGAGAATCAAATATATATAAATATGATCAGATAAACCCTATATTTTCAGTATAGCCTGCATATATTCAGATATCATGTAACAAGGAAAACAAGTACTATTCTGATTTTGAGTTCATATATTTTGTACCAACAATACAACAACTAAGATCTTTTGACACATTGTTTAACAGTTATCATATATCACCTGTGATGTTGTGCATTTTCGGTAAATATATACTACTATAAACAACAGTACTTGAGAGATTAAAAAACGGATTTTTTAAGGGGCAATGATTTTAAAGAGACTATATGGAATACAGTAATACTCATTAAGAAATTATAAATGTGGGCCTCCCTGCTGGCACAGGGGTTAAAGAAACAGTGCTATCAAGCTATCACCAGCCACTGCAGTAGGAGTCCAATCCCCAGGCCAGCCCTGGAGGTAACCCATATGCTTGTTCCCCTCAGCAGTGTACTTCAATACATCTGCCTGTTCTTTTCCCCACTCTGTCCCTGTTAAATCCTCTCACCCCCTGTACCTCTGGCTTATACCCCAGTTCTTATATGAATATTAAATATTTTTGAAAAGAAATTATAAGTGCAAAGAATGAATGTCAAGGAATGGGAGTACAGAGAAAGAATTTAGTTAGAAAGCAGAACACTTCCCAAGAACAAATTAGCCATGGTTATATAGAAGAAAGTCAGAATTGACTCTGAGAATCAATCTAATCTGAATAATGATGGCAAGTAAAATACTGTCATCTATGAGATAGATTACTCTAGAGGCCACAATGAACACACACAATCATGAACGCATACCTAAACACATATAAACACAGACTTCCCTATGTTTCTGGTTAATGATACTATCATTTCATACATTTCTCTCTCAGTAGCTGACTGTGGATATCACTTCCACAATGAATTAGAATTTAGCAAAAGGCAGGGATGACACTGAGCTAAAACTGCAATTCTAAAACGTCCAACTAAAAACAAAACTAGACGACCATTTCAGTATGATAAGAATGATGCCAACATGGAATCTGGCGATAAGAATTGATTTTTCAATAGAAATTATTTGTATTTCTTTCTTATCTCTAGACAAAACATTTCAGCAGCAAAATCATCTCCTATAGCACTAATTAGAAACGTAAATCTCACAAAGAAATGCCAAGAAATTTTATCGTTTGACACAACACAAGGTAATAGAATTTTCTGACATTTTATCCTCTTAGATAAAAGCAATGTTGTTAATAAACTACAGTACACAGTGGAGGTTCTAATATCAGCATACCAAAACAAAGATTGCAAAACAAGAAAACATAAAAAAGCCTTAAGAGAACTCACTAAAAACAAATTTATCATATGAATTATAACTGGGAAGGAAAAATTCTCATTGATAACACAATAATTACAAAATCTTGTTTTATAAAGATGTTCCACATTGCAAAACTGAAAATATGTCCACATTCTGAGCAACACTAAGCAAAACAGAACTTTTTAAATAAACCTTTTCAAATATCTCTACTGTAATATATAACTTTAGGTTACTATTCAGTAAATGTTGATGAAATCTAACAGAGTACTTTTAAAGAAAAATAATCTTTAAATAAATCTGTAAAATTTTAAAAAGGTATCTCATAAATACTCCTTGCCCCCAATGAAATAAATATTTTATTTTCTGGGGGTGGTGGCGGAGGGGGGGTGGTGGGGTTAAGATGCCTATATTTTATGACTGCTTAACTCTATTAGAAATTTATTTACCTATTAAAAGCTAAATGAAAACTGTATCAAACAAAGTTCATGCTACATTCATGGCTGATACCTTGTAATGACAGTGCCCGGCACATTAAACAATTCTCCCTCACTTATGAATGGCTGTACTGTTCTTACTCGGTAAGTGCTGCAAGCCTCATTTCTTGACCTTGCTACCTCTACATGTGTCAGGACAACAAAGCAAACATTCTTTGGAGCATCACTTTAAAAATTACATGAGCAGAGAAATAAATACCCTCAGGCATCAAAAAAAAATCCTTCAGTATTTTTTGTAAAAGAATCATAACTTCTGAATAAGCAAACCAAAAACAGAAAAGCAGAATCAGGACAACCCCAAAGTCATCCAAACCAACCTGGTAACTGGAGTTACTTTTCTTTTTCTATGAACATATTTTTAAATACTGCAGACATGACCATGTTCTACAGCAGCACCCTAACTCCCAGAGGCAAAGATAATGTTTAGCCAAGCAGTCCAAACATGCATATGGAACATCCACCCACAAAAGCAGCTGATGGTAATATGCACATTTTTATCCTTTCTATACAAGCACATGGCTATCTGATTAGCAGATCTGAAAAGCATTTCAAACAGCAATGTTTTATCAATTGTTGACAATTGATAAGCACAAGGTAACAGAAGCTTGAAAATAATCAGAAATCAGTAAAGCAAGCACATGGCTGGACTATAATAAAATAACGTTGACAAGACAGTCTATGCTATTGTACAGAGAATTAAAACTTACCTAATGCATTTTCATTAAAAAATTCTTGAATTCATGACATGTTCATGTTATTTTTTTCATTAAAACATATGTCCTATGACAATGTATTTTATTCACATACTTTTAAAAAACACATAAAAACTTATTTCAATCTGGGCTTTTCCAATAAACCTTAATCATGCTACAAATTTCATCAATAATATGAAGAAACACAATGTAGAGAAAACTTGTCTTTTTTTATCATGTCAACATGAAATTATCTAATTTCAAGGTTATCTCAAAAGTGGAAAAGATCACCTGAAATATCAAGAACTTCATCTCAATTAGCAATATCTATGCTGAACACAATCAAGAATTACATCAACTTTGGCAAAATCAGTGGTGTAGTTTTTAAGTTACAAGCTTAAACCAGTGGCACATAAGCATTTTCAAATGAGCAACAGTACAATAACCTTACTTGTTCACAGAAAATCTGCAGTGACTACCAGCAAGCAAATATATAATGGCATTCCCAACACACTTTGATTACAAACGAACTTGAATAGGATGAAAAACACAACATCCAATGTTAAAAAGAAGCTTCTACCTCTAAGTGAAAGCCAAAGTCATCACTAAGTGCCAGCAAATTAACATCTTGAGAAAGATGATTATTTACTCAACAAATATTGAGTATCTGCTGAGTACCGGGAGAGCTAGGTACCTGCTCTTAAAGAGCTCTAGAGCAGCAGAAAGACAAACAAGGACAAAAATTACAGTATAATAAGGTAAATGCTAAGGAGATCTATCCACACAAGACTGAAGAACCCCCATGGTACTTGAAACAAATGCATTAATTTACATCCAGGTTGGGAATGATGAGGGATACAACGATCACTTTTCCAGAAATGCAAGTACAGTGGTGGGCTCTGTTCCATTAAAAGAAACCACCAGAGGGTTGTGGCTACATTAGTAGCCTTCACAATCACTCCCCTGCATTTAATCAGTTATATCATGAATCTGCATTGCTTGAAAAGCAAGTCATTAATATCTAGAGATTAAACAGCTATGTTTGACCTTATAATGATGGAATTTCTAAATGTTAATCTTACTTAAAAACAGATACTGTTACATTTCATTAATTCAGCTTCTTAAATATTTGGAAAACATTTAGGAACTTGGAAGGTAGCAAAACAGTACATTAGCTTGGCAAAATAAATGTCAACATATGCTCCCTAAAAATATATACTTAATATACAGGAAAGCTTAAATTCACTCAAAATGAATACACCTATATTTTAGAGATGGTTCTAATAAGCAAGCAAGAACTAGACTATAAGGGAAGAGCTGCCACAGATAAACCAGTTCCAAGTAATGATTGACAGGAGGGAAGTGATTTAAAGAACGGTGAAAAGAAATTAACACTAAATGTATAGTCTGAGACCCTTCAATATAGAGCTGATTTGATAGGTAAGAACTTAAATAGAAATATGGTCCATTTATTTGCCTTTTCCTTCGTATTCAACTTGGGAATTCCTTGTAGGTACTTTCAATACTAAGATGGTTCACCAGTATTTGTAATGGTGAACCTTTTTTCTCTACAGAGGACCTAGTAAACGAATAGGAGAGGGTTGTATTTAGAAGAAAAGGAGATTATGTTTTTCATTTCAATGTTCTTTTCTCTTTAAAGAAATTGGGTTTTTGTTTTGTTTACTACACATACTTAAAGACCTTTAATATATAATATTCTGGGAAGACTAGCATTTTGAAAAATGTGAAATGTTGTTACAATAATAAGTGTAATTAAAATGCTGTTCAGAGCCATGGTACAGGAATTTCATCTCTCAAGGTACCTAACAACCGATAGCAGCTAAGTCACTCCTTGGGAGAAGAATATCTTAATGAATGAATTCCAAATGTCTGCTTAGAGGAGATGTTTTATAGGTCTGCGTTGGCAGATTCCTCTGGCACAGAGCCCATATTCAACGGGAGTTGAAATCCAAAGTTTTTTTACCCTCTTTTTTCTTTTGACTGCAGCACAAACATTTTCAGTACTTTCAAAATGGTATAAATATTTTCAGGGCTTTTGACAAGCAGCAAGGAGAAAATTAATTTCCAGGTGTCCCCATTTTGTTCCCTAACTCTTCATTCTGACATCTGGCTTAGAAGAACAGAATCTTCTCTGAAGGAGCAGTGGGGCTCTGTCAGCAGTTTCCCTCTCCACTACTGCCTCCACTTTGTGGAGGAACAATTGTCACACACAGTGCAGTTATATTACCTCACATCCTTTCCTCAGATTAGGTAGAAAATGCCTCTGGAGCTGAAAATTTCAGCCTAGGTGTCCTTCACTGCACTAAATTGGGATGTTCATAGAATAAACTTTCAAAGGATATACTTTAAACAGAAGGTGATGTTATCCACCTTTGACAGGCATGAAGATTATGGGTAATACCAATTATTTAGGAAAAGTTAACCTCATGTCAAATGAATATTTATTACTCTCCCGGATTTATTGAACAATCAAAAATTTCAAAAGATAGCTCAGAAGGTTTAATTTTCACCATGTGTGACCACTGTATACTCAATGGCTTGCAAGAAGACAACTTCATGCAAAGAAAATATTCTATATCACATGGATAATTGTGTACATATGTGACAACTCCACAGTTATTTTATATTGTAACAAATCTCTTTTTCACTCAAGTAATATCTAAGGGCTCTAAATTTCTGGCTAAAACCAAAACCCAAAAAGTAATGAATAAAAATAAGACAGAATCATTATAAGTAAACACTGTGTGGAATACCCACACAAGGGAATTCTATTTGGCAACATAAAGAAATGAGGTACTGCTATACCATGGGTTTAACTTGAAAAAATGATGCTGAGTGAAAGAAGCCAGTTATGACAGGTTACATATTACATCACTGCATTGTTTATGCACTGTCCAGAGGAAGCAAATCCAGGGACACAGAAAGTAGGTTAGTGGTTGACAAAGGCCAGGGGGAATATGGGAAATGACTGTTAATGAGTAGAGGATATCATTTCAGGGTGATTAAAATGTTCTAAACTTAGAGCTGTGTTATAAATTAGACACTGGTGGTGATTAACAACTTTGTGAATACACAAAAACCACAGAATTGTACATTTGACAAGGGTGAACTTTATGTCATATGAATCATATCTCAATAAAGCTGTTAGTAAAAAGAAAAAAAAAGAGGCTGCATAGCTGATTCATGATGCTCATGTAGAGGAGTTCTAAATATAAGATAACTAAATTTCCAACCACATTCATTGGCACTCTGAATTTTATCACAGTGAGCTCATCTCTATATCCTGGAGTTTATCTCTTGAGCCTGCAAAAGCGTTTTGCCTTAAGTACTCATTTTCAGAAACACAATCTCCTCTTATAAGAAAGAGTCAGTGAGTAATGGCAACAAGGAGCAAACTGCCATATACTGTTCTTTTTTCATAAACTGCTTTCTATTGAGCTAATGTAATTTATTAAGCAAAAGTGTAATTCCAAGGAAATATTTGGTTAGCCTAATGTTTGGCAACCCCAACAGAATTTTTCAGGTAGGTATTTAATTCACAAGCAATCACAATATCAAAAAATGTAGATATTTGGCAATTGTCAATCAATAAAAACAGAAAATGCTGTAAATACAAATACTGACCTTGTTTCTTTTAACCCTTCTTTCTGAATGACTTCCAATATCTGCTTTGCTGTCATTGGTGAGTTTGGGTGCTTTTCTAGTGCCTAAAAAAATAAAGATAAACATAAGATCCTGATTACTTTATGGAAGCATAAAAAATGAATATGCATGTGAATCGCACAAATTTTCTTAAAATTTTAAAGGGAAGGGGTTGTTAATGTCAAAATAAGGTCCCATCACAAAGCTCAGGTGTCCAAATGAGTATGCAGCTTTTTTTCTGGACATTTATGGCAATTTCTGCAACATATGGGAGGCCATTCTTCAAAAAAATATCACAAAGGCATACATACACAAAAAAAAAGGAAAAGGGAAAACAAGTTAAAATTTCCTTTATTAAAAATCACTTATATTTTATAGTTAGAGACATTTTCAGGCTGTTAAGATGTTTCCTAAATGTCCAGATCCTAGGAAACATGGAGCCTGAATACTATCAATAGCAGAAGGCAAATGGTCATCAGAAATAACCTCCCTGGATTCATATTTCCATGAATATCTTTTGCATTAAAAAAAATGAGGAAAAAAAATCCTTCATGGCCAAAATATGAAAGAAGCATACAGAAGCCCAAAGTACTCGTTGCAGTGTGTTTTCCAGTTCAGCTCAGTTTCCTTTCTTTTGCCTTTTCTAATTAACTTCCAGTAAACCCCTTCATCTTCCCATTCAGCCCATCTCAGTTTATAAACTGAGTCCCATTTTCTTTCTCTCCCCTTTTATCCTGTGTGTGTGTGTGTGTGTGTGTGTGTGTGTGTGTGTGTGTGTGTGTGTGTGTGTGTGAGGGAATTCTTTTAAACAAAGTATGGGTTATACCTGGGATACAGTTAATTATTTCCATAGTCATTAGACCATCCGCCCTGGAAATCATATTCCTTTACTCGTCTAGGGACTTAACTACAAATAAGGAAAGAGTTAAACAACAGTGTCCACACTGCTCACCAACATGGACCACGGGGAGCACCTTGGGTACAAAAAAACAGTCTTCAAGCAATGACCTTCTCCAAGGGTAGACGACTCCTATAAAGATGCTGCAGAGTAGATTCTTGCACAAGTCATGGCTTCATGCCACTTAAAGTTTCTTCCTATAGTTTTAGTTTCTGATTATTTACTGGGATAGTCATAATTAGAATTAACAGGGTCACTCTAAAAACTAAATGTTGAAAAGACTTCCACCTCTGTTCAAAAGCTTTTGATCTCTTATACTATATATGGCCAAATTTCAACTAGCCCACTAGCAAAATTTATTTCCTCAAAGTCCTTATATCCAGCCTGCCCCACCTTCCCATTAGGGCCACTTTCCTGTTCTCCTCCTATCTGGTTCCTCTACTCACCCAATTTTCCAAATCTGGATGAGCCCCATAGTCATAGCTGGTAAGTTTTTTAAAGAATACAGAAATTGGAGCTACACTAGAAAGAGGGTAGAGCAACAAATATGTCCGTAGGAAAGAAGGAAAATCATCCCCACAGAGGAGGGCCCTGGAGAGCTGAACTGTAACTGGGGAAGGGGAAAAAAAGAAACATAGGCAATAGCTGTATAGGGAAGAGGACTAACATGTAAAAATACTGGTTTTAAAAAAAAAGGCAAGAAGGAAACTGCATAATAGAGCTGAAAAGGGGAAAAGATTAGATCACAAAGAAAGGCGAGAAAGAAATAGACATGAAAACAAAAAAGCTGACAGCGTTTTTAAAATAAGAACTGTAAGTAGAACAGTGCATACTCATGAATTACTGAGAGGAGAATTACTGTGGTCACATGGAGTAGATAGAGTGGGCATCACCCCAAATGATAGGCAATGCTGGAAACACTAATGGTCTCTCATAAAAGACATGGGCAGAAGGTCGATAGACACAAACATACACAAGTAAGCAAGCAAGGAAGAGGAAAACTGGCAGGGAGAGGCACAGGATGGCAGAAGGAGGGGGACAGTGGAGAAGGGAGAAAAAGGAGGAAAATTGAGCTGAACTGGGAATGTCCAAAGGCAAACTGATTAAATCTAGAAAGGGCCGAAGAGGAAATTCCAGTGTACTGGGCAATGTTTTCATGGAAATTTGGGTGCACTCGAAAGTGGGGTTACTCACTGTGGAGGATTCCCTGTTTCTCTTCCTGAGTACAGGCCCCTCAGCACACCTGGGCAGCTCCTCCCAGCAATTGAGAGAATTTGGATAGCCCTGTCCCCTTCTCTATGACATCACATCCTACTCTACAAAGGAAGTAAAAGTGCCAAGAATTACATCATGAAGTGGATGAGAGGCAGGAAGGAAATGATGAAGCCACACAAAACACCAGAAGCCACCCTCAGTTCCTGCAAGACAGAGAAAGGAGACAGAAGGAGAGATTCCTGGGTGTGAACTTCACTGAACTAACTATGTGAACATTAATAGGACAATAGTTCAGGAGAAATTACCTTCACGGAACAAAACACTGATACCATCAAAATAATGTGACAAATGGCAGAGACGAATCAGACTCGCAGGCAGCCATATGCAAACACGACAGCAGGAAGAAGCCACATTCAGAGTGAAATGGCATCCTAAACTACGAGGCCCAGACTTTAGAGCCCCTTACCCCAAAAGTCACTTGGCCATAAGGCATACAGTTTCATGCACTCTCCAAAATTAGATTCTTTGTATTACACTTCTTGACTTTACCAGATTCAACTGGTATTTAAATGTTATCATGGTTAGGTAGTGCTTAACTTCAACATACCCCTCCAGTCTTTCTCCACATAATTTGAATTCTTCAAAACAGGCATCCTAACACTTTGCTGGGAAAAGCATTAGCATTATTTCAAAAACTCAATTAACAAAAATAAATTCCCCAAACACTACATTGAGTGCAATATTCTTAGAGTATTATTGAGTCAAAGAATGTGAACTCTGTCGAGTCTCTTGATACACTGCCAGTTGTTTCTAGGATAATTTCACAATTTCTACTCTTACCAAAAACTGAATCTGCCTCTCTCACTACAATTTCACAAGTATTAAACATCACGAATATTTTAGTAATACTTGCCAGCATGGTAGGTCAAATAAGCAGTTACTCATTGTTATTTTCATTATATTCTAAATATTAACAAGGCTAAAGTTTTTTTTTCAGATTGATCAAATAGGACATGAGGACGTGACAGGATATTTCCATTTCCCTTACTTATGTGTAAAAAGCTCACTGTTTTGCATAGTAATAATAGGTATTTTTCCTTTTGTTGATTATGCTTTGGAAAGTTAGGGTGACACACAGTTTTCTTTGGATGAGCTACACCAGCAGGTTTTTCCATTGTTGACACTATTGCACTTATGTTTACAAATTCCTTTAATTCAGAGAGCATGTAAATGTCCACAAATATTTTTTTCATCTTTTTATGTCTTTATTTTTTAATTCATCTGTACTTTATTTTTCTGTACCAAAGTGATGCACTCACTTAAGTCCCCACATCCTATTAGTAAGTGAAGTTTTCCTAACATGATGTTTCATAAGCCATTTGCAGTTGGTGAGTTGACAGCTACCACATATCAATGCTAGGGCAATGAGAGCATTTTTGATTGAGGGACCAATATATAAATATGGGAACACAAAATATAAAATGCACAAAAGTAGAGTTGACCTTGTTAAAGCAGAAAGGAGAATGCCCAGGGCCCCCAGACTTTATTCCCTCTTGGGGCTAAAAGGCACATTTGGGAGACTGCAGGGTTCTG
Organism: Condylura cristata; assembly: GCF_000260355.1. Classification (NCBI taxonomy): domain Eukaryota; kingdom Metazoa; phylum Chordata; class Mammalia; order Eulipotyphla; family Talpidae; genus Condylura; species Condylura cristata. Next base: position 20,115,370 of record NW_004567117.1, on the reverse strand, counting down.
GAACAAACTGAAACTGTCCTTGGGGCTCCTCCAGAGGTCCTGCTAGGTGTCCCTGATCATTCAATCAGTGACTGGGCCACTACCACGCTGCTTTAATCGCTGCACTATTATAATACACATCATTATCCAGATAGGACACTGCCCTCATTATTCCTGCTTAAATTTTTAATTGTTCACATCATTATATTTCTAGATGAAATTTAGATAGGAACTAAATGAACATCTAATTAAATTTTTAAGAAATTTACACACATTATTCCATGTCTTTATTTTATTTTATCAACTGTAATAAGCTTTTTATTATGTGTTTTATATGTGTGGTTGCAAGTATGAATAAACTTCCATGTAATACTCATTTTATTGCTAATGCACACAAAACTGTTGATTTATTTTAATTCTCTATTGAGCAGCTTAATTGATTTCTTAAAAGATCTAACAGTATAGAAACCCAGAATCATTATTTTCTACAAATAATTTTAATTTTGCCTCTGTACTAATAGCTTTGTTTTCCTTCCTATGTTATTTACTTTAAATAGACTCATTTTTCATCCCCTTTCAATTTTTTTTTGCTAAAAATTGAGCTTTTTATCATTTATTTTCCCCCAAACAAGCTCCTTCAACATGCCAAATTGCCCTAAGAGTATCTGTATCTGGAGTCATTTGAATTAGCACTGCCAAAAGAAACTTGTAATTATAAGCCACTGACAAGATAGCACTGTCTCTTCTATACAAATCAGAGTCTGTCACAGTGTTCCCTCTTTACATAAAATGTCTTCTCCTCCTTTGTCAGATTGTATGATTCTCCTGTATCCTTCTCCCTCTCCTCTGACAATTGTGTCTTACACCTCCTCACTGAAGTCTTTTCAGCTGTCCACCACCATCTTTCTTTTGCACTGATACTCTCCAACAAGTTTCAAATTCAAGGCAGTTCTCTAAAAAGAATTTTCATGACTAGGGACAAAAACACATACCATCAGCCACCTTCCTGCAATAGATTTCTTGAGCTTTTTGAAAGACATGCAAAGATATACAGAAATGCCAAATGCACCACAGGATTTAACCGCCTTTACAGACTGTATCAGGACCTATTTCGAAGATAGCTATATTCATGCAAATCTGAAGCAAGACAGCCTCATTCCACACAACTTCTACCCCAGATTTCCATATATCCTAGTAAAAGGAGGGGAAAACCTGTAAAAAAAAAAAAAACCATGGATAATGATAGAGTTAAGAAAAGGGAAGAGATACCAAATCACTACAGCCACAGGTCAGTTAAGAATGTATTTTTCGAACCTCCCCAGTGGTGCAGCGGGTTAAAGCACAGCACTAAGAAGCTAAAGCCACTTCAACATGAACTTGATCCCTGCCCCAGAGGTGACCACATGGCCTGGCAGATCCCTCCTGACCGCCCACTGCTCCCCTCAGCAGTGAATTCTGTCGATCTGCCTGTTCTGCTCCCCACTCTGACTCTGGTGAATCCTCTCATCGCACCTGCGCCTCTGGCCTGTACCCCAGTTCGTATGCATAAATAAATAAATCTTAAAAAAAAAAAAGAATATATTTTTCTGTTTTAGTTCAGTCTTTCAGCAATTTTCTAGCCCAGGAATACCACTTCAAGACTTACTTAAGATTTTCTGTGTGTCTCTCAGGCAGAAAAGTCATTTCAAGTATCCCCAAAATAAGCATATTAGACCACTATTCATGTAATGGTTAAAATTTTGGCCCATCAGGTCCAACATAAAAATTTCTAGGAGACTTTACTTATTTTATTGCAAAATAAAGAGAGCATGATAATTTGAAAATCATATCAATGATATATGCTTACATTACTGGAATGCTAAATGAGCATCACGGAACATCTCTCTCCCTTTTTCCTAACAGTATGCCTTCCCTTAATCCATACTGGTAGTTCATTAAAATTTTAGATGTTGGGCCCTCCCTGGTGGCGCAGCGGGTTAAAGCACATCACTAAGAAGCTTAAGCCACTTCCTCATGAGTTCGATCCCCACCTGCCCCAGAGGAGAGCCACATGGCGCGGCAGACCTCTCCTGACCGGCCCGCTGCTCCCCTCAGCATTGTACTTCATTGATATGCCTGTTCTGCTCCCTACTCTGTCTCTGGTAGGTTCTCTCACCCTCCGCATCTCTGGCCTGTACCCCAGTTTTGTATGAATAAATAAATCTTAAAAAAAAAAGTGAGGTGATTTTCAGGTAAAAATTTCCATGTGATTTCCAGGTAAAATAATAAAATAAAATTTATTTATTATCTTTAAAAAAAATCAATCAGAGATTTCAATAAATCAGGTGTTCCCCACCACGTAAGTGTCCTTTTATCCTGTTAAAAAGTAAGAACACTTTGGCCCTCCCTGGTGGCGCAGTGGGTTAAAGCACTGCACTAAGAAATAAGAAACATAAGCCACTTCCGCGTGAGTTCGATCCCCACCTGCCCCAGAGGAGATCCACATGGCAAGGCAGACCTCTCCTGACCCGCCTGCTGCTCCCCTCAGCAGTGTACTTCCTCCATCTGCCTGTTCTGCTCCCCACTCTGTCTCTGGTGAAACCTCTCGCTGCCCCTGAGCCTCTGGCCTGTACCCCAGTTCTGTATGCACAAATAAATAAATCTTAAAGAAAAAAAAATTAGATGCTTAAAGCTCTTGTCTTAGACAAATAATTCTGAGGTTAGAAGAGTAACTTGCTAAAGTACTTTCACATAATACATACTGTTTTGTCTGCTTTCATACAAAATTTTATTTATTTGACCCTAACAGTACTGACTTGGTAAGAATTTAGTAAAGAGGAATAGGTTTAACTTTTTGAGATTCACAATGCTGTGGTTAATGGTCCAAAGTAATAAAGTTACTAAGTAGAAGGGCAGGCTAGTCCTGTTGATGAAACTATTTAAATTGAATGAGAGCAGCAAATATGTACTTGCCACCTGCTAAGTCTGTAGGGACTCTGTCTATATTACAAAAGATGTAATTATTCATAAATGTAACATTCCATATTTCCATTATTCCTAAGAAACCTCAAAGGTCCATGTCATTTGGATGAAACATGAATTTGGATCACTGGGTTGTATTCAGATATGAGGAAATGATCACATGAAACTTGACAGCTCTCACCAAGACCCTGCCAACTGCAGCTCAGCTGAGTTATTCTCTATTCCAACATATATGTTTAACAGTTAAGAGCTTAAAGATGATACAATTTTCTATTTTACTTGTTTCATTTTATGGGAAAGCTATACTCTGCAATAGCATGTACACACGTTTGACTTCAAAGATACAAGCTTTGAGAATCAGGCCACAGGGCCTACTTCATATGGGGAAAAATAAAAGCAGCTTCCAAGAAGATAAAGGCCCCCATACCCCACCAGCTAGTGAGTGACAAGTCCAGATACTATGGCACTGAAGTTTGTTCCTTCTAGTAGGTTACATTTCTTCTGATCGTGAGCACAGGAGCTTGGGAGAGACTGAAGACCCACACAAGGTATATATCTCAAAATCCCCACCTGGGCAATCTGACCCTTAAGGAAAATCAGCCATCTCAATGAACTCTCAAATAATGGCTTAAACTGTACTTTTCCTTGGTGGCACCCATTAAAATTGTCCTTAATTAGCACTATCAGTTTAATGATATTCTTCCTTCTACACTACAAGTCTCATGAGGACCAAGATTCTGGTTCTCATTTACGTCTTCATCCCCAACTATAGCACCACTAAGTAGGTTTTTTAAGAATGAGTCAATATTGGGAGATGTTTGAGTCACTACATTGGGAATTTTTATAGATGAAAAAAATAAGGCTATGAACTCTATAAAGTCAGCTTAACTAAAAATCTCTACTTAGCAGGTGTCTGGTCTTAAATATTTAACCTCTCTGAATATCATTTCTTCATTTTCTCATTTATCAAATATGTTGTGAGTATTAAATGAGGTAATAAATGAAAAGTACTTATTATTCCATATGTTAAATGACTGCCTACATCAGTACACATTAATAAGCATGAGCTAATAACACTGTTCTGGGGGAAGAAGGGAAGCCCCATTTGAGACCAGTACAGAAATATCAGTTTTTTCAATACAAAAAAAAAAAAGATTAAAAATTGGTCATTCGCTATGACCCGAGACTTCTTCTTAAACGGCACCAGAGTTTCTATAAATGATGCTGACCACATACTGCCCACCCCCATCACTCTTTCATGTGTTCCACTGCAGGCACAGGTACTACACCATGTCTAGATTCATCGTACAACAGCTTTTCTCTGTGTTTATGAAGAGGGATTACACCACATGACACTCTTTTAGACACTGTTCTGATATGGAAGAATAGCACACTACAGGGACAAATTATTCTGTCATACTTGCGATACAAATCAAGTAAAAATATAGGATATCAAAAGTAACAACTTACTTCCAACAATATATGCTTGGAAAACTTTCAAGGAACTATGATATATAGTATCATAGAATACCCATCCAAAGGAAATTCTTTCTTAGGGCAAAATTACTTTAGTTGCCTATCTTCATAAAACCTGAGCCCAACTGAGAGTAAAAGATGGCTTTCTGAAGGTTAGAACAGGTCAGAGAGAGTGGCTATTACCTAAATTTACAGGCAAAATGCTATGTTATTAAAAAGTTAATTCTAATTTCCTTAGGGACTTGGCAACTTTTCTGTTTCTATTCTTTTGAAACAGCTAACATTTTTTTCTTCCACAGAAAGGAAACAGAAAATGAGAAAATACTATAAAATGTTGTAAAAGTTTTTAAAAAGCAACGATTAAATACATATGAAACATAGGTGAAATCTATTTTAAAAGGAAAACATTTTTAATGAAAAAGGAATCCTTCCACCACAGAAAATTTATAGGTAGTCTACTCTATTCAGAAACTACTTATGATTAAAAAGTTTTTATCTGTACCCAAGTCAAAATTTGGCTTTCCTGTTACTTCTATTATGCAGTCATAGTTTTTGCCTTTCAACATGACTATTATTGAATATTTAATTACAAGCATTTTCCCAGCATATAACCTTAAAGTCTGGTGTGTTAATGAATTTACAAAATTGGATCCAATAAGTCACTCACACGATATATTGCTACCTATTTGAAAGCACTATTAGGGATCCAATCTCCTTTAATTTTCAGGCTAATGGAGCCTCAGTTTTTTTTCATCAATCCTCACATAAAAGAGTTTGCAGACACTATGCCTTCCAAATCACCCTTCCTTGTATATTCTTGACTCTGCCAATGCCACTTTTAAACACGACTTTAAGAATCATACTAATTGAAATAAATTAGCTAAATACTATTGGTAAGTGTCCTAAATGTACTCTGATTAAAATGTAATAGAGTGAAACTATTACTTCCCCTTTTCTAGCTCCTATAATTACATTAATAAAGACTAATACGACACTTGCGCTTTCAGTAGTCTTCATACTGTCAATCAAGTGAAACTTGAAATCTTTCACCATTTGCTTCTCAAATCACATGCAAAATTCTGTCATATATTTTTCCAAACTGCCAGACATTAACATATACTTTGTAATGTACTAGTGTCTGTTTTAGTATCTATTTGCAGTCCCTATAATCTTATTATTCCCAAATATCTAATCATCAAAGGCAGTAATTAAACTTTGTGACATTCACAAGTATGAAAACTACTTATCTCAGTTAAATTGCCTCTTTTTAGGTGCAGGTTACTTGTTCAAGTTTATGAAGTTCTTTTAGTATCATTAGTCTCATCCAACTGCTTGGTTTCTCTTTTTATTCTGTGATAGTCACATATTTGACAAGCATGACTTTGATATATTCCTCCAAGTTATTCATTAAGAGCTGAACAAGGGTATGGAAGACAAAGCAGCAAACCATCGTGGCTGTTGCTGGTACCTCCTTTCAGACAGATACTGATTAACCAATCAATACCCTTTGTCTATAGATGTTCAATCTGCTAGAGATTCATTCAGTTACACTGTCACCCAGTTCGTATTTGTCCATCACTTTTAAGCATTTCACAATCCATTATGTGAAATGAATGGCTGAAATTCAGCTCCAACAGGAGCATCCTCATGATGCATAAGTCTAATAACCCTATCAAAAATAAATTAATTTGGTTTGACATGAATTAACTTAAAGAATCCATAATGCCTTCCAGGGATCACTCCTTAAATTACTAAATGCAAAGAGCCATCTGTTTAATAATACCACTCTTAGGTTTTTACTCAAGGTTGAAATACGGTTCAACAGCCTAGCTCCCAAAATTTCCTTTTCCTTCTTTTTATAGTAATAACAGTTGTGAATGTTTACATAGCAGTTACTTTACATCAAGCATTATTCTAACAGGCATGTAAGTCCATTTAATCCTCACACTGCATGAACATAAAGAGACTATTATTGCCCTCGTTTTACAGTGACAGATGAAGTAAGTAACACAGAGAAGAGTTAATTTGACTCTTCCAAAGTCACAAAGCTACCAACTGGTAGAGCTAAGATTTAAATCCAGGTGATTTAATTTTAGGACAATTACTGCCCTTTCTCTGTGATTTTCCCCATGATTATCATCAGTGCTTCTTTTTTTATCTGTAGATTGTATCTTATCAGCAACTCAGTTTTCATCATTTCTTATTCATGTTAAGGCATGGTGAATATAACTTCTGTGACTCTCCTCACACTTTCTTAAAAAGAGTCACTAGTTTGAAAGAAAAAAAATACAATGCAATATTTTAAAAATGAAAAATAATGTCTGATGGTAAAGTTGCCATGCTTCTGATTAAAAGCACTACATTGATTTCACAGCAACTGAAATACAGAGGCAAAGGTAAGTTAACTGCCATTAGCCAAATGAAAGACATAGTTTGTCAAAATAGAAAATTTTTCCTTTTCCTAGCTCAGAAAAGTGTCTCACATGGAAATTCATATAGAGGCCCTGGATATTTTCAATGAGAGTTTCAGAAAAGCAAACAAACATATATAAGCTTTGTGAAATATGCCATAAAAATGTATATATCACATAAAAATACAATTGCAGTGTGTCATGAAATAATCCAAGTAGATAGCCTCCCAGGGTCCTGTAGGCTAAAACTGAGTATATACTCTGACAGTAACTTGGGAGTTCATTTATAGTTCACTACTAAGAATAGGCAGGGTAACTTTGAAAACCAGTCTTGAAGAGGGTAGACCTAAACGGGCGGGAGTTCAATGTGATAGTGTAATGACACCAGGGTTTTATTGGCAGTGGGTGATGAAGCACATAAACATATGGAAGGGTGAAGCTATAGTCCTGAAATTATATAGTTCTGTGAGAAAATGGTAAGCCAAAAAAAAATCTAGTAAAAAATAGAGCAAAGCGCCCTCCCTGGTTAAAGCATAGCACTAAGAAGCTAAAGCCACTTCAGCATGAGTTCAGTCCGTGCCCCGGAGGTGACCCACATGGAGTGGCAGACCTCTCCTGACCCGCCCGCTGCTCTACTCAGCAGTGTACTTCATCGATCTGCCTGTTCTGCTCCCCGCTCTGTCTCTGGTGAATCCTCTCACCAACCCTGTACTTCTGGCCTGTACCCCAGTTCTATATGCATAATTTTTTTAAAAAAATAGAGCATACAAAGAGCTGATGAAACAACAAAAATAAACAACCCCATCAACAAATGGGCAGATGAGCTACAAAGACACTTCTCCAAGGATGAAATGCAGATGGCCAACAAGCATATGAAAAAATGTTCAACATCACTTGTAATAAGGGAGATGCAAATTAAAACCACAATGAGATACCACCTCACCCCAGTGAGAATGGCACATTTAAAACAACTAGCAACAACAAATGTTGGTGAGGATGTGGAGAAAAAGGAACTCTCCTGAACTGCTGGTGGGAATGCAAACTAGTACAACCACTATGGAAAACTGTTTAGAAGTTCCTCAAATTACTAAACATGGAGCTTCCCTATGACTCAGCAATCCCAAGGTATCTATCCAAAAGAGACAAAAACACTGATTCAGAAAGATATTTGCACCCTCATGTTTATTGCTGCATTATTTACAATTGAAAAGACATGAAAATAGCCTAAATGCCCAAAAATGGGCGACTGGATTAAAAAGATGTGGTACATATATACAATGGACTATTACTCAGCAACCAAAAAAAAAAGAAACACATGTCTTTTGCAACAACTTGGATGGAACTGGAAAAGATCATGCTTAGTGAGATAAGCCAGAAAGAAAAAGGAAAATACTGGATGGTTTCACTCATAGCCGAAGTATAATGGACCAGGTAAGAAAATAATAAGAATAATGAACACCATATACCAAAGACATTTTGTGGGGGTGGAGTGGAGAATGGGATCAAAAATGAGGGTGGGGGGGGAGAGAAGTGCACTGGACTATGGTGATGGCACATAGGTGACTTGCTGATGGGAAGCCCAAAGGGATTACAATTGGGATTTAAAAAATTGTACAAAATGATGTAAAAATAAACTATTATATTGTATGTATGCATATATATATATATATATATATATAGAGAGAGAGAGAGAGAGAGAGAGATGGTACCTATACACGATGGAATATTACTCAGCAGCAAAAAGAGAAACGTGTCCTTTGCAGCAACATGGATGGAGTTGGAAAAGATCATGCTTAGTGAGATAAGCCAGAAAGAAAAGGAAAAATACCGAATGGTTTCACTCATAGCAGGAGTATAACGGACCAGGGGAGAAAATATTAATAACAGTGAACAGTTATATACCAGAGACAATTTATTCATGGGGGTGGGGTGGGGAAGGGGATCAAAAACAGTGGAGGGAGGGAAATGCACTGGACTTTGATGGTGGCACATGAGTGATTTGGTGATGGGAAGCCCAAGGAGATTATAACTGAGATGGGAAAATGCACAAAATGATGTAAAAATAAACTATTATATTAAAAAAATAGAGCAAAAAGTCATGAAAATTAAAGCACTTAATTTTTCTCCAAAGATGGGAGACCTGTCCCTATAAAAATCTATGATCAAAATTAGCATTCTCCTCAAAATAACATTCTAACACAGCAGTCAGTTGAGACCTAAGTTTCCATGTCTTGGGAGGTTCACATGTTAACAAAAGTGGGCAGTACATATACAAAGTTCAAAAAGAATTTCATCATAGAAATAGGCGAGGCACTTTTATAAAAACTTTGTTATGAGGAAACCCCAATGTGAAATGGGTAGGCCAGACTGTAAGTCCTCACCCACACACTTAAAAGGGACTTATAATGAGACTTAACTGCAGGTAAAAACAGAAAAAAAAAAAAAAAGAAGAAGAAGAATAGAGGGCTTATTTACATAAAGGAGAAATGAAAAAAAAAATGAATAACTCAGGGAGAGAGAGTGACTGGTAAATGTACCCTACCAGCTAGAACCCCAACTCACACTGAAGGCCAGTGAAAAATCAAGGACTCCCCAAAGCCCACATGCCTGATTATATATCAAGCCCAGCTGCCTAAATCCACCCTCAGATCCCTGCAATCCTCCCTTCAGTGGTGATGACATTATGGGATTTGTAATCCTTACTGTTTGGATCTCTTTAGTCTGGTGTGGGGGGGTAGGGTCCATAAAACCTGATTGTGGAGTTTGTTCAGGACATCCTTTCCCCCAACAATTTCACTTATGATAAAATATTTAATTTTTACAAACCCTCTAGAAAGGTGGCTATTATACTTTTATAGTGAGACAAAGTATATTAATAATTCCTTATTTCAAATTATTCCTAAGAAAGAAATAGAATTAGGACTCAAACCATACCTTTGCATTCCAAATGTTTCACAGTCACAATTTATTGCCTTGTAATAAACAGTGAAAATTTGTTTGGGAGTTATTTAGCAGTACTATCACAATGTAAAGGGTAAGCCATCCCATTTGTTGAAACAAGTCCATCATTGAGGATTTTTATTAGAGTAATCCACAGCCCATCCTGCATGAGCAATGGAGTATTATTAGAGTGAAAAAAGATACACTAAGGGAAAGGTGGTTAAATAAAGTGAAGGCAAAACATACCATAAATAAATACATAGTCACTACAAAAGAAAAATGTTTGACATGTGATATGGAAGGATGAGAAAATGACGAGTAAAAATAAGCAAGCTGAAGAACACCACATATAAAGGTAGCATATATTTAAGTATAAGTGGCTTAGATATATGCACATACAACAAAAGCCTCTCACACACATATTTAACATATGAAGATACTTAACTGTAACCCTGAAGAGCGGTAAAAAAGCAAAAATTAAAGGAGTAAATTCCATTCCTTTTTTCTATTTATACTTTTGTCTTTAAAAGCACTACTTTCACATTTTTAAACTGCGCATTAGCACAATCTATAGCACACAATTTACACAAGAATATATGATGTCTAATAACTAATTTTCAAATCCATTTTAAAAGTAATTTTCAAAAAACAGAAATGATCATATACCTAATACAGGCAAGCACTATGGAGAAAATGAAATACAGGTATATTGAATTTTTTCAAAAGTAAACAGTACTCATCATTCAATCTGAGTCAGGAAAATTCTTCAGTGTTATTCCCAAAGACTAGTCTGAAGTGACACAGCATCCAGATGTAACTGCCAGAAGGAATTAGTTGCAAAATCTATCTTGTGATAATTGTAGAAAATGATTTTGTTATGTGGAATTATTTGATTCTGACCACTTAAATGTTGAAGAATGACAAAGATAATGATGCTTGCTTTGTCACAGTTAATAATAACTCTCTGCTGACTATAGACAGACAACAGCATCACCTCAATAATTCATTGATTTAACAAATATTTACTAAGCATACACATACACCAAAATGAAAGACAATAAAGCATGTCTTCACCATCTCTGGAAACACTTATCCTCCAGATTACTATAGATGAAAAGGAAAGGGTGTGAATATCTAATTTACTTAGAAATAGATTTAAAATAAAAGCAAGTAGACCCAGCCATATGTCTTCCATATTCATTCAAAATGCTAATTTATTCTACATGGAAATAATTATGCCTACCCAATTTCCAGGGATCGTATTATAATCCAGACTCTATAGAAGTAGTGCTATCAAGATATTTCTTTCCTTTTTGGTCACTGCTTTATTTCTAGCATTTTGGAGGCATTCAGAAAAAATGTCCAATAAATGAAAACAACAGGAATAAATGATAAAGGACTGGTGGACTAAATTTTCTGGTTTTTTTTTTCTTGCACTATTCCTTATATTCTAAAAAAAAAAAAAAAAACCTTCCCACTATGATATAATGACAGTTGCCACATTCCTGTGTAGATCCTGAAGAGTATCTGAAGAATGGGGGGATGGACAAGGGAGGGGTACACAGGGGAACCTCTGCCAGTGTGTATGTTAAGAAAACACATTTCAGTTTGCTTTCTGATGAACTCCCAGTGGTGGGACTTGAGGATTGCTGGAAGTCAGTTCAGAGCCACATGGAAGAAGCCAGACTCCACAGTTGTGACAAGAGCAAAATGGAGAGAAGAGATTCCTGGGTACATTCATTCCTTCTTAGCAGGTGTTAGGGACTTTCCCTCCTATCCTGGCTTTTGTTTATGAATTTTCTTATAAATACTCCTCATAAAATCAGAGTTGAACTTCAGCCACTGGTAACCCAGTGGTCAGGACCAGCGTGCTTGTTATACTAAATGCTAAGACCATAACTGGTTCCTTTCGCGGGATTTTTTTTTTTTTTTGAGTGTAAGATTAGAATGTTTCTAATGTATGATTTATTTTTCTGATGCCTTTAGATAAATAAAAGATTAGCTATTTCTAAAACCCACTTCCTCATCACTAGCAACCTAAATTCTTAAATAAAATTTTACAATATAGAATGTTATACTTTTTTCAAATATGCACTTTGATGTAGAGACATTTTTTTAATCAACAATTTTTAACATTAGAAATTCACCAGGCAAAACTATAAATAATTTTAATACTAAGAGGTCTTTGTAAGAATTCAACTTTGATGATAAATAGCTAAAAGAATATCTGACTCTTAGACTTCAGAAAAAAAAAAAAAACAACATTTTAAAATATGAAGCAGGTGTCCTAAGATTTTAGATCTATGACCTCAAGCCAATAGGCTTGTGTGATATGCATTTTAAAAACCCAGACAAAGATCTCCCTCCAGGTTTACTGTCTTCAAGTAATAATTAAATAATTAAAGTATCTGCATCAAGATTTATGCAAACTATATTCTCGGGGCAATTATATACTTCATATTCTACTTAATGTATTACCCGCCTTAATTTCAGTCAAGCTTTCAAACCATTTCTACTCTACCTTCCCCTCTGGTTCTATTACTTAAATTATGTGCTAGAGGAATGAAGGTCTTATTTATCAGGACACAAAGCAAACAGAACTGGTTTCAATCAGTCAATATTTGTTGATAAGAAATATGGGCTGAGTCCCTTTAAGGAGTCAATGGAGCATTAAAACTTAACTTAGCCACCAAAAGATTGTTTATGAAATCAGATAGTCCCTAAGCTTGCAAGCCTTCTCAGGTCCAGATTTTACCAGTTGAGCTCTGCATATAATCAGGTTGGAAGCTCATTGCATTGTAACACCAGAGTTAGATATTAGACTGAAGAAATATTATTATCTGACATGATCAAGTAGCTATTTATGTAAAAGAAATACAAATAAGAGTTATGTATTAACCAACTGTAAATTAGCGCTTACATAAAGTATTACTAGGACTTTTCCCCAGAGGTTGCCACACACCATTATTGAGTTATGCCTGAAGATAAATTAGGCAAGATGTTTTTCTGTTATATTCACTCAACATTAGATAGTAGGCATCAAATCCCATAGGTACAAAGAATCAAATCCTTCCAGTGGAAACATCTGTAGGAAAAGCTTTGAGAGTTCTGTAACTACTCTGACATTCAGGTTTAGGAGACAATGATGCCTGCCCTCAGGCAAGGAGAACACATTAGGAGAACAAATACTGGGATACTCTGGTACAAAGGATATATAAATGCAAAATATATCATCTCCGTATTATTGGGAATTAAATTAAGAGCATGTAATTCTATTTTGTGACCCTAGCAAATCAGAAGAGGCTTTCTCTATGATAATTACAACGAAAAAGCTATAATTCCATATAAAGGCCAAAATATTTTGAAGATATAGAATTCACTGTGAAAATCAATGCCCCCTACATAGAAGTTATGCCATAATAAAAAAAATGTAATTTAATATGTAAGGGGCTGTGCATTGACAACTCCATCCTCATTTAAGTAAAGGGGTAGGTGGAAAATTCTAAGAAACCTAGTGTTGAGTTTTCCTTTAGCGTGTGGGACAAACTGCACATTGCAGAGTAGAAGGACTGCACAAACCCAGCTCAGCTGGTTTAAGATGCATATGGCCAACAGATTCCTTGTGGTATAAAAAGTCTGCTTGCTTTCAAGATAACTTTGCTTCATCCCCCTCCACCCTCCCTTCCCTTACAGGAAGGGCTAGAGCTCATTGGGGAGTCTATGGCTGTCAGGAGTTTCTATGTGCTGTCTCTGAGAAAGAGTAGAAACTGGTGGGAAATAGCCCAAGGGGGACTGAGCCCTCAATGGAAATGTAGACAGGAATCTTGGAGACTGGCTGGGAAATACAATCCATAGTGGAGTGGCTCCTCTCTACCAACATTCAGTAGGAGTGGGTGGGGAGGAAGGGAAGGATAGCAAGTGGGGGGTGGAGGGGAAGGGAAGGATAGCAAGGTGATCCCAGTGCCTGCTGTCCTCCTTGCAAGGGTGCAGCAGTCTGCCTGTGCCTTTTCAATGAAACCGTTTTCTGAACTTGGGAGCATGAACTCATTTGAAGTCCAGGTGCCCTTTTCTATCTCTGCAACTATCTTGGATTCAATTCCCTGGTAACAAAAATTGTTCCACTCTTTCTGGTTACAAGACTTTCCTCCTCACAGGAGACAGATGGATGGAAAAGTAATTATTTTACAAGGCAAAAAATATAAACAGAATAATTTTAATTTAGAATGTAAAAAATGCCCTTGTAATGAAAATTCTCTATTGTTAGCTGGTTTAAATATATCAATGCATAAATACTGGAGAAGACAATTTTGCAAAGTAAATTAATGTAGTGAAGAAGAAAAAAAGGGATCTAAGTTTGTTTGACTTACTTGCCTCTCAAGCATGTAATTATGCATTTAGTGTCTTACAAACAAAAGACAAAGGTGGCCTGGAATGAAAACACCTGTCTGGCTATGAGACAGACTTGTATCTGTCAGGATAAGCAAGGATGAGAAACAGTAAAAAAACAACCACCCAATCCTAGTGGATTAAAACAAATGCTTATTTCTCACACACATCTATATGTCCAACCAAGAACAAGATTGATGAAAATCATCTTGTCACCAGCAACACAGCATGAAAGAAATAAGTTTAATCAAACACTGCTTTAAAAGTTTCAGGCCAGTGGGAACAAATTTATTCCACTTATTCTAACTACAAGTGAACAAATTGTACAATTGAACCACATCACTAATGAGGAAACATGGAACAACTGTGCACAGCCTAGTGCTTGTAAGGAAACATCTAGTCCACCTTGCACTAAAGGCAATGACTTTAAAATCTTAGGGAGAAAAACTATCTTTTTTTCTCTAAATATAATCCAACAGAAAAATACATGCACAAACAAAAAGATAACAAAGCCAACTTATTAAACCCCTATTATTAGTTTCTCCATAATTTTTCTAGATGACACATCTAATATATTTAAAATTGCTCCTCTCCCTAAAGGTGTGACTATCACCTAAGACCACTCTCATAACAACAAGACAAGAGACAAAATTTCATGAAAGGATAGAGAGGGGGCCTCCCTGAGAGCGCAACAGGTTAATACGCAGCTCTGCAGCTAGCCGTGGCTGCTTCAGTGCAGTTCCATCCCTGGCCCCGGAGTTGACCCTCATGGCTCAGCAGACCTCTCCTGACCAGTCTGCTGCTCACCACAGCAGTGTACTTCTTTAATTGGCCTGTTCTGTTCCCACTCTGTCTCTAGTGAATCCTCTCGCCACTCCTGCACCTCTGGCCTGTACCCCAGTTCTCTATGCATAAATAAATAAATCTTTTTTAAAAAGGAAAGAAAAGATAGAGGGAAGACTGAACTAATTAAGGAAAACCTCAATTTCCATTACAATTTTTAACAAATGAAAAACAAAAAGGAACTGTCATGAATTGTGCATTTCGGCTGAGCTCAGTAAATAATGTTTCTTTAAAGAAAATAAATAAATAAGTGAAGTCATTAAAATATTATGAGGAAATGTAATGTCTGTATTTTTTTAGTGATCTTTTTTTTCTCCCCCTGCTGATAGTCCCTCTGTTCCTATTTAGTTACTGGAATTCAGTTTCTGAAGATAGCATTAGCTAAAACGTGACAAGACATAAAAAAATTAGTGAAGGAATAAGAACAGGAGATAACAATTTGGGCTTATATTTAATAGGGTCCTTTTTTATCATTCCCTCATTAAAGATCCTGGTTGACTAAATGATGATTCTGTTTATACACAGTGGCATCTCTGCAGAGAGCTGATCATGAATAAACATCAATTCTTAGTACCATCTATTTTCCAAAGTGGAAAGGGCTAAATAAATTTTCACAAGGTTGTGGAACAGAGAGAAGGATAAGATAGAATTTTCTGAAGCACAATTTTTGTTTCAATTAGGTATTAGAAGAAAAGGCTGTTAGAGAAATAAACAAGAACTGATAGCATTAAGACTGAGATATTCATAGACTCCAACATGAAATAAGGAATCTTCATCTGATGCTGACTCTGTCACAATATTCAGAAAAATAAGTGAGCATTTACATGATGAAGAAGCAAAGTTTGCCCTTTTGCTCAACATCCTCTAAGGAGCCTAATCAACCCTGTGAAGAAAACTTGACATCATTTAGACAGGGAATAGAAACATGTATTTACATCAAAAAAGGACCCCAGTGCTTCATCCAGAATTACAGGTTCTGTGTACTGAGATCATGAAAAATGCTAACCTATATCATATATGGACCAATCATATATAACTCTAAAGAAACTAGTCTGTGCGAGACTGGGGGTTAGGGAAGTAGAAAGAATCCATTGTAATTTCTAGCCTCTCTATCAGGAAAAATATCTTAGAGACTACAGACCAAAGAAGTATTTTTAAATCTTTACAATAGTTGCTTTAGTTTTCAGGGGTTTTTTATGTAAAATGAATATCCAAAAAAATAATAGCTAAAAAGATAGAACATTATCTACATTAGTACTCTTAAGGTCTAGAGCTCTCAAACTGGACAGACATGGATTTGAATTACTGCTCCACCATTTAGTAGCCCAACAATTCACCCTCTCTATAAAGAAGGCAAGTGCATTTACAATTTTCACCAACATGCTTTCTGTCTGCCTGTTTCTGGTGGTTTTATGTATATTTCCTCTGTTATTTCTGACCCTGGTGTGGCAACCATGTTACTTGATCCTGGCCATCACTATTGATAAGGGTGCATATATTAACCATATAGAACAATGTGAATTCTTCCCTGGGATTGGTATTTTAAAAAAAAATAAGAGATTCCTTTTTATGTTAGTGTGCCAAACTTGGAAAACACAGTCACCATCTTATCTTGCCCCAGATTTGGATCACCCCTTGCCTGCAGTGTGAAGGCAAGAAAGAACAAAGACCAAAAAATAAAAAAAGCAAATACCTTGATAACGTTCTCTAAATCGCTACATTCACTTACAAATGAATTCCATCTACCCTTGGATTTCTCGATTATGTAAGCCTTTTTGCTTAAAGTCATTTGAGTTAAATTTACTTCATTTAATACTAAAAGAAAATCAACTAATGAATTCTCTGCATCTCAAATTCTTCAGAGAAATGTGAGTAAAATTACAATGTATTTCCTGGGTTGATTTGGGATTAAATAATCTGATGCATGTAATAAATTAGTGCATTGTCAGGCCTAATATGTATCAATTTTTATTGGCCATTATTTTTAATATCCCTATAGAAACAGTAATATTTTATGATAACTGACATACTATGATTAGTTCAACATTATATCAGCTTCCTACAATCTCAAAAGAGGCTACCACGCTAAACTTATAAATATTTTCCTTACATGTATAAAGGAGATTAACTTTGTAAACATGTTCAATATGTATTATATTCAATGCACTAGATAATTCTTCTTTTGGTTTGGAACTCATAATAAGTTTTTATAGATCATCATTTTCCCATATTAAAATAAAGCACAGAAGAGGATTTCTTTTAGGTTATTGAATTTTTACTGCACTGTGTAACTTAAAATTTCTAGAGAAGTATCTCATTTAGGTCCTACCAGTTGTTTTTAAGTTAATTTCCCAAAGGTCAGGGTTAGTATTTTTTTTTCATTACACACCAACTAACAATTTAATGACAGGAACTGAATATTTTCCAGTATTATTAAGCATGATGACTATCAAATTATTATTCTACTGAAATAAAAAAGGGGCTATAAGTATACAGAAAGTAGAAAAAGACTTTTTAAATCAACCAGTTGTCTAATCAGTTGGAAAATCTGATCCCCTTTCTACATTTTAGTTTCACAGATCTGTTGAAAAGTTTCTGAAGTCTTAGCTGATAAATGCTCCCTTGAAAAATTTTCTTTGACTTACTACTTTAATCAACTATCATGAGCAGTGACTTAACAGGAGGTACTATACTAAGTACAAACCAAAAAAATTGAGAAAGCTAAAAACTTATAATATACTAGCACATTTCACAAAGGAAGCTGAAATTTCAAGAAAGCCCAGAAATTTATCAGACTAAAGAGAGAGAGAGAGAACAGCTAGGGAGGGAAGAGTTTACAAATGAAGGAACAACATGTACAAGTCAAAGCAAAATATGGGACAATGTGATAAACTCAAAGATCTAATTGTGCTTTTATATGACTAGAGTTTAGAATACCAATGGCAAGAGAATCAAGCAATGAACATTGAGAAGTATTTCGAAACTTATGGAAACTCTTAGAATAATGAGATAATTTTAAATGGTATTTGAAAAAGACGTTTATTTGGAGAGTCTCCATATCTACTGGCAGCTTCAACTCACTCTCTGTCTTCTCTGTCTTCTCTCGGATTTGTGATGCAGTAGGCTGCTTCTATGATTTGCTCAACAGAAAAGTCTGGCTTCTAGATAAGTTAGACCATTAAGAAGTGACCAACTGAAAACCAACAAATGTAAGGAAAGAAGTCAGAAAATTTATGTACATAACTTTCCTTTACAAAAGGAGTGAGGACTGACATTGCCTACTACCCACTACATCCTGCTTCAGCTGCATTCAAGACATTCTTGTCCTGCAATCATAACCCATGTCTTTGTAGTAACCATCCCCTGCTCTTCTAGCCCCTGTAAGTGTAAGAGTAAGTGTAAGAGTGCTACTTGTCTCACTACCCCTTGTCTTTTCTTACTGCATTGTAACATTATTTAATCACTCTTTGCAATAATGTCATCCATTTTCTACCAGAACAAATCCACACTAAAGTACCATAAGCCAGTAATACCTTGCAACATGCTTTTTGAAAACAATTAAGAGAATGGTTCTGTGTAGAAGAATGTCTAAGTTGTTTAAACCAGTTATAAGTCTAACCTATAACTTACTGCTGTAACAAGAAGCTAGAAACTAGCAGACAAAAACACTGACATCTTCTAATTTTAGACACTATGCTGAATACCTTATGCAGTTTATCTTATTTGATACCCAATAACTCGTTTAATGCTACTATTCTTTTTTTCCTAAGATTTATTTATTTATGCATACAGAACTGGGCTACAGGCCAGAGGTGCACGGCTGTTAGAGGATTCACCAGACACAGAGCTGGGAGCAGAACAGACAGACTGACAAAGTACATTGCTGAGGGGAGCAGCAGGCGAGACAGGAGAGGTCTACTGAGCCATGTGGATCACCTCCCAGGTGGAGATAAAACTCACATTGAAGCAACTGTGGCTAGCCTGCAGTACTGCTTCCTAACCCACTGTACCACCAGGGAGGGCCCACTACTATTCTTTTTTAATAGATCATGAACATAAAACTCAGATGTTAAAGTATTTGCCTTAGGCCAAACACATAATAAGTTGGCAGAATTGGGGCTCAAACACAAAGCACTTTATCATTCAACTATGCTCTTTTCTCTAGACCATACACTATCTCAGTTAAGGTAAATGGCAATGAAAATCTTTATATGTAAAGCACAAAGATTTGAAGAAAGGAGATAAAACTGTCATACCTCAGTGATTTACTAGATAAAAGGAAAAATACAAAAAGGCATTAATGATGATAGAAAGGCTTCTGACTTGAAAAAACTATAAGGTGATAGTGGTTTTCACTAAGAGATGAAAGGGGAAGCAGACATACAAGAAGTAGGAGTTAGGAGTAGATGAGGCATTCAGTTTTAATCTTGCTGACTTTATTGCTATGAAAATGGAGATATTTCCATTATAGTAAAAAGAGACTTTAAACAGTTTCTCATCAGTTTCTAGCACCAAGGATACAGATATGGGAATTAGGTTCTGTCATTTACTTGCATCTACCTGTGATTCGAATCAGGAACAGACATACGATAATGGTAGTATGCACATCAATATTCCAACTAGACTATTTTTGTAGCATCACTTTGTTTTTACTGCCCTGCTGATTTTTCCAGCTACTATTCCAGATCCATCCTGATGATATGAAATACTTTATGGCCTTTGAGGGGGAAAAAAAAAAACTTTTCTACTTAACTTACAAAAGGTTGTTTTCTGATGCTGAGGGAACTCTTAAAAGACTTCAAAAAATTCAGGGCTTACTGGGTATATAATATAATAAAGGGGTTCTATAGCACATGATTAAAACTTTAAACCATAAAAAAGGCAATGATTATGAACACTCTGCAGATAATTATACTGTAAGAAACAAAGACAGTTCATTCATAAACAATTTAAGACATAATATTATGTTTTAATATTAAAACTGTATAATTTAAGGATAAAGAACATCTAAGAAATTCCAGATACTAAAACACACATAAATTCTTAAGAAGTAACAAACTCACCTCAGATAAGGTATCACTACTATTGATTCAAGAAAGTAATGAAGAAACAATTCTTAAGTATTAAATGTAAAATGTAGTCAGCTAAAACTTTTATAACTAGCTAAAGTATCTAACAAAGATGAGGGCAATATAGAATCTCTTATCAAGTTTCTCCTTTTTTAATGAAAAAGATGTGATCAACTATGTAAAGAGATCTCTGAACTGTAATCCACATAATGGGGCAAGGTGAAGTTATGCTTCCTACAAAGTGCTCTTGACAACTTCTATATACCCAATCTAGATAATATTTCATAAATATTAAATTTATGAAAAGGATTTAAGGAGAGGGTGCAGATGACCCTCTGCACTCGTCTACTTACTTTTTTTTTAAATTTTCATAACTCCATGTAAGTTTATAATTCAAAATATAAAGGTTTGATATTTTAATGGAGTGAGCAAACCAAAAAGCAGTTTAGAAATATGAAGTATGTTTATGAACCCAGAGATACTGGATACTTTTTCAAAAAGAAAAAAATCAGTTAAGAGGTCTGGAAAAAAAAATTAGAAAGAGGAGAGAATATGATAAAAGAAAGCGACACCAAGACAGAAAAAATATTGATAAATTTAATTAATCAGTTACTATTAAATAACTTCTTTGTTACAAATTTTAGAAGACTATGAACTAAAACTAAGGCTAAGAGATGGAAAAGATTCATATGCTATGTGATGAGCATAATATGCTGCATTTTGCATATCCTTAGGGAAAAGAATTATATATTTTCAAAACAGCTGCCAATATTGGAAGGGTTCCTTGACCTCTCAGTCTTAACATAAAGGTAATCACAAAAACTTTTAGGCAAATAATACAGATTAAGAGAACATTAAATACAACTTCAGTAAATAAAGTTTTAAAAGTGATTAGAAACAAAATAGAAGATCAGAACTATATAAAAGACAGTGATTGGAAATAGGAGAAGCTAAACATGAACCATATTTGGAAATCAGAATTTGCCACTCTCCACACATAGTATGTGTTTAGGTACACTCAGATAAACCCCAAAACAGGAATGCTGTCACATTCCTTTTTATGTACATTGTAAAACAGATTTAGGGGAGTTATCCAATAAATATTGAAATATATCGGATTTATTTTACTAGAAATATCTATAGTACATACAGATAAGCAATTATACATTATCAAGAGGAATTATCAATGTAAGCCTGAAATTTAGGAAAATATTCAAGGTAGAGTCCACATCACAGGAGAATTGAAACTGGGTATGAACATGTTTAGAGGTAGGAGAAAGAGAATGAAAAGAGGGCTAAACAGAATTCGGTGGTACATCAACATCAAAATGAAAACTGAGACATGACACCCTGAGCAAGCGAGAGAAAAAAAAGAGAGTTCTTGAAAAAGAACAAAGAACAAAGAAAAGATCCAAAAA
>NW_004567117.1:20086229-20093562 GCF_000260355.1 Condylura cristata | reverse complement strand
AGAATTTCTGATTACAAACTTTTGAAAATATATTGTGAAGGAAGGGAATTTCCTGACAAACCCTTTTTAAAATAGGAAATTATCTGTGTGTGTGTGTGTGTGTGTGTGTGTGTGTGTGTGTGTGTGTCTGCTCTAAGTTTGGAAAACAAGGCCAAAGATGTTATCTCAATTTCTAATTTTTTGGCATTATTTAAATAGGTTCTAACACATTGTTAATAAAGTTAATAAAGTTAATAAAGTTTTGGCAATGCCATATGCCTTGTGAAAAAGATGGAAAGAGTTCATCCTGTTCCCTTAAGTCACAGATAATATATTCAGAAATCAACTATTGCATAACTAAATGAGAAAGGAACACTTGCCAAAAATACCAATTTGTGGAATTATGTTTTTCAACCATTTATTGTTCATGGACTCTTCTATGCTCAAGAAATGGAAAACAAGCCCCTGATAAATAACTGTATCATAAAGTACATTATGTACCTATATATTAAGAAATCTTACAGTGTCTAAGTCCACTAAGAATAAACTGTACTGCCTTGGAGAATTCCGCAGGTTCTAAAAGTTCTACCAAACTTAAGGTATTGGATGTCATTTAAGTTATAGATTTCAACTATTAAAGCCAATGTCTGACAAGCCCTTTGGCTCTAACCCCAGGACATGAATCTGCCTTAAAAAAAAAAAAAAGACAAAAATGTGTCACAGGGCTCTATGTCAATCAACCAGCAGAAGTGCTTATTCCAATGTAGTGTTGTCAGTTGCTGACATTAAAACTAGCAACAGTTAATTGTTACCACTTCATGTGGAAATAGTTAGGGGAGAGAAGAGGTAGGTGTCTAAATTCAGGATGATAAAGCTGTTAATTGCTACCCTTTTATGTAGATCTGTTTAATAATGAAAACAATGTGGCTAATCATATAATGTTTCTATTTGCTCTCCAAGGGCTCTTCAGGGAAAGTTTTGGTAAGGGCTCGATTTCCCTAGCTACCAACTGTGCCGAGACAAAAGCAGAACAATCAGGACACTCAGTGCTGGCAAATAGCTGAAAGTGGTTCTTTACTGAGGTCCCGCCTCCTAGTCCTGGGGGAGGGAGCCAGGATCTGCTACTGAAAAACTCTGGAAGAGGGGGAGGGAATTTAAGTTATAAATTACTAACAAAAACTTCATGCAGACTTTAGAGACTCACAAGAGAGAGAAATGAAAAGCAGGCATTCTGCAAAGTAAGATCCTCCCTTGGCCTCCATGCAACAAATCAGTTAAATTCACATCAGTTGAAATGCCTGTATTATTATTTTTTTTAACGTCAGAAAGCACAGAATTTCTAAAAAGATCTTGTGCCAGTACTGCCCTGCTAGTCAGGGTGATGATATTAGATGCATCATTAAACTATGCTGGGAGATGGAATTTCTGAGATAACCCCAGGTATCTGCTGATCTCAAAAGAGTGTTTCAGAAACAAAATGCTCTGTGTTTTCTACAAATTTTATGTACATTACTTAATGATGTTTACTTTGCCTCATTTGGCCAAGGATATGGACAGTATAACACTGTGTTATTTTAAATAAAAGATTTCTAACATTAGTTTTCTTTCCAGACTCTCTAATGTCAAATAATGGGAGCATTTGGAGATGGCATCCAGAACACTGGTCGCCCCTCTCTCTAAAGGATATTCATTTTGTGTGTTTTTTTTAATTGTTTCTACTACCACCTTCCCTCCATGCTACAATTAGCAAAGGTCCAACTGCCTTCAAAAGACTTTCAATTTCCTTCCCATTGTGACCACAACTTTCGATTTTATGACAATGCCTACTCCATATCAATTTCTGATATTTCTAGACTCATTGTTCATTAACCCCTGAATTCCTCCTCTTGCCTGGCACTACTCCTTTGTCCATGAATTTCTCTCTTCTTGCACTTTGTCCTCTTGTTATCTGTTTAACAGTACTCATATTTCAAGGACAAACCAAGTTTCACCTACTCCATTAAGCCTTTCACTGTTACCACATACCACACAAATTCTCCCTTCTGTAAATCTGGAAACTAGCACCTGCCTGATTGTTCATGTGACAACTGCAGATGGTGTCTACTTAGTCACCCTCCAGTCTTTTTTGCCTCCTCTGCACTCATTGAGTAAATATCTTTGTATCTTCTCAGCATTTATACCCTCTAAGTTGGAGATTGCAAAATGTTTAGGGACCATATTTTACATTTATCATGCATGTCAGCGAAGTGTTGAAACTGACATTATTAAATATTGAATATAATTACTCTATAAGTTAGGCTTCTATGACAAGATTCCTTTACAGATATAATTACAAGTCAAAAGCTACAGTTCACCAAGAAAAGAGCCTCATCTGATGCCTCAAGGTGAGGCATCATCTGCTACCAAAGGATTTGTCAAAGAGAAAAATTAAAGAAAGAACTCTTAAAGCCTCATTCATATCACCAGGAAATAAAATATAAGCAATATTAACATAAATCTAATTTCATATTTCTCATTATTTCCAATAAAGTTTTCCAACTTCAAACTGATTTTTTCTCTAAATAGACATAGAGATAAACTCTTTTCGATCCTTCAAGCTACAAAATGAAAATTTAGGTTCCATTTCTGAAAGAAGAGATGAGGAAATGGAGACATGGAAGAGGCTGTATTTAGATTACAGAAATCAGCTGACTCAAACCAACTGGAATCCAAGTGATTGAAAATAAAAGCCTATAATAAGCATTGTCACAATTATGCTCATGTGCACCTTTGGGACTTATCCCAAATCACAAGTCAAAATATTCTCAACTGTTAACATCTGATCATAATCTGAAATGTAGGCATCACTAGCACAGAGAAAATGCCAAAAGCAGTCCTCATAATCTCCCCTCCACCACCATGATCTTCATTCCTAAAAAAAAATCCTATTTATTCCTACAATACAAAAAGGCAAGGCAACCAGTCATTTAACAATTATGAATTGTTTTCCATTTGAACAGCTACCAATACCACTCAGCTTTATTTTACAGAAATCCTTACAGCCTGTTTAGAATATAATGCATTATGCAAAAGAATCTTCACTGTGCAAAGACTCATAGATCTCCTTTAATTAGTAAATTTACTATTTAATTTTTTATACAATGTGATTTATAAATTCTCAATTTATTTAAAACCTTCAGTAGCCCTACTATAGAATAAAGGGGTTGTGCCTGTTTTCTCCAACAATGAAGTAAATTTGTCATTAATTTTTTTTCCAGAGGTCACCTGAACTACCAAAAAAAAAAAAGCAACCACAAAACACACACATACAACACTGACATTCACATTCATTATAGGTTTGAATGTATCTAAACTACAAACAAATAAATCAGACATGTTACCAAACACAAAGCTTTTGAAGATTGTTAAGATTTATTTTCAGGTGCCACTAAGACTAAACAAAGATTGAAAGGAATAAAACAAATAGAAGGAAACTCAAGGAACAAATTAATACATTTGGATCATTATCTTAGCAGCAGCATTCCCTATAGAACAAAGTGGTGAAAGTATCAAAAAGCACTTCTCAAAGCAACAACATTTTGCATGTCAAAAAAAGAATTAACCTAGAATAAATATATAAATAACAGTATGTTCTGTGTTAAGCCAGTAACAAAGAAACCCCTTAGTGCAGTAAAACAAAGTCCTGTCAAATCCCCATTTTTATTTTTTTTTACAAAGAAGCATGAAGATCCTTTCACAATGGTTTAAACTGTATTTATAGTAACAGAGTGAAGACTTGAGATAAAAGTCAAAAGGATTAAAGTCAAAGCCCCAGCTCGACATGAGTTATGGTTTTGATTTTTATTCTTATTGTGGTCTACAAATATTAAGACAGAAGATACTTCCATGTGATTGTGGGATCCTCTGAGACTCTACAACCTTAGAAGAGCAGATAAAACAGATGAAAATGCATCTGGTTTGGGAGCAGGCTCCATATTAAATGGCAATGCGCAAAGTAACAACCACAACTGCAGAAGGCCTAGGGGGAGGGGAGAGACTGAGGCTGAAATTTCTGCAACTGATGCAGGGCAGAGAGGAAAAAAAAAAAGAGAGAGAAAGAAAGAAAGAAAAGATGTAGTATTACTGTTTTAAAATGGCAGCCTGTTAATAATCACTGCTTTCCTGACAACACAGGAGAATTATAGCACCATTCCTTCCCTAAGCTAAGCAAGTCCACCACATACAAACATTATCTACTCTATGAGAAAATTGGTAGAGCTTGATAGCTGCAGCTCTATCTAAAACAAAATCCCTGGAGTTGCCACTCAGAGTTTAGATTTGAAGACAGACATTTTTCTCACAAAGAAAGAAAACAAAAATTCTGCTGTTAACTGGAAATTCTTACTCTAGAAAGAACTGTTCTTTTTCCATATATATTTTTCTTAAAAATGAAATCATAGTTACATTTAAGCATGAGCTTTTGGTCACAGTACAAGAAATCTCTCTTACATTTTCCTTCCGTTGATAGCAATATAATCTCTCTCTCTCTCTGTCTGTCTGTCTGTCTCTGTCTGTCTCTCTGTCTCTCTCTCTCTCTCCTTCTCTGAAACACACATATACACACACTTCAGTAGGCTATAGATATATAGATACATAGATTCTCTCACACGCACGGAATTGAAAGATTAATCTTAATTGGACACTCTCTTTAGTTGACTTACTGCAAGAACTACATACCAAGTTACTTATTTTCCACCCATCCTTCAATCTTTACTTTTAAAATCAGACATATTGTTTAACATTTGTTTAAAAAAAAAAACTAAAAGTCCTTAACAACAATAACCACAGCAAAATCAGTAGGGGTACTATGAAATATAAACTAACAGTACACATCACAGAAACGCGAAGGAAAAAAGCATTCCTTTTTCATTACATGTAAATTAATACTGTCAATTAGGATAGTAAAGATGTTTCAAGCAAGTATGGAAGAGAGTTTAAGTCTGTATGCATTGATGCAATCATTAAAAAATGAAAAATTACCATTACTCAAATAAATCTGTTTCTCTGTTATTCACAAAATAAGAATGGTCATGTCACTTTAATGCAAATCACAAATTTCTGAAAAGATTTCTAGCACAATCACTTGCTATTTTATTCAGTATTTTATTTCAACTGTCACATTTTTAATACATACACATTTGTACAACTACCAGGGGAAAAATAACTTGAACCAAATTGAAAAATTACCATAACTACTAGTTCAATATGTCTGGTTAAAATAGAGACATCTGGTCTATCATTAATTCTTTTGTGTTGATGACTACTAGTGTGCCTTTTCCCATCAATGAACTTTGCAAGAGGAAAATGCAACTTTTAACAAAAACTGTGACTCAGAAATCTTTTTTCAAGATATATCAATAGAGACATATTATGATTAGATCAAATAAAGCACAGTACTTCCAAGAATAGTAACATACATTGACTCAATATAAAGGGTTAGATTTGAATTCTATCAGAACATGTTATTTATTAAATTATTATCTGCCTGCAGATATGGCTAGTTCATGAATCATTTAAAATATTTATAAATCAACTCATTGTCCATTTATTTAAAATGCATACTCTTAAACTCTACAATAAAACTTGACTGCCACTCCAAGGAACCTGAATAATGCATTTTCAGAAGCTTTGCACACCCCCACACAATTCTGAATTAATGACTGAGTAAACAATAAGTAATGCACTATGCTTTAGCAAAAATTCAGTGATAACATCAATCTGGCATCTACTTAGCACTTACTGCTTACTTTTCACATATTCCTCACAAATAAGTTCCCTCTCCCAGATGCAGTTCATTAGAGAATGACTATCACCTGCCCATTCATCCACAGAGTGAATGATTTAGTGATTAACACAATCACAGATAAGGGGAGAAATCATAACAAACACTACTACAAATTAAGAGATGAAGCAAAGGGGCCTGGCCATTTTTGCTACCAATAACTAGACTGCAATTAAAAAGGACTTTTGTCACTTCTTCACAGGGCAATCCACCAATTATCTAAAATCCTTTGCTAGAATCTGGAGACATACCAGCAAGGCCCTTCAACCAAACTCAGATAATTACTTTTGACAAATGTTCTCCTTGAGCATGATGTAGTTACTCAAAAGCTTAAAAAAAAAAAAAAGTCCACAGTTACAGTCAAACAATCTTTACAAAGTCAACCCAATAACACGTCCCTAGGTCTCCCCCCTTCACCACCCCTCGCCCCCACCCATGCTGCATGCAATCCGCTTTCTTCTGGCCAATTTATAACAGTAAGTTGGTGAATAAATATTTAATTTATGTAGCCAAATCCCTGAAAGGCTGCGCTTCAAATGTAATGTCTTGCATTCCCGTGAGACACACCGTACAGAAATATCCTTTAAAAATCCGTTTACAGCTGTCCTTTAAAAGAAGATGAAGAAAGAAAAACCCACACATACACATGCATCAAACCAAAGACGCCGACGCCCCTCCGCCAACCAGCATTTCTATAGAGACATTCTTTCGATGATTAAAACGTAAGCTCCGCCGAAAGGTTCAAGAAAAGGAAAAGCTGCCAAGTAACACCGCCCAGGAAGCCAGCAGTAAAACACACCTAGCTATACACTCTTAATAACCTCCCGATACAAATGACACCCACCCAACTTCACTAAAAATACACACACCCGACACACACTCACAAATTGCACACACGTGCACAGAATGTACACACAAATACCGAGCAGAGCACAATACCTACAAACACAAACGAACTTGATCCACACAAAACATGCACGTATCAGTGTGCATACATAATGCACACGACACGGCACACAGACACGCCAAGACCTAACCCACATGCACACGCCCCGCAAGTCCGTGTCGGACACACCGTGCATGCACGTGTAAAATGTATGAACTCACAAACGCCGAACACACACACAGACCGTGCACAGAGTTATTGATGAAATTCCAGGGGGTGGAGGGGTTGGGAGGGAGTGGTAATTGCCACACAAAGGTCTCCGGAGTGGCAGAGAGGGAAGTCGAGCGGGGCCGAGCGCTCGGAAATTCACCCGTGGCGAAGGCACAGCAGAGCCCGGAGAGAGAAGTACCGGGAGAAGTGTCCCGGGCGGTCCCGGGCGCGGCGGGCGGGGAGCTCCCCGAGATAATCGCTGCGCCCCTCCGCGCGCGCACGCACACACACACACACACACACACACACACACAGAGGGGCCCCAGGGCTAGCCCACTCCCGCAGAATAACAAAGAGCAGGAGCCCGGTGAGCGGGCGGCGGCTCTGGCTGGAAGTGGCCGTCTCCGCCGCCGCGACCCGCGCGGGGCGAGCGGCGG